>NC_091118.1:205759935-206083685 GCF_040183065.1 Periplaneta americana | reverse complement strand
CGAATACAAAAATTCTGATCAATAGTCGATCTGTTACGCCTGAAACCACACTGATGATCCCCAATCATTTCATCTACATATGGAGTTAATCTTCTCAAAAGGATATTGGACAACATTTTGTACGACGTCAACAAAAGTGATATTAGTTAGTGTTGTCCCCCTTCTTAAAAATAGATACGATTATGGACTCCTTCCATTGTTCTGATACAATTTCCTTTACCCAAATTGCAAGTACAAGTTTATAAATTTCGCTACATAATACGCTTCCACCCTCTTGTATTAATTCTGCTGGAATTTGATCAATACCTGGAGACTTGTAATTTTTAAGATTTTCTATCGCAATTTCGACTTCAGAAAGTGTGGGTTCCGGTATAAATAGCTCAGCAGTTTGTATTTCAATTTCGTCCCGATCATTTCTTCTTGGCCTATGTACATTGAATAGTTGCCCAAAATAGTTTTTCCATCTGTTAAGGATTGAATGAGAGTCCGCAAGCAAGTCACCTCATCTGACATTATTAGAAACATTAAATCCAGAATGCATATTCCTGCAATATGTATTCCAAAATTCTATTATTTTTTCTCTAAACCCATTCACACTTTTCCAATTCACTGCAGGCTAAAGCAGGGAGATGCACTATCACCTTTACTTTTTAACTTCGCTCTAGAACATGCCATTAGGAAAGTTCAGGATAACAGAGAAGGTTTGGAATTGAACGGGTTACATCAGCTTCTTATGTACGCGGATGACGTGAATATGTTAGGAGAAAATACACAAACGATTAGGGAAAACACGGAAATTTTACTTGAAGCAAGTAAAGCGATCGGTTTGGAAGTAAATCCCGAAAAGACAAAGTATATGATTATGTCTCGTGACCGGAATATTGTACGAAATGGAAATATAAAAATTGGAGATTTATCCTTCGAAGAGGTGGAAAAATTCAAATATCTTGGAGCAACAGTAACAAATATAAATGACACTCGGGAGGAAATTAAACGCAGAATAAATATGAGAAGTGCGTGTTACTATTCGGTTGAGAAGCTCTTATCATCCAGTCTGCTGTCCAAAAATCTGAAAGTTAGAATTTATAGAACAGTTATATTACCGGTTGTTCTGTATGGTTGTGAAACTTGGACTCTCACACTGAGAGAGGAACATAGGTTAAGGGTGTTTGAGAATAAGGTTCTTAGGAAAATATTTGGGGCTAAGCGGGTTGAAGTTACAGGAGAATGGAGAAAGTTACACAACACAGAACTGCACGCATTGTATTCTTCACCTGACATAATTGGGAACATTTAATCCAGACGTTTGAGATGGGCGGGGCATGTAGCACGTATGGGCGAATCCAGAAATGCATATAGAGTGTTAGTTGGGAGACCGGAGGGAAAAAGACCTTTAGGGAGGCCGAGACGTAGATGGGAGGATAATATTAAAATAGATTTGAGGGAGGTGGGGTATGATGATAGAGACTGGATTAATCTTGCACAGGATAGGGACCGCTGGCGGGCTTATGTGAGGGCGGCAATGAACCTCCGGGTTCCTTAAAAGCCATTTGTAAGTAAGTAAACCCATTGACATAACACGACAATGATGTTACGCTTTCACGTTTTATTCAATGCACTGATTCGTCTCTTGAAATATCCCTATTTAGTTCACATCTGTAATGGTTCATTCATTGTTTTTGCAGAAATTTTCTGTAGTGACTTTGTTGATAGGTGGAAGGTTTTCAACAAAATAAATTTACGTCCTGTTGTGATTGAGATGACTGTATACGTGTTTACCTACCACAAGTTTATTTACCGAAAGAATAGGTCGGTGAGTGATTGGATAACTAAATGTTGAACGAATGACTTTGTTACTGAATGATTAATTTAATGGCTTAGTGATTTAGTAAATTATTGGATGAATGGTGATTTTGCAACTTAATGATTATCTGCCTGATTGACACAGTATTTTATATCACTGAATAACCGAATGATAAACCAATTGACAGACTGGTTGAGTGAACGAATTAGAGTTAATGACGAATGAATAAATAATAGTACATTATACAACGAGCCTATAATGGTAGTAATTAAGACGCGAGGATGTTTACGAAACGAGCGCAAGCGAGTTTCATAATTTTCATACGAACGTCTTAATTACCATTATAGGCAAGTTTCATACGACTTTTTATGCTCGACCATATTTCTAACTTGAAATTATTCATAACTTTCACGTTATCTTATGTGAATGGGAAGGGAACTGACCTTGTGCAATCTCGTGAATTGTGAGATGTGCGCAGACGCGAAAGTATTGATTTTTTCCTCGAAACGAATATCGACGACCTTGATGTAATCTCGTTAAACTTGATATAACCTTGAAATTGAATTCAACATTGAAAAACGAGATGACAAATTGAATTTATTTGAATATTATTTACAATTAACGCTAATTATTATAGTAACAGAACATAACCTTCTGCGACAGTATTGGATTTCCAGCCTGCGTGACGTTTTGCTAGTTGTCTTTCGATTGCATATCCGAGAATAATCGAAAGCCTGAACTTTAATGAATAGGTATACTTTAATGACATGCATTAAAGGACTGCTACCAGGTGTATAATTACTACATTTCGGCATGGTCGAGCATAAACAAATAAATGAGTGAATGAATAAATAATTGAATGAATGAGTGATTGAATGAATAAATGAATGAATAAATTGATGAGTGCATAAGTGAATGAGTTAATGAATGATAAATGAATGAATGAGTCAATGAATGAAAATTAATAAGTTAATGGATGAATGAATGAAAATTAATGATTTAATGGATGAATGAAGGAATGAAAAGTGAATAAGTCAATGAAAGAGTGAGTGAGTGAATGGATGATGAGTAAATGAATGAATGAATGAATGAGTGCATAAGCGAATGTGTTAATGAATAAAAATGCATGAGTGAATGAATGAATTAATTAATTAATGAAAGAGTAAATGAATGATTGAATAATAAATGAATGAATTAATTAATTAATGAAAAGTGAATACATGAGTGAGTGAGTGAGTGAGTGAGTGAGTGAGTGGGGGAGCGAGAGAGCGAGCGAAAGAACGAACGGAGAATGAATAAATGGATCAGTGAAGGAATGAACGAATGAGTAAGTGAATTAGTTAAAGAATGAGTGAATGAACGAATGAGTAAGTGAATTAGTTAAAGAATGAGTGAATGAACGAATGAGTAAGTGAATTAGTTAAAGAATGAGTGAATGAACGAATGAGTAAGTGAATTAGTTAAAGAATGAGTGATTGAACGAATGAGTAAGTGAATTAGTTAAAGAATGAGTGAATGAACGATTGAGTAAGTGAATTAGTTAAAGAATGAGTGAATGAACGAATGAGTAAGTGAATTAGTTAAAGAATGAGTGATTGAACGAATGAGTAAGTGAATTAGTTAAAGAATGCGTGAATGAACGAATGAGTAAGTGAATTAGTTAATGAATGCGTGAATGAACGAATGAGTAAGTGAATTAGTTAATGAATGCGTGAATGAACGAATGAGTAAGTGAATTAGTTAATGAATGAGTGAATGAACGAATGAGTAAGTGAATTAGTTAATGATTGCGTGAATGAACGAATGAGTAAGTGAATTAGTTAATGAATGCGTGAATGAACGAATGAGTAAGTGAATTAGTTAATGATTGCGTGAATGAGTTAATGAAAGAATGAATAATTGAGGGAATGAATGAATGAGATAATGAATGAGCGAATAAATGAGTTAATGAACGAATGAATTAGTGAATGACTAAATGAAAAGTGAGTGAGTGAGTGAGTGAGTGAGTGAGTGAGTGAGTGAGTGAGTGAGTGAGTGAGTGAGTGAGTGAGTGAGTGAGTGAGTTCCCTACAATATGACTCACAAACTGACATTGCTCTGCTGAATTATTGTTCAAGTAAAAAATATAAAACATTCACAATTTCAATTCTTCTTTGTGTTTTCGTAAGATTTATTGTGAATTTGGAGCAATGGCGGAATGATGGAGAGAAACGGGCACACGCTCTACAATGCTGAACACAACTCTAGTTGATATCTCTGCTATATGAAACCCTGTGTCACAAAGTAAGACTGAAGGTGTGGAATTTGAAGAATCCTGACAACGAGAAGTGAAATTAATTAGTGAAAATCGTTGTGTAAATGCGTTTGTTCCAATTATATGGTGAGAAGCTTTAATTAACGTTTGTCACAGCTTCTAAAATGAAGCCATAAATTAGTGGAGTGTGTGTGTGTGTGTGTGTGTGTGTGCGTGTGTGTGTGTGGAATGAAACCTCCCATTGCTTTCCGCGATGTGTGATATTTGTACTGCATGAATTAAAAGCTCCTGCTGCTTGTAACGTTGCAGTGTTTGTGAATGCAGTTGATATCTACAGGGTGAGACACAGAAAGCTTTACAACACTCTGCGTGCCCATATAACATAGACATAAAAGAATTTTCTGATATGTCCGGTGAAGTTTTACTCTCATCAAAAACTTAATTGAACATTAAGTGATAAGCTTTCATTACAAAATGAAATGTCGATTTCAAGTGAAACATTTTTCATTTTAGCGAATAAAGATAACGAATTGAATAGATCACAGGCACCAACAATAAATTGTGTTTATGTAATTCTAGGCTGTTTGTATTTTGAAACCATTCTTTCTTCATATTTGGAAATGGACATAACTACCAGACATAGTTTTTTTTGAAAATGTATCATCTAAGTACGGTATATGATGTGGACAATGATATCAGAAAAATATTCTGAAAACGTACTCCCTAAATATAGCCTATGACCCTGGTATCATAAATATGTGGTGAAATTGCATTTTCTAAATAGTTTAAGTGGATATCGGTAAGTGAAATATATTCTCAAAATGTACTTCCGAAATTTGTGCACGTGTATCCATCTGAAAATGTACTTCTTAAATATATGAGAGTAAACATAGGTACATGGTATGAAAGTGGACACTGATATCTGAAATATATTTTGAAATAAAATTATACTCCATAAATACTTAGACAATGGTATCTGAAATACATTCTGAAGTTGTCAAACACCGATATATGGAAAATATTCTGAAATTGTACTTCATAAATACGTCAAACTGAACACCGGTATATGAAATACATTTTGAAATTGTACTTTACAAATACGTCAAAGTAGACACCGGTATCTGAAATACATTCTGAAATTGTACTTCATAAATACGTCAAACTGAACACCGGTATCTGAAATACATTCTGAAATTGTACTTGTATGTATGTATGTATTTATTCACACTGCAATGGGTATATACCCGGTGGCAGTGGTAACTAATTACACTCAATAATGACAATAATAAACTCATTAATTAAAAATACAATTAATGATAATACTAATAATTAATAATAATAATAATAATAATAATAATAATATTAATAATAACAGGGAATATACTAAATTAAATGAAACGATCACTTAAAATAACATTTGAAATATTCTAGTTTGTATCTTAAAACTAAGATCGAAATAAAACTCACGAGTATATGTTCATATCTGCACAAGTACCCTTCAACATTACACTCATTTCTCTGTCAACTCACTCACTGCACTGGAACTACGACACATTTCACTGATTCTATCCTGATTTCACTAACACTTCAAAAACATTTCACTGTTCAAATACTATGCACTGCCACTATAAACTATAAAGCTTCACTGACAGGAACACGTTTCACTTACACAGCACAATTCACTGACACGACATACTTCTTCACTGATACAACACACTTCACTGACACAACATAATTCTTCACTGATACAACACTTCAATAACAACATATCATTTACACCCTTTAAGTACTGTGTATAATTACCGTCTATTAGTAAGGTCCTTAAGTCTATTTTTAAATACATTTTTGGTTGTTGGTAAAGCCTTTAGAAAGTCTACAGGTAAAGCATTCCAGTCCCTGATAGTACGATTGAGAAAAGAAAACTTTCATAAATACGTCAAAATAGACACCGATATATGAAATATATTCTGAAATTGTACTTCATAAATACGTCAAAATATACACCGGTATATTAAATATATTCTGAAATTATTGTACTTCATAAATACGTCAAACTGAACACCGGTATATGAAATACATTCTAAAATTGTACTTCATAAATACGTCAAAGTAGACACCGATATATGAAATATATTCTGAAATTGTGCTTCATAAATACGTCAAAATAGACACCGGTATATGTGAAATATATTCTGAAATTGTACATTATAAATACGTCAAAGTAGACACCGTGACCTGAAATACATTCTAAAATTGTACTTCATAAATACGTCAAAGTAGACACCGATATATGAAATATATTCTGAAATTGTGCTTCATAAATATGTCAAAATAGACACCGGTATATGTGAAATATATTCTGAAATTGTACATTATAAATACGTCAAAGTAGACACCGTTACCTGAAATACATTCTAAAATTGTACTTCATAAATACGTCAAAGTAGACACCGATATATGAAATATATTCTGAAATTGTGCTTCATAAATATGTCAAAATAGACACCGGTATATGTGAAATATATTCTGAAATTGTACATTATAAATACGTCAAAGTAGACACCGTTACCTGAAATACATTCTAAAATTGTACTTCATAAATACGTCAAAGTAGACACCGATATATGAAATATATTCTGAAATTGTGCTTCATAAATATGTCAAAATAGACACCGGTATATGTGAAATATATTCTGAAATTGTACATTATAAATACGTCAAAGTAGACACCGTTACCTGAAATACATTCTAAAATTGTACTTCATAAATACGTCAAAGTAGACACCGATATATGAAATATATTCTGAAATTGTGCTTCATAAATATGTCAAAATAGACACCGGTATATGTGAAATATATTCTGAAATTGTACATTATAAATACGTCAAAGTAGACACCGTGACCTGAAATACATTCTAAAATTGTACTTCATAAATACGTCAAAGTAGACACCGATATATGAAATATATTCTGAAATTGTGCTTCATAAATACGTCAAAATAGACACCGGTATATGTGAAATATATTCTGAAATTGTACATTATAAATACGTCAAAGTAGACACCGTGACCTGAAATACATTCTAAAATTGTACTTCATAAATACGTCAAAGTAGACACCGATATATGAAATATATTCTGAAATTGTGCTTCATAAATATGTCAAAATAGACACCGGTATATGTGAAATATATTCTGAAATTGTACATTATAAATACGTCAAAGTAGACACCGTTACCTGAAATACATTCTAAAATTGTACTTCATAAATACGTCAAAGTAGACACCGATATATGAAATATATTCTGAAATTGTGCTTCATAAATATGTCAAAATAGACACCGGTATATGTGAAATATATTCTGAAATTGTACATTATAAATACGTCAAAGTAGACACCGTTACCTGAAATACATTCTAAAATTGTACTTCATAAATACGTCAAAGTAGACACCGATATATGAAATATATTCTGAAATTGTGCTTCATAAATATGTCAAAATAGACACCGGTATATGTGAAATATATTCTGAAATTGTACAATATAAATACGTCAAAGTAGACACCGTGACCTGAAATACATTCTAAAATTGTACTTCATAAATACGTCAAAGTAGACACCTGTACCTGAAATAGTTTCTGACATAAATGCGTCAAGGTAGACACCGGTATATGAAATATATTCTGAAATTGTACTTCATAAATAGGGTACGTCGAAGTGAACACCGGTATATGAAATATATTCTGAAATTGTGCTTCATAATTACGTCAAAATGGACATCGGTGTATCTAATATATTCTGAAATTTTGCTTCATACGTACATCAAGTGGACACCGGTATCTGAAAATAATACATTCTGAAATTGTATTTCCTAAATATGTGAAAATAGACACTGATATCCCTATATTCTAAGAATGTAGTACTTCATAAATACGTGGAAGTAAACATCGGTATCTGAAATTAATTCTGAAATTGTACTTCATAAATACATGAGAGTGGACACCGGTATCTGAAATACATTCTAAAATGTAATTTCTAAATATAATGAATTAGACATCGATATTCGAAACATATGATTGGGTATTTTGGAAATTGAATTAATGGCTTTCTCAAAGCACACTATGATGCGTTTCACATAAAACTATTTTTATCTCGTAAAGGAAGCAAACACGAGAAAAATTGCATTGGTAATCTTTTTTGTTTGAATAGTAATATAAAAAATAACCTCTTGAAAGTAATGACATTACTTATGATTCACCATTATGGTAAATGATTTCAATAAATATACATTTTCAGGATTTTTTAAAACCTTACACTTCGAAAATTTGGACGTGATGAAACGAAACTAAATGTGGGTTTTGTAACCATCCATAGCGGGGGACTGAAGAAATACAAATAGTTTCTATGAAGCAAAATGCTTGCATAAAAGTGTATCTAGGAAGGAAGATTTAACCAGTTGTTGCTTTCAAAAGTTCATCCTGTTTGAGTCATGAATGCTATAATTGGATCGGTGAGTGGAAAAGGGGTAACATTCCATAATCATGATTTCGAGATAATAAAAGAAAACTGTTTTGTCACTTTATTTTTAATTTAAACAAAAAACTTATAATGGGTCACATTTACTACTAGTTAAAAGTATCTCAGCCTTTATATTTGTTTGTGCGAGATCGTGCGTATTTGCTTGTTTTCCGCACAAAACCAACACGCGGTAAGTGTGAAATACCACATTCAGTATTCCCAACGTAACACACATAACAATTTCCCTCTTCTTACCGCTTAAGCGTCATATTCATTTTACTGCTGAAGGCTTTTAACATATTATTTTTAAAGACGTTCAATATAGTAATAATTATAAATTGGAAACTTACCACTGCAATTTCACCTAAATTGCACTGTTAATTATTGTTTTTAAATATTTGCAAAAATTAAGTAAACTCTACAACCCCACTAAAGTTACTGCATTTCATGATGCATGTAACATTAAGGAAGCCGTTTGTCTTAAGTTCGCATTTATAGACTGGGGCGAAAAAAAAAGACAGACGTATATCACGGCCTGCTGGAATATAGTAAACACAGAAAACATTTTATAGGAACAATGTTGAAGATAGATATATTTGTTTTCCAAAGTTGCCGTCAATGAACAGAAACCAAGATGGAGATTTCATTGCAACTAATTAGAAATTCCTCTTTCAGGTATGTAATAAACGATCTTCGCACAAAATAATGTACGATACACGAGCGGTATGTTTGTTTTCATGTTCTCGGAAATTAAAAAAGCTCAACTACGTTTCGCTTTTTCAATCTTTTCCTCGAACATGAAAACGTCAACATACCGCTCTTGTAACGCATATTACTATTGTTAATATATAAAATGGTTTTTTAGATTTGATTGTTAAAGTTTGGGAATGTTACTCTTTTTTCCAGTCAAATGGGATATTGGTTAAAATGAAAAGAAATATTTTGAACAATTAGTAAGTTTTCTTTATAGCGTAACTGTCGAAAAAAGTGTACAAATACTTTTTGTGCGAGATCGTGGGTGTTTGCTTGTTTTCCGCACAGAACCATTACGCGGTAAGTGTGAAATACCACATTCAGTATTCCCAACGTAACACACATAACAATTTCCCTCTTCTTACCGCTTAAGAGCGACATTCATTTTACTGCTTTAGGCTTTTAACATATTATTTTTAGAGACGTTTAACATAGTAATAATTATAAATTGGAAACTTACCACTGCAATTTCACCTAAATTGCAATGTTAATTATTGTTTTTAAATATTTGCAAAAATTAAGTAAAGTCTACTACTCCACGAAACTTATTGCATTCCTGATAAAAGTAACATTAAGGAAGCCGTGAAAAAATCAACAAGATTCCAGATGCCGATGTTATTGCTGCAATATGTTATATAAATAATATTGTTAAAATATTAAAATGGAAAATAAATCATTACATAACCTTACCGTTTGTTTTAAGTTCGCATTTATAGACTGGGGGAAAAAAAAGACAGACGTATATCACGGCCTGCTGGAGTATAGTAAACACAGAAAACGTTTTATAGCAACAATGTTAAAGAAAGATATTAGGTTTTCCGAAGTTTTCGTCATTAAACAGAAACCAACATGGAGGTTTCATTGCAACTAATTAGAAATTCGTCTTTCAGGTATGTAATAAACGATCTTCGTACAAAATAATGTACGATACACGAAAGGTATGTTTGTTTTCATGTTCTCGGAAATTAAAAAAGCTCAACTACGTTTCGCTTTTTCAATCTTTTCCTCTACCATGAAAACGTCAACATACCGCTCTTGTAACGTATATTACTATTTCAGTGTGGAAAAAAAATCATAAAAACGGTGTTACAATGTTGTTTTTTGGTCTCGACTAACACACCTTTGTAGGTTACAAACTCTTCTCCCCTACTCCTACATATTTTCTCCATTTCTTTTGTATGTGTATTCTTGTTCACCTTTCCTTTCTTTCTTCTTGGCTCATTACCTTCCTCTTCTGACATTGTTGTTTTTTACTCAAAGACACTAACTTCAAAAACTATTTTCCAAATCTTGCAGACAGAATACCGATGATCAAGCAGTCCACACCAGCGCTCCAAGCATACGTATGAAAACTAACACAATAGTGCTCCACTATTGAGTGGAATAAAGGTAACATTCCTGGAATGTTACCGTTCTTCTACTCAACTGCCAAACACGAGTCATGCCATTGGCATTGGCATGATAGGAATATTACTCTTTTATTGCACAATAGGTAGGACTATGCTATATGAACAATTTTCTATCTCAGTTTATTTTCGCATTTTTTGGAATGTTACCCTTTCTCCACTCGCCGATTCAATTACTATGTCTCAGATTTAACATGGTGAATTGTTCAACACAATAGTAATATGCGTTACAAGAGCGGTATGTTGACGTTTTCATGTTCGAGGAAAAGATTGAAAAAGCGAAACGTAGTTGAGCTTTTTTAATTTCCGAGAACATGAAAACAAACATACCGCTCGTGTATCGTACATTATTTTGTGCGAAGATCGTTTATTACATACCTGAAAGAGGAATTTCTAATTAGTTGCAATGAAATCTCCATCTTGATTTCTGTTCAATGACGGCAACTTTGGAAAACAAATATATCTATCTTCAACATTGTTCCTATAAAATGTTTTCTGTGTTTACTATATTCCAGCAGGCCGTGATATACGTCTGTCTTTTTCCCCCCCCCCCAGTCTATAAATGCGAACTTAAAACAAACGGTAAGGTTATGTAATGATTTAGAGTTTACTTAATTTTTGCAAATATTTAAAAACAATAATTAACAGTGCAATTTAGATTAAATTGCAGTGGTAAGTTTCCAATTTATAATTATTACTATATTAAACGTCTTTAAAAATAATATGTTAAAAGCCTAAAGCAGTAAAATCAATATGACGCTTAAGCGGTAAGAATAGGGAAATTGTTGTGTGTTACGTTGGGAATACTGAATGTGGTATTTCACACTTACCGCGTATTGGTTTTGTGCGGAAAGCAAGCAAATACGCACGATCTCGCACAAATAAAATATTGTGACATAACTTTATCATGTCTCGCGGATTCTACTGATGAACTCCACATTGTTTTCAACGTGTCTCATCTTCATAGCTGTCAGTTAATTCAATCGATGCTATAATATAGTGCACAGGGTTTTTGAACTCCCGGTAAGAGGACGGACGGACGGGGCTCGGAAGGAAGGAACTGGATCTGGTGGCGAAATTTATAACTTCAATAAGCACGGGCGGAATGAAAGGGATCTTCCCCCTCCAGGTGTTTCACCTCTACGATTTCACCCTTCCCACCTTCAACCCTATTCCTATTTTATTTTTTTGCTGGAAAGGGTTGCACACCCCGCAAAACTTTTCTTTTAGGAAAAATAAACTTTCGGTTCCTAGCATCCACCTAAATTGTACCAGTGACGAATGGTTGCTACGTAGAGCCCGGAACAGAATGGCTCCTGGATACAGCATCACATCTTATCATGTTTTATACTCAACGCAGGCTATTCGTTGCTGCAATGTATGGCGGAATTTATAGTAATGGCATGCAAACGTACAAAAAATTTTGTAATGTAGAGAATTATGTGAAATTCTGAGCAATGCGACAGATTCCTTGTACACAATAGAATTCATAACCATCTCAAATTTATTTTCATCTGCCGTCAATAATTGGGGTTTATTTATTTATTTATTTATTTATTTACTAGCCGTACCCGTGCGCTCCGCTGCACCCGTTACAAATAAATATAAAGTAATTACATAATTAAAATAGGACATTTTATCCAGGGAACATTCGTGTTTGATAGAAAGATAAATCGTTTAATATGTTACTTAATTTAAATTGTATTTAAAATATTAAAATGCGATCATTTTGAACCAGAGACCACTCATTTGGTGTAATGACAATTCCTTTAACAAGTTTCTTAATTGTTACTACCAATTATTTTTGGAAAAGCGAAAATTAACAGAAAAATTTTGGCTACAGATTCATTATTATGTTTATATTATATTATATTATATATTATATTATATTATATTATATTATATTATATTATATTATATTATATTATATTATATTATATTATATTATATTATATTATGTAAAAAGTGTGTTGATAACGGATGTACTCGAATTAGAAAGTTTTTAATTTGTTGCGGGAGCTCTTGAATCTCAGGAGGACCAACTTTTACAACAGCGCAACATAATCTGCTTGGCTCATTACCCAATTTTTTTGCATAGCATTTATTGCATATATATTTTATTTATTTTAACACGATTCAATTGAGCATAGTTAAAATTTGAATTATAAAATAATGGATTGCTAAGCTAACGTACTATTACTGCATACTAAATCAATACACTCTCGTTGTTCGTTAATTCTCTGAGATAAAAATAAATATGTTCATAAACATTATTTTAAGAAATACAGGAAATGAATATACAGAATAACCTATCAAGTTTTCTGTGCATAAGAAGCTATTTTAATCTTAACTGTCCTCAATTCACTCACAAGTTACTGTAATAACATTATAGCATTATGTCCATCCAGAGAAACTACACTTTCCAATGATGAAATAATAATTAATTATACAAATCTGTTAATTTAGCTTCCGATATTACTTCATAAAACACAGAAACATTGTCTATAGGCTATCTTTCATAGCTTTCGATTGTTGTGTCCAAGGCCCCTTATAGACGAAGTCATTTGTTTTTTATTTCAATACATCGCCTTAGAAGGCAGTTATTTTAATTTTAAATCTCATTTATCTCATTAAATATCAGTCCTATCAAACTTTTTCAAAGAATAAAACTTATCATAAATCATTTTTAAAGCAAGGTTTGTTATGTAACATTTTTCACAAAATCAATAATAAGCGAGATATTTCGATTTATTTAATTCAGGCCCCCTTATAACCCCCCTTTTAAATAATGTATTTTGAATGCCATATAGCCTAAAATCTAAGTTGCAACGAACTTAATTTATATTCCAATTTTCATCGAAATCCGTTCAGCCATTATCGCGTGAAAAGGTAACAAACATACAGACAGACAGACAGACAGACTGACATACAAACAAAAATGTCAAAAAAGCGATTTTCGGTTTCAGGGTGGTTAATTATATATGTTAGGACCAATTATTTTTGGAAAATCGAAAATTACCAGAAAAATTTCGGCTACAGATTTATTATTATTATAGATTTACTTATTTACTTAATAATTTATTTATTTATTTATTTATTTATTTATTTACTTATTTATTTATTTATTTATATTATTTATTTATTTATTTATTTATTTATTTATTTATTTATTTATTTATTTATTTATTTATTTATTTATTTATTTATTTATTTATTTATTTATTTATTCTGATGTAGTTAAGGCCATCAGGTCTTCTCTTCTACAACACCAGGAATATAAATACAATAATAGAAATAAATAGAAAAAATACACTATATACAAAATAAAGCTACACAAGAAATAAAGAGAGAGAGAAAAAAAACACTATAAACAAAGTAAAGCCACACAAAAATATACACAGGTTGCAGTCACACAACTAACATAAACAAGACACTTGCAATTTTAATCTAAATTAAAAAATAAAAATAAAAAAAAAACACAAATCAATACGTCTAGCAATACCTAAAAACATTAGCTAAGACAAAATTTTCCAATTAATTTTGAATTGTGATAAAGTCCGGCAGTCCCTGACGTCATTAGGTAACGAATTCCAGAGACGAGGTATGTCTACAGTATAGGAAGATGAGTATAAAGACGTTCTATGATGAGGGATAGAAAGAAGTGCTTGATGTCGGTTTCGAAGAGTTGTAAGAAATTGAAAGCGCGATAACAGATAATTCGGAGTATACTATAAGTATGCATGATTCTAAACAGAAGAGACAGTGAATGTTTTGTTTTTCGTTCCTTCAGACGCACCCATGAAAGTAACTGGAGGGAAGGTGTTATATGGTCAAATTTACGAGTATTGCAGATGAATCGTATGCACACATTATGGACACGTTGTAGTCTCTCAGCTAAGGGTGAACTTACATTAGTTAGCAAGGAATCGCAATAATCAAAATGGGGCATTACAAGCGGCAGAGGAAAGGACAATTTTAAATACTTGATTATTGACTCAAGATTTTTTTTTTCAAAAATTACGCGTGATCATAAAGTACATAATTTGTCATTTGTTTCTTAAAAAGAATGTATTTTAAGGGGTTACATACAACTTCCACCATTAAAAAGTATATATATATATATATATATATATATATATATAATAAATAATAATAATAATAATAATAATAATAATAATAATAATAATAATAATAATAATAATAATATTGTTTATCTATGACCATAACGAAAAACATGCACTTATTAAATACTTTTGCGTTTGTAAAGTAGGCTTTAATTCAACATTACTTTATTCCACTAGTGAAATAAAGACTTTACCGCACAGTTTCAACCTTATCTCACAGTTCATTAGTATTTTCATACTACCCGGTGGGATAATATGATTTATAAATTTTATTCGTCAATATACTTAAACACTATTTTGGTAAAATTATACAAGCTTTATATTTGAAAATTACTCTTCAATCTAAAAAAAAAATTGTCCTATATAAAGTTTTTGAAAATGTAAATTTTCAAAATTTCCATTTTTCGATTTCAACCGCAGATGTATTTAAATAATTAGTCCCAAGATTTTTAATATTGTTTTAGTAATTCTTTAATTGCTTTAAAGGTAACATTCTTATTAAAAAACTTAGTTAGATGGTTAGAATATGTTACATATATACACTGCAAAAGAAGAAAAAACTTCCTATATTTTTATTTTTTAAGAAATTTCTCATTCCAATTCATTTCTTTCTTTTAATTCTGTTAAAGAAAGAACTGTATATTCAGCTAAAGTTTATTGAACTTAATAAGAAAACGGGACATGCGATTTTCCAAAGAAGTTTGGAAGATAATATTTAAAAAAATTTCAAAAATGCACTTTTGAAAAAATGAGCGAAAAAAGTATGAATTGATGCATAGTACAGCGTTTAAAAGGCAGGACATCTTAATGCGTAACCTGGTCAACATTATACAAATACTATAATATATTATTCCCAAAATACAAAGTTAAAGATAATATTAAATTACAATAAGAGATATAAAAAGTTGATAGAGAATGGATTAATCTTGCTCAGGATAGGGACCAATGGCGGGCTTATGTGAGGGCGGCAATGAACCTCCGGGATCCTTAAAAACCAGTAAGTAAGTAAGTAAGTAAGTTAGAAAGTAAGTAAGTAAGTAAGAGATATAAAAAGTTAACAAGTGATACAGATTACTGGACGTCGTGCGCTACTCTAATACGCCGTGCTCTACTGTACTTACGTCGTGCACTACACTACAACGCCATGCACTACTCTACAACGTCATGCACTACTGTACTTATGTCGTGCACTACTTTACTACGCCATGCACTACTCTACTACGCCATGCATTATTGTACTTATGTCGTGCACTACTCTACTAAGCCATGCATTGCTGTAATTATGTCGTGCAATACTCAACTACGCCATGCACTAGTTTAATACGCCATATACTACTGTACTTATGTCGTGCAAGACTCTACTACGCCATGCAGTGCTGTAATTATGTGGTGCAATACTCTACTACGCCATGCACTAGTATAATACGCCATGTACTACTCTACTTATGACGTGCAATACTCTACTACGCCATGCACTAGTATAATACGCCATGTACTACTCTACTTATGTCGTGCAATACTCAACTACGCCATGCACTAGTTTAATACGCCATATACTACTGTACTTATGTCGTGCAAGACTCTACTACGCCATGCACTGCTGTAATTATGTCGTGCACTACCCTACTACGCCATGCAATACTGTACTTATGTCGTGTAAGACTCTACTAAGCCATGCACTGCTGTAATTATGTCGTGCAATACTCTACTACGCCATGCACTAGTCTAATACGCCATGTACTACTCTACTTACGTCGTGCAAGACTCTACTACGCCATGCACTGCTGTAATTATGTGGTGCAATACTCTACTACGCCATGCACTAGTATAATACGCCATGTACTACTCTACTTATGACGTGCAAGGCTCTACTACGCCATGCACTGCTGTAATTATGTCCTGCACTACTCTACTACGCCGTGCACTAGACTACTAAGCCATGCACTACAATGCTTATGTCATGCACTACTATATTACGCCATGCACTACTCTACTACGACATGCACTACTGTACTTATGTCGTGCACTACAATACTACGCCGTGCACTACTCTACTACGCCATGCACTACTGTACTTATGTCGTGCATACACTATTACGACATGCACTACTCTACTACGCCATGCACTACTGTACATAAGTCATGCACTACCATACTACGCCGTGCACTGCTCTACTAGGCCATGCACTACTGTACTTATGCCGTGCACTACTCTACTACGCCGTGCACTAATCGACTAGGCCATGCACTACTGTACTTATGTCGTGCACTACACTAATACGCCGTGCACAACTCTACTAGGCCATGCACTACTGCACTTATGTCGTGCACTACACTACTACGACATGTACTACTCAACTACACCATGCACTACCATACTACGCCATGCACTACTGTACTTATGTCGTGCACTACTCTACTACGCCGTGCACTACTCTACTAGGCCATGCACTACTGTACTTATGTCGTGCACTACACTACTACGACATGCACTACTCTACTACGCCATGCACTACCCTACTACGCCATGCACTACTGTACTTATGTCGTGCACTACAATACTACGCCGTGCACTACTCTACTACGCCATGCACTACTGTATTTATGTCGTGCACTACACTACTACGACATGCAGTACTCTACTACGCCATGCACTACTGTACAAAAGTCATGCACTACCATACTACGCCGTGCACTACACTATTAGGCCATGCACTACTGTACTTATGCCGTGCACTAAACTACTACGCCGTGCAAAGCACTACTAGGCCATGCACTACTGTACTTATGTCGTGCACTACACTTCTACGCCAAGCTCTACTCTACTACGCCATGCACTACTGTACTTATGTCCTGCACTACTCTTCAACGCCGTGCACTACTCTACTACGACATGCACTACTGTACTTATGTCGTGCACTACTCTACTACGCCGTGCACTACTGTACTACGCAATGCACTAATGTATTTATGTCGTGCAATAATTTACTACGCCGTGCACTAATCTAATACGCCATGCAATACTGTACTTATGTCGTGCACTATTCTACTACGCCGTGCACTAATCTACTAGGCCATGCACTACTATACTTATGTCTTGCACTACACTACTACGCTATGCACTACTGTACAACGCCATGCAGTACTGTATTTTGTCGTGCACTACTCTAATACGCCATGCACTACACTACTACGCCATGCACTACTTTACTACGCCATACACTACTGTACCTAAGTCGTGCACTATTCTACTACGATTGCACTAGTTTAATACGCCATGTACTACTCTACTACGCCATGCACTACTGTACTTATGTCGTGCACTACACTACTACACCATGCATTACACTTCTACGCCAAGCACTACTCTACTACGCCATGCACTACAGTACTTATGTCGTGCACTATTTTACTATGCCGTGCACTAAACTACTACGCATGCACTACTGCACTTATATCTTGCACTACTCAACTAATCAGTGCATTACTCCACTACGCCAAGCACTACTGTACTTATGTCGTGATCTACACTACTACGCCATGCACTACTCTACTATGCCATTCACTACTGCACTTATGTCGTGCACTACTCTACTACGCCGTGCACTACACTACTACGTCATGCACTACTGTACTTATGCCGTGCACTACTCTACTACGACGTGAAGTACTGTATTTATATCTTACACTACTCTACTACGCCGTGCACTACCCTACAACGACATGCACTATTGTACTTATATCGTACACTAAAATTTTACGCCATGCACTACACTACTACGCCGTGTACTAAAGGTACTTATGTCGTGCACTACTCTACTACGCCATGCACTACACTAAAACTCCATGCACTACTGTACTTAAGTCGTGCACTACACTACTACGCCGTGCACTACTCTACTACGCCTTGCACTACTGTACTTATGTCGTGCACTACTCTACTACGCCGTGCACTACTGTAATTATGTCGTGCACTACTCTACTACGCCGTGCACTACTCTACTACGCCGTGCACTACTCTACTACGCCTTGCACTACTGTACTTATGTCGTGTACTACTCTACTACGCCGTGCACTACTGTACTTATGTCGTGCACTACTCTACTACCCCGAAGGCTACTGTACTACGCAGTGCTGCACTGGACCAGACGAATGAACACTGTAAAAATCTAATCTATATCATGAGAGTATTGTGTTGTATACGAGTAGTACTGCTGCGTGAGTACCCTCGTGGGATCCTTAGACTCCCCAAACGTTTCTAGACGGTGTACAAAGCAAACTAAGGGCCTAGAAGTGGAGGCAAACAATTGATAATTCCGAAAACTTTATTTTATGAATGTACTGAAGCGCCGAGCAGTGTAGCCAACGCACAAATAATTATATACAAAAACTCTTAACCTTGGGGGCCTACGAGACCCTCGCCCCCGACTTCGTACGGGTTAATAGCATTCCTATGGATGTAAATAATCAAATTCAAATCATAAGATTATTTAGGGCCAAATTGAAAATGTGCATAATTTTCCACGCCTTCTATTCTGTAAGGTGAATTTATTACATTCAACAACGCTACGTGAATATTTCTGTCTTGTATTAAGTATCGATACTAACCCCTTGTGTTGTACTAGTAGAGTATATTGTAAAACTCTTCTGTATATATTTCCACTGGACTGTTTCTATGAATTATGACTTTATAGTAGTATTGTAGGTCCGCGTTTAGTAGCGACTTCTGAGAGCGGATAATGGGGAAAAGGGAAGACAACCTCGTCAACTCTGTGTGCATTCCGCGTGCCTCAGATAACACTATCACCAGTTCGAAAACATTACCTCCTCACAGTTTGTGTTTAGCAATGGAGCAACTAAGATCAACTCGACGGCTTGGCCAAGTAATACACAGTAGAGAGAGAAAGATTATAAAGAATATAATAGAATGTTGTGACGAAGAGGCTCGAAACAAGAGGCTAATCGCTCCCCTAAGGCAGGCTACGTCCAGAGTTGCTAAATACGCCGGCGTTAGTAATAGAAGTATCATAAGAATCGGGAAAAAGGCTAGCGAGCGACCAGATGACATTGAAACAACTCCTGGTATTGTCGGACCATCGGATCTTTGCCCCTTCAGCGCTGTCGTCGTTCTTGGAAAAGTTAACGCCTCTACTCACCCCATTCCACCCGTTTCTCTCCCACTACGTCAAACAGCAGGCCACGAACCTTGCCGAATAGGGATGTTGCCAAATTTCCGTCAAACAGTGTCATGTCTCTTGAATATTGCTTATAATACTGTAAGGTTAATTATTACTTATTCATAATTTAATTTAAGTAGGTCTAATGACGCTGATTGACTTATGCAAAATGCTATTACTTGCTTAATACTATTTCTTTCACCACTCCGTGCTACAGTATTCATGTTGAGTTGACAACAATGGACTGCAAGTGCAAATAAACTGTCCCGCAAGAAGG
Organism: Periplaneta americana; assembly: GCF_040183065.1. Classification (NCBI taxonomy): domain Eukaryota; kingdom Metazoa; phylum Arthropoda; class Insecta; order Blattodea; family Blattidae; genus Periplaneta; species Periplaneta americana. The sequence goes on along the minus strand of NC_091118.1, from coordinate 206,063,372 downwards.
CTCAAAATTGTGAGTAGTGGGGGAGAGAAAGGGAGAGGGATAGAAAAGAGAGAAATAGGAATACAGGGGGAGAAATGAATTGCCGAGGCTGAAGAGGAATTAAGGTTCAGATCGCATATCTTACGGGGGCACAGATCCGATGGTCGGACTATAAAGAGAGTTAAGACTTTATTTCTACTGCCATTACAGCTCATTTCTGTTTCATCAATAATTCGCATTATTAAAAAATATATTTTAAGTCGATTATTTACTTTTTCCTGTAAGGAAATTTTACAATGATAGTACGCTTAATTACTCGTACTTCAGAAATTTCAGTGTTGGTTTAAAAGCTACTTGTCATTGAAATAATTTGTAAATTAGCTATATACTGAACACTGCAGATGGTTTTAAAAACAAATAACACCTGTCAAATTATCTGCAAAAGGGAACCATCCAAGTGCAGATTTATATTTGAAGACTTCGAATAAATAATGAAGTCGTCGTCGTCATCGTCATCATCATCATCATCATCATCATCATCATCATCAAACAGCGCTGGCCTTCTATGCTCGAGGTTGCGGGTTCGATCCCGGCCGAGGTCGATGGTTTTTAAGTGTGCTTAAATGCGACAGGCTAATATCAGTAGATTTACTGGCATGTAAAAGAACTCCTGCGGGACAAAATTCCGGCACACCGGCGATGCTGATATAACCTCTGCAGTTGCGAGCGTCGTTAAGTAAACCATAATTATATCAACAACAACATTGGTACCACAGCCTATTGCAGACCTTGACCGCCCCTACAGTGCTCCAACATTTGTTCCTATATTTCGCCTTCTTTTTCCACCCTGGTACTTTCAGTAAGAAAGTGCCATTTTAAAATATTGTGACAGCGACGTGAGATTCGAACTCACGACCAGCGTCCCGCAAGAAAGCAGATCGCGCGGGGACGGCGCGCGGCGGAGAGAAGTAAAGGGGAAAGGGCCTACGCGGCGAGAGAGTGGAGAGAGAGTGCGCGCGCCTCTGGTGCTGGTAGAGAGGAGAGGGCTCTGGATTTTTCTGGAGTGCCATCTCTAGAGACGCGTGGAACTTTCGAGGCTACGTCGCTGTGGTTATAAATTACGGACGCGAAGGAACGAGTTTTTCAGTTGATTAGTCAGCCAGTCAGTGAGAAAGCCAGAGCAAGCAAGCCAGTCTTGTGTACCGGAGTTCGACTCGAGTGTGCGTCCGCAACTGTATCAGCATCCGAAGGCCTGAGTTCGAGTGCAGTGGACCGCAGTTGGAGGGACCTGAGTTCGAGTGCAGTGGACCGCAGTTGGAGGGACCTGAGTTCGAATGCAGTGGACCGCAGTTGGAGGGACCTGAGTTCGAGTGCAGTGGACCGCAGTTGGAGGGACCTGAGTTCGAGTGCAGTGGACCGCAGTTGGAGGGACCTGAGTTCGAGTACAGTGGACTGTCTCTGAAGGTCTGTGGTTCGAGATACTGTGAACTCGAGTGACTGAGCTAGAAGAACTGTGAACTGATGGTTCTGATTTGTAAATAGTGCTTTGTAAATATTAGTTAAGATTAACAGTTCATTGTTGTTCGTACTAGTCCAAGTAAATTGTCATTGTCGTCGATGGAGTGCTATAACGAATACTGTGTTGAGTGAAAATCCAGTTGTTGACGAGAGCGTTTAAGGCGAATTGTAGAAAGGAATTATTGTTGGAAGAATAAAATCCTATTGTTGAGTGGAAATAAATTCACAATATTCAAGGTGGCCAGTCTATGTATATATTTGTATTTTACTTACTTAGTGCTTAATGTTTAATAACGTCATAAGGAATTTGTGCAGTACACACTAGTTTCAGTAATGAGCTTATGAGCGTAAATAGAAGTTTGCCACTGTTGCCATAGAGAGCTGTCTCGTCATCATTTGGGGAAATTCACTTCATTTGTAGAGCGAATGTTTTTTGTACGATAGTACTATTGTAGAACGCTGTCAACTCGTCTCTGTTATCGCGATTATGTCATACACATGTGATCAGGGGTCATACTCAGACTTGGGAGCTCAGCTCGCTACTTATCTCGGCCCTACAATATTAAGATTTTCTGACACGTTCCGTATTCTAGCTGTGAAGCGATGTACGAATACCATGGAATGTAAATAAATATAATACAACACAATATTAATTAAATGAATATACATACATACGTAACCAAACCGTTAACCAATATACTTACCAACTTACCAATCATATGGTTTTAATGGTTTTACAGTGCAGGGAACAGTTCCGATCAGTGATAATTTATAGCGTCAATGAAATGTGTTCTATAGTGTCAGTGAAATGTGTTACAGAGTGTCAGTGAAATGTGTGCTAAAGTGTCAGTGAAATGCGTCATAGTGCCACTACAGGGAATGAGATGAGAGTAAAGTGAAAGACTATTGAAACTTATGTAGGACCTATACATAATTATGTAGGTTGTGTTGTAAAAGTAAGTGTTTTATTTTATGTTTTATTATTGTTGTGTTAAATTGTATTGTGTATTCTTATTGTATTGTGTATAAAATTGTATATGTGTTGTAAATTGTATTATGTATTGTAAATTTTATTGTGTATTGCTTATCATTTTAACTGTGTATTGTTAATATTGTATATACCACTGCCACCGGGTGCTTGCCCAATTGCAGTGTAAATAAATACATACATATATATAATTATTTCATGTCCTTCTTGAATAGAATATTCGTGAAAGTGTAAAATGTTAAATTATTCCGGGGGGGAAATCATATAAGTTCTAATCAACTATTATGAAACTGTAAGTATTCAATTTCGCATACTATTGTATTATTGGTTTTTATTTTTTTATAATTCTTTTAACTATGTATTTAATTTCCAATTTTGAGCCATTTCTTGTAATACCTCCTTATTACCAATTGTTGTTAGTAAATAATGCATTTAATTCGTAAATTTCAAGTCATCTCTTAATATAGCTATTTATTGCTTTTAAAATAATGTGTTTAATAACTATTTTATTTTTATTTATATATATTTCTTCCTATAACCATTACAGGTTGCCATTGACAAAGAGTACCGTGATACAATAAGTATAGAGAAATGCCTTGAGGCTTTATGAAACATATCTTTGTTGTTACAGTGAAAAATAACAAATTGAAATAGATTGAAACACAAAATAATATACGAAATAACGTCAAGAAGATGTGAATTACAGTCATGGTCCCTCTGAATGATGTCTGAAAATAGCTATTAATCCTTTGCGTGCCTGTTTTTAAAATAATGTGTTTAATCCGTAACTATAGTCAGTGTATTGTTATTATTATCTCTTTGTTGAATTGCTTTAAAAAGAATGTGTTTAATTTGTAATCTTAAGTCATTTTTTCTACTATTCCTTTACTGTACTGTTTACATTTGTTTTTAAACCTTTTGTATCGTCCCTACCATTATATATTGCCCTTCAAGAATTTCGTTATTCGTTAGTTGTAAGTCATTACTTGTGTTATATTTCAATTATTATTGTAATTGTTCCTGAATCATGAATGTAACTTGTAATCGTAAATCATTGCTTGTAATATCTCTTTATTACTCTTAACTGTTCCATTGTTCGTGAATTAAGTATTAATTTGAAAGTGAAAGTGAAACTTTGTTTTATTAATCTACTATTGATTATCTTTTTAAGATCGTGATTTACTCTGAAACGGTTAGACATTCTTGTATACCTTTTACATTGATTATTCCTCAAACATCTCATTAATCTTTAACAGGATCCATTCTTTCATTAAGGTGCATTCTTCTACATAATTCATGTGAATTGTAACTGTGACCACGATTTTATATTATCATTTTACTATTGTTTATTGGTTATAAAATATGTATTTTGATGATAACTGTAACTCTAATACTGTATACCTCAGGGTGAAATAGGGTTTATTAAATTGGATAATAAAAAAAACATACATTCTGTAGGCCACAGTCGCGAAGCTCAATATGTAGTAAAAATGCAAACATGGGTAGTTGCCCACCACTAGGATCGCTACTAACGCCTCATCATCGCAGATCTCTCTCCTAGCAGACGACAAAATATGTTATACTTTCGTTGTCGTGTTCTTTTGGAAAAATTAACACCTTCCTTCCATTAATGTTAAATGCATAAAGTTAATTTATTATTTAATGAAGTATATTAAATTCCACCATAAACTCGAAGATGCCTGCAAGAAATAGGTTAATATTATTTTTATTTGTGCAAAACGAACTGAAATTTACTATAATCGCTTCACTCATTCAAGATTATAGCGATAATTAACTATGAAACCAATAAATATTAATTTTCATTTCCCTTTACAACAATAATAATGGAAATATGAATTAATGGAGTAACTTACGTGTACCGGTACTTGTAGTGTAGGCTTACGTAGTTAACAAAGTGGGATGAGGTTGAGCAATAATAATCACACCAGAATTGGAAATAAAACGTGATCAATAAATTGTATTGTAACAGACTTTTTCTACGTCTCTAGTAAAGTAACAAATATAAATAACAACAAAATTAACAGCTATAATTAAAAACATATCCTTTGAAAAAAAAAAGTAGGCCTAAGCAATAATAATCCCACCAGAATTGAAAATAAAACGTGATCAATAAATTTCATTAAAACAAACTTAATTTTTCTACGTCTCTAGTAAAATATTATTATTCCAATTATTGTATTTTAGCCATTAACATTTTCATTACAACCAATAACGAACATTTCACAAGCATCAATGTGAAATACTCAACGAGCTAGCACTCGATGGAAATACGACACAGTCCAAAGTCGACCGTGGACAGTCTATTGTTTCTAGTTGCTAACCGCTTGGAGCGCTTTATCACGAGATTTGCAAAAAATCACCTCTAGCTTCGCGACTGTATATAGTAGACTGTGCTGTAGGCCTACAAGGGAAGTTAAGAATGCTCGCTTCTCTGTAATTTTACTGTCTCGCTTCAGAAGGAGGAATCATATTCTGTTGTTCCAATTGAATTATACACCCAAACCGCAGAGTAAGACGACAGAAGCGTCTAAATCTTACATAACAGCACAAAAGTTATTGCAAATTCCTCCCGCGCTCCTACATTAATTTGTATCCGAGATGATATCCATTATCTACAGGCCTCCCACCTACCGACCCCAGAAAAAGAATCTACTCCTCCCTCTTCCGCTTTCTTTATTTTTAAGAATTCTTTTCCTCGTTGCAACACTAACCCACTGGAGCACTTTCAGAAAAGGAAGAAAGAGAACACCTTGTATAGTACGTTCCATAAATTTACATTCTTTGCCATGCTTCAAATATTCATTCTCTTGCAATATATTTGGAGACGACAGCCTAATTCCGATACTTTATATCAACTAGTTTATTGATATACCCAGTTTTTACGAGCAGGTTTATGACTTACATTTTATGTGTATTTTATAACTTGGGTATGTTATTTCTTTCGTCAGCGATATCTGACACTCACTGTAAGTAAAGTTTGCAAACTTTCCGAACAATTTTTGAGTAAGTCATTCTCTGTCTGATATTGGGAAAGTTGAAACATCGCTCTGGTGTACGAAGTCGCAATCGTTTATTGCTTCTACCTACCTTCGATACAACCTCTCCCCACCCCTTGGTAAGTGAATCTTCCACGTATAAAGCTACTAACAGGAGACAGATTATCAAATCAAAATCAAAAGAACGGAGACAAAACTACAGACGTGGACAAATTATTAACAAAATTGACGATTTTTTATGATAATTCTGTTTACAAAATTTTACTTTTCAATTTACACTACGGTTGACAATTTTTCATATTTCTATCATTATGGTAGACAGAAAAATGCAAAAATGTCAACTGTAGTTTAAATTGAAGAGCCAATTTTTGTAAGAATATATAATAAAAATCTTTAATTTTGCTAAAAATTTGTAAATATGCAAAAAATGTCAACTGCAGTCTAAATTGAAGAGTCAAATTTTGTCAAAGTATAAAATAAAAATCTTCAGTTTTGCTCATTATTTGGAAATATCAAAAATGCGAACTGTAGTCCAAATTGAAGAGTCGAACTTGGTAAAAAATATATAGTAAAAATCTTCAGTTTTGCTAATAATTTGTAAATATCAATTGTAGTCCAAATTGAAGAGTCAAATTTTCTAAAAATATACAATACAAATCTTTAATTTTGCTAATAATTTGGAAATACGCAAAAATGTCAAATGCAGTCTGAATTGAAGAATCATATTTTGTAAAAATATATAATAAAAATCTTCAATTTTGCTAATAATCTGTCTACGTCTGTAGATACGAACAGTATGTTGACACGAAAGAAGCAATAGTAATTCCACTAGAAAAACAATTCGTTTTAAATAAATTTACCTATCGTCATCTCGCTAAAGATTCTGAATTATCTAGAGAAAATCAAAACTCAATTGGGATTTAATCAACTATTACACGATTACAAGAAAGTACATAAGGGTTAGAAGAAATAAAGTACTCTAATGCAATAAAATAATAATTGACTTACAAAAATACTAAACTGTCCTGAAAATGTATTATTGTACCATCTCATCATTACAAATATTCCGCTAGGTGGCAGTAGTATGTTACGATTGACTGTTCTCTTGTTACCAGTTGTGTCAACTATACATTCTTCATTGACCTCTATGGACGATTACTAGTCAAGAAGGCTTTGTTGATTCAGTTTCATTTTTATTAAAACAGTTGCATTCCACTTCAATTATATTAAAAAATCTCTGATACGTGACTATCCATAATCTCATACAGCAGAAGTTATAACCTAACCTAAATAATATAAACTAGTGGCTTGTGCAGCAAATGCTGCAAACTAAGTTCTTTAGACGTTCAAATAAACATTTTTCAGATTTATTTTCAATGAAGAATACCAGACATTCTGAAAGTTATTTGCTTCCATAATAATGAAAGATACTTTCTCTCGAGCCAATACTGAAGAGAACCACGCATATAAATATCTACACCACACCGACATTAAATATATGAAAAAGACCCAACCCCACTTGATTAATAACTATAAAAATATTTGATTTTTAATAATATTATTATCTTATGTAAGTTTTATAGCTTTCAGTAACATATACTATATATACTATATAGCCGCCACTCAGTAAAATATAGAAATCAAAATCTAATATACGTTATTCTCTACATCTACTTATAAAACCCCAAAACGTTTCACTTTCATATCATCAATATAGCATTAATATGAAAAATGGTCACATCATGGCATTAACTACAATAATATAATATTTCATTTCTAATGATAATAATGTCATCAAACCACCTCAAGTTTTTCAGTTTTTAATATCCAATACACAGCTGTACCCAGAAATTTACATACACAGAATCGAGCCTGCAAATTATTTTCAGTAAGTTAAGTTTTTAATAACCAATTTAATTTGAGCTCCAAATATGTCAGCATTCTTGCAGATCATGGCCTTCGTGTAATATTGTTTACTGTAGTGTGTGTTTTGTTTTATTCTGAAAAGCAATTAGCTAGTTCTCAAAACTGACGACAGATGGATTTTGGAAAATAAGAAAATTATGTTGAAAAATTGACATTTCACTGAAAACTACTATTTTTCTGAAAAACTTTGAGTTCCAAGCTTCAAAATGAGGGGTCATTTATTAAAATCCGTTCAGCCGTTTTCCCGTAATTTCCATTACCAGTTCAAATTATATTTATATATTAAACGTTTGTCATAAACGCAGAAAATAAAAACTTATTTTTACCGTGTGAGCAAAACATATGTGTATCTTATCTGTCGCCTTCCATACAAGATAAGACATGTCGGTGAGATGACCTTGTACTGTGCTTCTATTTATTACGAGCGTATCACGACCGATTCGTATCTCACTCGAGGGTGAGACACTCGACCGAGTTCAAGCGAGCGATTTAACTCCAGTGTAGCACTCTGGTTTACATCTTAATGCTTTTTGCATAGATTTTATTGATCGTTCAGCGTTGTAGTGCCATACAGATCCATGAGAAAGAAGAAATAACATAACTTAATAATAATCACTACTCACAGTTTTATAGTTGATGCTCAGGCAACTTCGCAACTTCCGTCTCTGTAAAAAATAAATAATACAATTTTATGTCGTTTCCATTCTTATATTATGTGTTTAAATGTTTTAGAAAAGCAGAAATAGATTACCTTAAGAACGTCTTCTAATTCCTTGATTCGTTTTGGAGATAAATATCGATTTCAGTAGTTATTTTCCTTTGATGTAAAGCTATGACAGATGAGTATATGATAATAGTGTCGCTTATTGATAACTAGTGGTATTATTTGAAAGTTTGTTCATTTCTATATAATCTTTGGTTTCGTTATATTGTATTATCCTGCCTAAAGTTTTTCCGTGGTTTTCCTAAGGCGCTAAGACAAATGTAGGATGAGCCCTAAAAGAAATGGGCCACGGACCTGCACTCATATCCCCATGAACCCCTTAATTATTCAAAATTAATTATTAATTACATCTATCCTAAATTCATAAATCTATCGACCTGTTACCTAAAAGCCAAATTGGCTAGTCTCTTATATTGAGACAACTCATCCTGCCTAAGGTATTTCCGTCGTTTTTCTAAGGCGTTAAGACAAATGTCGGGATGAGACCTAAGAGAAATGGGCCACTGACCTATATGCCCTTCCCCATAAGCCCCCCTTTTCCTAACAAACAACTTAAAGCCCTACTTCAGAGTAGATAAATTATGAAATACATGTGCAACGTCACGCATGTCGCAATGCGAAAGGACAGGGAACCTTTCAATTTGCAGATTCAGAATTCACGGCGTCTCTCCTGGCGGTCTTCACCTGCCTTGTCATAGATAGACAGGTAGATAGATAGACAGATAGGTAGATAGATAGATAGATAGATAGATAGATAGATAGATAGATAGATAGATAGATAGATAGATAGATAGATAGATAGATAGATAGATAGATAGATAGATAGATAGATAGATAGATAGATAGATAGATAGATAGATAGATAGACAGACAGACAGACAGACAGACAGACAGACAGACAGACAGACAGACAGACAGACAGACAGACAGACAGACAGACAGACAGACAGACAGACAGACAGACAGACAGACAGACAGACAGACAGACAGACAGACAGACAGACAGACAGACAGACAGACAGACAGACAGACAGACAGACAGACAGACAGACAGACAGACAGACAGACAGACAGACAGACAGACAGACAGACAGACAGACAGACAGACAGACAGACAGACAGACAGACAGACAGACAGACAGACAGACAGACAGACAGACAGACAGACAGACAGACAGACAGACAGACAGACAGACAGACAGACAGACAGACAGACAGACAGACAGACAGACAGACAGACAGACAGACAGACAGACAGACAGACAGACAGACAGACAGACAGACAGACAGACAGACAGACAGACAGACAGACAGACAGACAGACAGACAGACAGACAGACAGACAGACAGACAGACAGACAGACAGACAGACAGACAGACAGACAGACAGACAGACAGACAGACAGACAGACAGACAGACAGACAGACAGACAGACAGACAGACAGACAGACAGACAGACAGACAGACAGACAGACAGACAGACAGACAGACAGACAGACAGACAGACAGACAGACAGACAGACAGACAGACAGACAGACAGACAGACAGACAGACAGACAGACAGACAGACAGACAGACAGACAGACAGACAGACAGACAGACAGACAGACAGACAGACAGACAGACAGACAGACAGACAGACAGACAGACAGACAGACAGACAGATAGATAGATAGATAGATAGATAGATAGATAGATAGATAGATAGATAGATAGATAGATAGATAGATAGATAGATAGATATAGATAGATAGATAGATATAGATAGATAGATAGATAGATAGATAGATAGATAGATAGATAGATAGATAGATAGATAGATAGATAGATAGATAGATAGATAGATAGATAGATAGATAGATAGATAGATAGATAGATAGATAGATAGATAGATAGATATAGATAGATAGATAGATAGATAGATAGATAGATAGATAGATAGATAGATAGATAGATAGATAGATAGATAGATAGATAGATAGATAGATAGATAGATAGATAGATAGATAGATAGATAGATAGATAGATAGATAGATAGATAGATAGATAGATAGATAGATAGATAGATAGATAGATAGATAGATAGATAGATAGATAGATAGATGGATAGATAGATGGATAGATAGATGGATAGATGGATAGATAGACAGACAGACAGACAGACAGACAGACAGACAGACAGGCAGGCAGGCGGACGGACGGACGGACGGACGGACGGACGGACGGACGGACGGGCGGGCGGGCGGGCGGGCGGGCGGGCGGGCGGGTAGATAGATAGATAGATAGATAGATAGATAGATAGATAGATAGATAGATAGATAGATAGATAGATAGATAGATAGATAGATAGATAGATAGATAGATAGATCTTTATTGTCGATGGCATAATGTATGCATAGACATGGTCAAAAATATACAATTACAATTTAATGTAAAATGAGTCATATATAAAAAAAACATTATTCATTTCAAGGGCCCATGCGTGCATCCTCAAGACTGTAGGGACACAATTTTATTAATTTCGTTTTTATATAATTCCTAAATTTTAGAGAATTTTTTGTATATTTGATGTCGTCAGGCAAACTGTTGTATATTTTGATACCAAAGACCATATATGTTCTACTAGTGTTTGTAAGGTGGTGAGCTGGAATAGTTAAACTATTTTTGTTACGAGTGTCGTAGGTATGGAAATCACAATTTTGATGAAAATCAGACAGATTTTTATAAATTAATAGTAAAACATTAAGAATGTATAAACCATAAACAATAAGAATATTATATTGTAAAAAATGTTCCGTACAAGAGGTCCTACTGTCAACGCCCGCTATGCATCTGACAATACGCTTTTGAGCCACAAATATATCATTCAGCATGGTTCCAGATTCCCAAAAACAAATACCATATGAAAGCCTTGACTCGACGTGTGCGAAATAATAAGATATTAATACATCGCGATTTCTTATCGTCCTCAAAATTCTGATTTGATAAGAAATGCTATTGAGCTTAGAAATTAAACTTGTGCAATGGGGTCTCCAAGACAAACAATCATCAAATGTAACGCCCAAGATTTTAGTAGTTTCCCATTTACATAAGTATTGATCTTGAATAGAAATATTGATGTCCTTTAAATTTGTCTTTTGAGAATTGTGAAAGTAAATATATCCGGTCTTATTAACATTTAAGTGAAGCAGATTGCTATCAAAACATGTTTTGAGATCTTTTAACAGGTCACAACAGGTTGCCTCTAAATTCAGTTCCTCCCCATCTTTTACAATGACAGAAGTATCATCAGCATACATACACATAAAATGATTTCTTATATACATGGGTAAATCGTTTACATATAAAAGAAACAATACAGGGCCCAGAACAGATCCGTGAGGAACACCCACATCGATATGTACATTCTTGGATCTATATTTATGTGTAAAATTATTTATTTTATGATCCTTGTGTAGTATTTTCACATATTGATATCTGTTTTGAAGATAAGAGGCAAACCATTTTAAAACTATCCCACGAATACCATATCTTTCAAGCTTAGCCAGAAGAAGGTTATGATTCACACAGTCGAAAGCTCTGCTAAGATCGCAAAAAATTCCAACAGAAGGCTTACCATTATCAAGAGCAGACAGAATTTCATTAAATACGCTATAGATTGCAGTATTGGTGGACTTTGAGGGTCTGAAACCATGCTGATTATTGACTAAAATATTAAAACGATCCAGGTACTTGAGTAGTCTGTCTAGCATGCAATATTCAAAAACCTTAGAAATAGTATTACCAATTGCAATGGGTCTATAATTTTCCACTTTCAATTTATCAGATTTTTTAAAGACTGGAATAATTTATTAAGTTTTAATTCGTTTGGAAATATACCTGAACAGAAAGACATGTTAATAAGGTATGTAAGTGGTTTAATTATAAACTCACTACCTGTAATAATTAACATAGAAGGAAAATCATCAGGGCCGGATGAGAATTTACGTTTAAAATTAATTATTATATATAATAAATAAATTTTCAGTCATATACACTTTTCAGTTTGTGAGGTCAAATAATCTGTTACATCACAATATTTAATACAAAGTCACTAATGTATAATGAGCTGAATCAGCTCACAACCTTTCAAAATTAATAATAAGCTTAACTTAAATATTTTCAGACAAATATGGCATTCACCACGACGAATTGGACTGCGTGCTCTCCTACCAACAGCATTTGCATCATAGCTTTTTCATCCCTTTTAAATTTATACATTATATATAACATTTTAACATAGTTAATATCAAATTGCACAAATTTAATTTTAATGATATGACCTAATGAGAATATTTAGCCTTAATTGTATAAGGTTAATATCATGCTGTGCCTTTCCTTGTTTTATATACATACGAGAATTTAGCATCAGTGTTCAGCTTTACCATGTACAGTTTACTCAAGAGGCACGAAATCTACATACTTGTAAATGCCAGCATGTGCATTACTTACTATATTATTAATTGTCAGATCAACTATCACCTAATTTAAAATTGTTTGCTTCTCATGCACCTGATGATGACTTTTTAAAGTCGAAAATATTAGTGCCTTTGTATTAAATATTGTGATGTAACAGATTATCTGACCTCACAAACTGAAAAGTGTATATGACTGAAAATTTATTTATTATATATAATTATTAATTGTATTCACACTTTTCTGAACTAACATGTCTTTTAAATGTACGTTTAAGTTTAGTTTTTATAATTTTATGAAATTCGGACTCTGAAAACTCACTCAAATACATGGATTTGTTAGTAGACTTAAAATTACTAGCACTGTGTTCAAAATTAGAACCATTTAAGTGAGAGATAAAGATCATAACTGGATGATATGTGGAGATCTGAGAGACTTGTGCATGTTTCTTGACCAGCAGGCTGGGTATACCAAGTTTCCATACTTCGTCTGTGAATGGGACAGCAGAGCAAGAAACAGCCATTGGGAACAAAAACACAACTACAAACCTCACACAAGAAGAAAAGCAACAAACGCAACTTCACAATGAAGAGAAAAAGGCGGTATAAAACATTTTACTAAATGTGAATTCTTAATGATGACAATCTAATGGTTTTTCTAAAGTATGAAATAGAGTAGCGTGCAAATTAATCCGAACAACGTAATTACTTATGCAAAAACACTCAAACGGGATAAAAAAAAAAAGGATCTAAGACATACCTCAGTAATCTATGTGGCCTCCCTTGTTCCTGATAACAGCTCTGAGACGATTTGGCATGGATTCCACTAATTTCCCACAAATATTCTTCATTTCTTCATCGCGAAACCATACACCAATGAGGGCAGAAATCATCTTCTCCTTTGTAGAACAATCCATTTTTTGCATTCTTCTTTTGCAAATTGACCACAAGTTCTCAATGGGGTTGATGTCGGGTGAGTTGCCTGGCCAGGGGAGTACCTGAATATTCTCCTTGTTGAAGAATTCTGTAGTTTTTCGAGACTTATGGCATGGTGCCAGGTCGTGTTGGAACACACCTCTGCATTCCGGAAATGATGTTTGCAGCTGGGGTACGATTCTGGTTTCCAATAAGTGAATATACTGTATTTATCAGAATTCATCATTCCCTTGATAGGTATTAATTCTCCAGGCCCTTCATGTGTAAAACAACCCCAAAACATTACTTTAGGGGGGTATTTGGGTGCTTGTTGGAGATGAGCTGCTGTTACTTTTTCGGATCCTTTCCATACGTAAGAAACACGGTGGCCGTGGACCTCGAAATGAGACTCATAGGAAAAAAGTACATTCTTCCAGTCGTTCACTGTCCAGTGTTGATGTAATTTTGCCCACATTAAGCGTTTTTTGCACATAACAGGGATTAGAATTTGCTTCTTAATAGGCTTACGAGCCCTTTGTCCAGCTTCCAAAAGCCTACGCCGCACTGTTGTGACGTGAATATTCGCCCCAGTGGTAGCCATTAACTCGCGGGTTAAGTCGACAGCAGTTAGTCTAGGATTTAATTTACTTTTCCTGACAATTAAACGATCATCTGCAGGTGAAGTCTTCCTTTTCCGGCCACAGTTTCCTTTTTTCTGGGGTGTGATGGATCCAGTCTCCCTGTATCGTTTTATGATCGAATTAACAGTAGCCAAACCGATGTGACATTCTGCAGCAATTTGCCTCTGTGTCATAGAAGAATGCTCTGCTAACGTTATAATTTTAGACAGTTTTCGTGGAGTTGTATCCATTTGTGAAGACGACAGACAGAATGTACACAGGATTGCAGTATTAAGTCTTCAACACAACTGAAATGCTTATAAGTACAAAACGACAGGCAAAATGTCACATATTATAAAAAAATAATAACGACATACCTTCAACAATGGAATTACACGTACTACAGATGTCAATTAAAGCGGTATGAGTAGCTGTGAGGCCAACAATGACAGAAAATGTAAAAATATGTCGTGTTCGGATTAATTTCCACGCTACTGTAATAAGGGCGTAACTGTTTGTATTATTTGAAGTGTTGTATAAGTGTGTCGTGTTGCAAGTTATGGTTTACAGTGAAGAGTTTCGAGCAGTGAATAGTTTCGAGCAGTGAAAATTTATAGTGTCGGTGAAATGTATCATAGTGCCAGTGCAGCTTGTGAGATGAGAGTGAAGTGAAGCTACAGTCCCGTCGCTCTTATTTCCGGCAGCCAATCACGTTGCAGGTCGGCTACATTTAAACGTGTGTGTCTTGTGATTCGCTGATGATGACGTTATGCATTTCCTAAGGCTCGATAAATACTTAATATAATCGCCCGCCATTTTGGCTCTTTCGTTGGCGTTCGCAGAAAGCACACAAGGACGTTATTTGCCGCTCAATTATTTGCTGAATTACAGTGCGTTTGATTTATTATCATAGGAGCTACGACATGATAATGTTTAACGGTGTGGCAAACAGATTCCTCGTCTGGTAGCTCAGCAACGAAAGAACAAAAATGACGAACGATACTACCTACCTAGACTTTATAGAGCCTTCACTTCCTAAGACGTAACGGTGTGGCAAATAGATTCCTCGTCTGGCAGCTCGGCAACGAAAGAACAAAAATGACGAACGATACTACCTACCTAGACTTCATAGAGCCTTCACTTCCTAAGACGTAACGGTGTGGCAAATAGATTCCTCGTCTGGCAGCTCGGCAACGAAAGAACAAAAATGACGAACGATACTACCTACATAGACTTTATAGAGCCTTCACTTCCTAAGACGTAACGGAGTGGCAAATAGATTCCTCGTCTGGCAGCTCGGCAACGAAAGAACAAAAATGACGAACGATACTACCTACCTAGACTTTATAGAGCCTTCACTTCCTAAGACGTAAGCAAAGAGAAGGAGTCACGCCGGGAATAACAGTGATAGAATGTCAGTACCAAAGAATATACTTGGCATATCATATAGAGTGTTATGGAATATTACTTACTTACCTACTTACTTACTTATTGGCTTTTAAGGAACCCGGAGGTTCATTGCCGCCCTCACATAAGCCCGCCATTGATCCCTATCCTGAGCAAGATTAATCCAGTCTCTACCATCATATCCCACCTCCCTGAAATCCATTTTAATATTATTGTCCCATCTACGTCTCGGCCTCCGCAAAGGTCTTTTTCCCTCCGGCCTCCCAACTAACACTCTATGTGCATTTCTGGATTCGCCCATACGTGCTACATGCCCTGCCCATCTCAAGCGTCTGGATTTAATGTTCCTAATTATGTCAGGTGAAGAATACAATGCGTGCAGCTCTGCGTTGTGTAATTTTCTCCATTCATCTGTAACTTCATCCCTCTTAGTCCCAAATATTTTCCTAAGAACCTTATTCTCAAACACCCTTAATCTCTGTTCCTCTCTCAAAGTGAGAGTCCAAGCTTCACAACCATAAAGAACCGGTAATATAACTGTTTTATAAATTCTAACTTTCAGATTTTTTGACAGCAGACTGGATGATAAAAGCTTCTCAATTGAATAACAGTTTTACTTATTAATTAGGTTATTTTAACTAATTGTTAATTGTAATTATTGTGTGTGATTAAGTTACCATTGTCATCGGATATTTGCCCATTTTCAGTGTGAATAAATACATACATATCATATTGGATCACATAGCTGATAAATGAAAGAGAAAATGATTCCAAGAAAGAGAAGTATTCTATGTGAAAGGTCTCATGATTCTCTTACGAGTAGGAATTTAAGATGTTTTGCCGAGAATGTTCTCAACCCCTGCTGAAGCCCCGCATCCCTATATGTCTCCTGTTTATAGTCGCGTAGCTGGGAACATTGTCTCCTTGATACTTCCCCTCTGAATAGAAGTACATGGCATCTTCTGAAAATGGGCAAAGAGGGCGAAGTTTTACTACCCGCCGACTTCGGTATCGCCTGGATCTCACCTTGTAGTAACAACCCCGATGGTAACAATGGGGCTCTGATGTATACAGCCCGTTGTTAGCACAGCACTCGGGAAGCCGCCACTCGGAATTTTCAGCTGATGAACTCTGCCATGAATTATTCATGCGTGTGTTTTATGTAATCGCTTGTTCTTCACGTCGGGCGGGGTTGCTTATCACCACAATCACAGCTGGGAACTGAATTAGCGCAATTTGTTAAGGAGCGACTGGCTGCAGACCGCAAGAACTTCGTTTCAACGCCGGACAGCTTCTTATGTAAGAGGCAAAAGCCACCTAAGAGAAAAATAATTTAGCACGTGAATTGTCGTATTAGTTATGGAGTCATATTCAGGTGCAGAAGTAACCCCATGGAAGAAACGTAAGCAACGAAAGGAGAAGAAACAGGATATAATAAAGAAAAAGAAGATTAAAGAGAGGCACACTAATTACAACAGAATATTTAAACAACCATTGTCCACAGTTACCTACACACAAATTCCACAATTTGGGACATCTGGCCGAAATCTACGGCTGACCACTAGGATCCAGAATACAAAGCAGAGGTTAAATTAAAAATACAATATGATTGCGGAGAGAATACGGAACAATGATAAATTTAAAAATAAAGTACAATCTGATTTCGGAGAAACATGAGATGAAAATACATTGAAGAGTAATGAAATGAAGTAAAAAAAAATTACATAGTATTATACAAGTGATTGTGTAAAATGGATGATGAGTCTCTCAATACCATTAGTCTAATTTTGTTAATGTCCTCATTAGAAAATTTAAGAGAAAGGAGAATGGTTTTGGTTAACTTAATGAAGTTCCCCTAGCGCCAAAAAGAAGTCCTTTCACTTCCCATGTATTAACCCTGATAAGACTGAATTATTTTTTGTTAAAAATACGATTTTTTGTATGAATTACTTAATTGTAATTGATATAACATAAGAAAGTTGTTTTTTAAATTTTTTATGTTGACAGTATCCGAGATTTTCAGTGTCCTATATATAGGACGTCAGTCATATCTCCATGCAAAACCATTATATGACATAAGTCGTTTTAGCATTAATATATATAATTGTTTAGCTTAACAATACATCAAATTAACACAAAATTATAATATCACTCACATACAATAAGATTATTGTATTTTTCGAGAATGTTTATGGTGTGTGATACGTGATAAAACATTTTACATGTGCACCAACATCACACTTCATACATATTACTGTTGTCTTTGTGTGACACTGTTTGCATCGGGTTTGTTTTTCTTGAGATACCACAAAATGATTACTTCCATCAAACCTTGAATCTTTTTGCTCAGTGTTAGATGAGATGGTCTACCGCAGTGGTCGTCAGCATTCGCTGAAATGGGTAAAGGGTAAGTGCAGCAGGATTAGGTAGAGAGCATACCCGCCAGCAGCCACAAATGCACCTGCGGGTAAGAGACGATAGCCCGAGAGTGCAGTGAGTTGACGACCGCTGGTCTACCGCTTGACTGTACATATCGAGCAGTGGATTCGAGAACAGATAAGACAAGACGTTTGTGAAATGCAAGATGATCGAGTTTTTCGTTGGAGTTTATCTTGTATAGCTGCCATGCATTTTGTTCTGCTACGTCACTGCAGACTAAAGTACCATTTCTTGCTTCTAATAGATGTTTTGTACAGATTGATGTTTTGTTCCACCCATATTTTTGTTGTACTGATATATGATATTGGTCTATTTCATTGATATTTTCTTCTTCAAATTTCTAGAATATCTTGAAACTCTGTGCACGGAAATTGAAAAATATAGTATTTCCCTGCTGTATGTCAACTTCTTCCCAATTGAAATTTGTTATTCTTTCTCTTCATCTGTATATCGGTTGCTGAATCACTAGCATTTCTACTGCCATTCTCACCATCGCCTTTACTATGTTCATCATCACCATTATGACTTTCATCATCATAATCATCCATTCCATCTCCTTGTGTGTTGAGGGTTACTTCCGTCTCAGCTCGCAACTGACTACCAGCCATATTATCAATTGTAGGGTTATTTTCATCACCAGAATCCTCATAAGTTACGTTACCACACGCATTTTTGTGATACCATCAGTCTCACGAAATGTCCCCTCTTATGACTGACGTACTACATATAGTACGCCTAACTTTACCATGATATGGCATAACACTAAATAAAAAATTTAATCTAATTATGAATTATTATATACGAAGCACATCATACGAAATGCCCTATCAATATCAAAAGCATTATATCTATAGCATGTGATATATACCGACTTCAAGAACAACGTGTTCTGTTCCACAGCCATGACTCACACATGTTAACAACAATGACTATGACAGACTGAACATAATAAAAAAAATTGGAGGCAATTTATAACACATAAGGATTATGGTATCATGATTGCCAACTATGAAAATCTTACACAATAATCTTAAAAAAATAAAACATACGGTGTCCTATATATAGGACGTCAGTCTTATCTGGGTTAATATTCATTTTGTATCTCTCACTGAAGTGAGAAATACATGGGTTGTAAATAGACTTCTTTTCATCGTTAACGTTATTGGCTTGTTGATCATCATTCTCAAAACGGACAGTGGGGTCAAGAATTAGGCTTCTTTGATTCCGGCGATCGATGGCTATAATGTCTGCTCTTCTCGTTGACCCATTCTCAGCCAAGCAGTGCACTTCTTCGTAAACCTCCCACTTTGCCTTCCGAAGAGTGGTTGCGATGGAGCTTCTCACTTTATGGTGGCGATTGTTCCTCAGTAGTTCTCCTTTAGGGCAATAACCCAAAACATGCCCAAGGGTTTCTACTTCGCTGCATCCTGGATGACGACACTTTTGATCTTGAAAGGAACGACCTGGCACCGATCGTAATGCTGCGATGTTTGTGGACATCTTTATGGCATTGGTCCACTCTGAGGATGATATCCCTCTTCTATTACTAATCCAAGAGTTGTTTTTGGATCTTCACTGTAAGTCACCACTCCTTTGCCTTTTTGTGGAAGACGACACCAATTATTAAACGACCTCCGCCGTAACTCAGATCTTAAACTTCGGCCTGTCATCGAATGTGCTTCTGCGTTGTTGGGAAGGTTTAATTGTGAAAGAGCTTCTTGTTTTTCAGTTTCAAGATTCCTGCAGAAATGGAGATGTTCGTCATTTATTTTTAAAAGACTTCTGGCAATGTTATAGTGTTGGAGGTGTACTTCCCATTCAGCATTAAATAAACCAAGGCCACGAAGATTCTTCGGAGCATACACCTGTATTTCTATGAGGCAATTTAATTTATAAATGTACTTCAGTTTTCCCAAGTTTCTACAACATCTTAAGAAATGGCATAATGAATTTCACGCTTGAAGTGTCAACAACACCCATGCCAGATAGTTTTTTGTTTCTTCAATTTATATGTTTTTGGACTATGCTTCTTTTTCCAAAATCCCTACAATTCTTCTCGTAATTTCTGGTGCTTCGCTTTATATTATTGAGTAGCGTAGTGTATTTCTAATTATTTAAACCATACGCATGAGAGTGATTTCTTCAAAAGTTGTGATCATTTCTGAGAGGCTTACCTTGTTACACTTTTTTTTAGAAATTAATGTATTAAGATGTAGCTTTATTTGGGTTGTCATTTAAGTAGCATCCATGAAATTGCTTTCTCAATCCTCCTGGAAACTTCTGATTTTGAATTACTTTTAGTCATCCATTCAGTTTGGTGTATGTTGTGTTGTGCTGAGTCTTGATTCACATTTGTAACTATCTGTATGAGTTTCTCACTTTAATTTGTGAAATTACATCATCATCATCATCATCATCATCATCTTCATCATAGTCATCATCATCATCATCATAGACAATATATTTTGTCTATTTTCATTCCATTATGTCCTACGGAATAATATTTTGGGGAAATTCTGCAGATAGTAAAAATATATTCTTATTACAAAAAAGATCCATTAGAATAATAGTTGGAGCAAAGGCTAGAGAATCATGTAGATTATTTTTTTAATTAGAGATTCTAACCTTAACAAATCAATACATATACTCTATAATAAATTTCCTCTTATGTAATAAAGATAATTTTCCAACTAATTCAGCCATACATAGTATAAATACCCGCAGAAAGCATACGTCATCATCAAATTTATCATGCTATCAAAGGGGAGTACGTTACATGGCGATAAATATGTTCAATAGTCTTCCTGAAGACATCAAGAATCATAGCCAAAACCCTGCATTATTTAAGGTAAAACTAAAAAATTACTTAATATCTCACACTTTCTATTCTCTAGACGAATTCTTGACATTTCACAGTACTGTGTAATATTTTAATACTATTAAATGGTAAACATATTACATTGTATAAAATATTATTGTTATTAAGGTATTAATTCTGTACATATTTCATATTTGCATTTTATATGTATTGCATTTACCTTAGCACAGCCAGTATTAAGCTATGGTAGCGAAGCGTGGACTGTGAAGAATAAAGATGTCAGTAGAATAACAGCAAGTGAGATGAGGTTTATGAGAGCAACAGCTGGATATACTCGCTGGGATCATAAAAAAAATGAGGACCTAATGCAAGAACTTCAAATAGAACCCATTATGCAGTTCATCAGCAAATATCAACTTCAGTGGAAGGGTCATCTCGAACGAATGAATCGATGCAGAATTCCAAAAGCACTGCTTCATTACCATCCATATGGCAAAAGATCTCTAGGCCGTCCAAAGAAGAGATGGACTGAAAATTCTAGTTTGAGACCGTAACAGGCCACTTGGCCTAATACTTGTTAGGAAGATGATGATGATGATGATGATGATGTATTGCCTTTATATTTAAACGTAAGAATTGGACATGTTCTTTATTCTATGCTATAAAGCAAATGTAAGAATATTATGGAACGAATAAATCTATCTGTCTGTCTGTCTGTCTGTCTGTCTGTCTGTCTGTCTACCATCATCATCATTATCATCATCATCAAAGAATAGATACTTGACCTGTTCCAAGGTATATCCACAGCTAATTTAAAATATTCATTTTCTAGAAATTCATGTAGTTGTAAGACGTCCTGGATGCACAAGCGAAAACAATTCAATAGGAACGTAACTCCATTTCTATACTTTAAAACTAAAGACCGCCACTCAATTTAAAGCCTACTAGTTTCACAAGCAATGGAATCACTAAATTCGAAAAGGGAATAAGCCACCTTCAGTTATTAAATAAGTATGTAATAAATTTTCAATCTTAAGACATATCAATTTGCAAATGTTTATTTGCTATTTAATAAGATATATGAACGTTTTCTCCATTTGGGGCATCTTCAGATATAACAAAAACATATAATCTGAACCTATAATAATAAATTATGCAAATAACAAAGGATAAAGAACAATGTATGTATGCAATGCATGAAATTCATGAGCTTTATGTACAAAGTGACATAATACAGGATAATTGTTGATATAATCTTTAGATTTTGAAATTGAATTGGACGGATATTTTATACATATAGCTCATGTTACAAATAAAATATACAATTATGATTAAAATTTGTCAATAATGTTAAAATTTATAATGATGATTGATAAAATAGATGTTTAAGAGTACTCATTAGTTGAGATTGTCGTAGAATATACGATAATTTGCGTAGCTGATGTTCGTGTGTTATGTATGTGTTTCATCTGAAAATTGAGATGGAGAAATGATAATAAGTGCTAAATATATGCGAGTTATTATATAGAGACACAGATAATTATTATTATGAGACTACTTACTGAAAAACTTTCGCTAATGAACTAAATGTTATTTTATGTTGGAGATTGTTGTTTTAATTTATTATCTGACTTGGTGACATCTTATTGATTATAAATGACTGGTACGTGTATTCAGATTTGTTGAGATATTATTTGAATGAATGCTCGTTGGTTATGGATGTCGTGGAGTATACGATGATTTTCGTAATAGATAAATCATTATTATTAAATAGCAAATAAACATTTGCAAGTTGATATGTCTTAAGATTGAAAATCTATTACGTACTTATTTAATAATTCACCAGGCATATTGAAATATAAAAATGAATTGTAAATCGCCTTCAGTTAGTTTTGGAGAAAACACAAATAACTTCTGCACACAACGAAAGATAAACAAATTGCATCGAAAATATTTCTATGAACCAATCGTGACTACACAAGATATTTATGCAAAAACAATGTGTATTTCTCAATTTATCCTGCCCTATAGAAACAATTTTTATGTGTGGACTTCCTCTTTCATATCTAACGAAATATATTGTAAATATATTAAACAAAATATATCATTATCTCTATTATTCAAATCAAAAGCCAATTTATGAACAACAGTAGATGTAACACATAAAAACATTGAAAGCTGTTGGTTATTATACATAAACAAAAAAAAAATTCTGTTGGGACTCGTTTCCCTTTCATATCCAACGAAATATACTACAGGGACATCATTTTATTTTTACTTCAATTTTTATTGTACCTGAGTTTTTTAATGTACTTCACTCCCACCCCTTCTACTAATGAAGTTCAACCGTCCTCCATACAGATCCAAGACCGCATATACAGTCATAGTAGCCTTACGGTCACAGTAAACAGTACGTTCCAAAAATATGTTCGCGTTTTCCAGTGACGAAAGAGCTTTCAATATTGAATCATTTTCGCACAGGTACTGTCGTCCATTTGCCTACGTCGTATCCCGGTTTCCCCCACCAGCTTTTATTCGCCAGCTAGTGGCTGGGCTGTCTTAGCTCTTTTCTGAGAACATTAATTTCTGTTACGAATTGGACGTCTACGTAATATTATACAACTGTTTAAAATGACTTAAATAAAAGGGCCTCGTTAAGTAATTAATTGTCACGTGATTTCCTCCCTTTCTACGACCCTACGACATAACCACTTGGACGGACAGTAGATAGTATGTCTGAGTAATTTTATCTTTTCGGATTGGGCAGAAGTGAAGATTGAATTTACAGTACGTAAGATACTCTTTTATAGAGTAGGTACATAATTATTTCAACATGAGTTACTAGTACGAAGAACGAAACTGGTAATTGGGATTAGGTACAATAATCTATAGTGCGATAATATGCACATTAGAACTGAAGCCTGTATCGAAATGAACGGCCACCATTTTGAAAATGTGTTTAAATATCTATATTATGATTATTTTTCAATTTAACTTCATTCTCTATAGTGTATGCTAATATGCTGTAGACAGTATAATATACACTGCATAATGAATACGTCCACATGGACAGCTCAGTTAGTGAGTAAAAACACGCATTGTTAATACTGTACTGTATTTTGATTAAACAAAAACCTAATGAAAATGATCAAACTATAAAGCGCAATATTTCCTAGTTTACGTAAATGGATTAACTACTTGTCTTCCCTCCTATACCTAGTAAAGTGATTTGTTTGTATATAACGCCAGTATCATCGAACTCCAGTCGAGGAAGGGGGTAGCAAACGGCGTTGATCCAGAGGTATAGGCAAGTTAATATTAAAAATGTTAGTAAAAATAAAATTATGTCCCTGTATAAAAGTGTTAAACAAAATGTATCGTTATTTCTATTTTTCAAAATAAAAGCTGTATTGTATGTCAATTTATGAACAATAGCAGAGAGTACCACACAGAAACATTGAAAGCTGTGGACCAAACAATATACTAATTTGAATTTTCTTATTAATCTTCTGTATTGTTATCAGTAACGGCCACTGTATGATCTCATTCCAGAATTCTTTCACTTCCTTAGGAATGTACTTCACCAATTTCTTAATGTCCTCAATTTTGAGTTTGTTTATCGGAAATTGTGTTACATAGATCTTTTCTATGGGCAAATTATCATCATCTTCATCTTCACTTCATGGTTTAGGCTTAGTGCCTGTTCCGTCTTCACATTTTATTCAGTTCCACCTCTTCCTAGGACGTCCGACATCTCTTTTGCCTTTAGGTTCGTACTGTTGTATCAGTGCTGGAGTTCTTTCATTAACCATTCGAGATAGGCGTTCTTTCCACTTTCCTTTATAATCTTCAACTTTTTCGTTTATGTTGTATATATTTAATTCTTTACGGATATCCTCATTTCTTATCAGATCCCTTCTTGTACATCCCTTTACTCTGCGAAGACACCTCATCTCTGCAGCCTGTAATTTACTTTTATCTCGTTCTTTATTTATCCATGATGGGCAAATTGTGAATAACATTATTTCTTGACAAGAGCTCAAAAGTGTGATAGATCAAACCATCAATATTCTCATATGTCACAATTCTGCCAGGATTTGAGCTCTCATACACACACATGAAATATTGAAATTTGTCTTTTCATAGGTGGGAATGGTTCGTCCAATATACTCTATTGAAAGTGTATTCTTCTCCTCTAGATGGCAGAAACAACAAACTTTAATTCCTTATGAGAAGGGAACAAGTCGTGGACTAAGCTCCTTTTCAAAGTAAACACGAAAACTAAAGTGTTGAAATCTAAACTAAGGACGTGTGGGACCCGTTTCCTCTTCATGCAGAATGAAAGAGCATACCTAAATTAGTATGATTACAGTCTTAACTCATTTTTGCCAAAACTGTGACTTATTCCCTTTTCATATTTAGTGATTCAATTAAATTGTCGCGTGGAGCGAGTCTGTTCCACCAAAGAGTCACAGTTTCTTTGGAGATGACTCGTTTTGTAAGCACTGAAATTACAGTGTCTCAGTTCATTTCTTGAATATCTCTTTCCCTACGCAGCTAAATTATTAGGATAAAATTCTGTAGAACCATTCTCCATTCCTCATGCAGCCGAACTACTGAATAATTGTAATTTTTCCCACACAGTAAAATTATTGAATCACAATCCAGTACTACTCACTTTTAAAAGCGAACATATCGAATCATACAGCAGTAGAAACGTGACTCATTTCCTACATAACGTATTAGTCGAGTCAAATTTTGAGCACGGTCAAGAATCACTTCCTACTCAGTAGGAATTGCCCAGTAATACTGCAGAGACATGAATGACTTTCCACGCAATAGAAATATAGAAACATAATCAGTAAAGGGATTTGAGTCGCCTCCTATAAGGGAGTTCTCAACTCACATTGCAATAGAGATGTGACATGTTTCATCCTTCATAGTTGAATTGCCGAGTCACGTTCCAAGGCCGACGTGACTCGCTTCCTAGAGGCAGAAATAACGAGTCACAGTTCAACAGGGACATGAGTAGCTTCCAATATGTCGGAATCATCAAGAAACATGGACATAACACATTTTGTCTAGTCACAGTATAATAGGGACGTGATTTGTTTTCCGCAGAGCAGCTCCAAAGAGTCCTGTGACCTATGGATATAGCAAGATTTCAATGCAGCGGCTCTATCAAGTCACATTCAAATGTGGACATGGCTCAATTTCTACAGATATGATCAAGTCAGATTCTAGTATGGCTTCATCGAGTCACATTCCAGTTTGGATAAAGGTTTGTCTCCTAATTCAGTGATATCGAGTCACATTCCAGTAAGGATATGATTCGTTTTCTGTGATGTGGGATTATATTATAATCACATTCCTTCAAGGATACAACTCTCTTTCTTCGCATTGGTACTATCCAGTCACATTGTATTACGATATGCCTCGATTTCTATGGAACGTAACAATTGTGCAATCACTTTTCAATACGGACATAATTCCTTTACTGCCGATTGTATTTATTGAGTCACATTTCAGTATGAATATCTATCGTCTAGCGTAATTTTTCAGTCATATTTCATTACTAACCTAAATATGCCCCATTTTCTGAGGAGCGTAATTCTTGAATAATTTTATGAATATAAATTTTTCTCATCTTCTGTGGAACGTAATATTGTTGAGTCACATGCCAGTATGAATATTTATCTTCTTTGGGACGTAGTTGTTGTTGAAGTCACATTTCAGTATGAATAATTCTCATCTTCTACGGAACGTAATTATTGAGTCATATGTCAGTATGAATATTTATCTTCTTTGGGACGTAGTTGTTGTTGAAGTCACATTTCAGTATGAATAATTCTCATCTTCTACGGAACGTAATTATTGAGCCATATGTCAGTATGAATATTTATCTTCTTTGGGACGTAGTTGTTGTTGAAGTCACATTTCAGTATGAATAATTCTCATCTTCTACGGAACGTAATTGTTGAGACATGTCAATATGAATATTTGTCTTCTTTGGGACGTAGTTGTTGTTGAAGTCACATTTCAGTATGAATAATTCTCATCTTCTACGGAACGTAATTGTTGAGACATGTCAATATGAATATTTGTCTTCTTTGGGACGTAGTTGTTGAGTCACATGTCAGGATGAATATTTATCTTCTTTGGGACGTAGTTGTTGAAGTCACATTTCAGTATGAATAATTCTCATCTTCTACGGAACGTAATTATTGAGTCATATGTCAGTATGAATATTTATCTTCTTCGGGGCGTAGTTATTGAAGTCACATTTCAGTATGAATAGTTCTTATCTTCTGCGGAAAGTAATTGTTGAGTCACATGGCAGTATGAATTGTTCTCATCTTTCGAGCAACGTAATTGTTGAGTCACATGGCAGTATGAAATTGTTCTCATCTTCTGAGGAACGTAATTGTTGAGTCACATGGCAGTATGAATTGTTCTCATCTTTTGAGCAACGTAATTGTTGAGTCACATGGCAATATGAATTGTTCTCATCTTCTGAGGAACGTAATTGTTGAGTCACATGGCAGTATGAATTGTTCTCATCTTCTGAGCAACGTAATTGTTGAGTCACATGGCAGTATGAATTGTTCTCATCTTCTGAGGAACGTAATTGTTGAGTCACATGGCAGTATGAATTGTTCTCATCTTCTGAGGAACGTAATTGTTGAGTCACATGGCAGTATGAATTGTTATCATCTTCTGAGGAACGGAATTGTTGAGTTACATGGCAGTATGAATAGTTCTCATCTTCTGCGGAACGTAATTGTTGAGTCACATGGCAGTATGAATTGTTCTCATCTTCTGAGCAACGTAATTGTTGAGTCACATGGCAGTATGAATTGTTCTCATCTTCTGAGGAACGTAATTGTTGAGTCACATGGCAGTATGAATTGTTCTCATCTTCTGAGGAACGTAATTGTTGAGTCACATGGCAGTATGAATTGTTCTCATCTTCTGAGGAACGTAATTGTTGAGTCACATGGCAGTATGAATTGTTCTCATCTTCTGAGGAACGTAACTGTTGAGTTACATGGCAGTATGAATAGTTCTCATCTTCTGCGGAAAGCAATTGTTGAGTTACATGGCAGTATGAATATTTTTTATCTTGTGCGGGACGTGAATTGTTGAGTCACATGTCAGTAATGATATGCATAATTTTCAGCGATGTGTAATTATTCTCACGTGAATTTAATTTATGTGTTGAACCCCCTCAGTTTCTTGTCTGTCTTTGTTAAATGTGTAAGGATTGGTAAGTGAGCCAGAGTTTTAATCTTTCAAATATGCGCCACATTAGTACATGGATTCTTATTTATATTTGTATAATGTTTTTCTAACAAAAATTTGTTAATCATTTTTTTTAAATGATTACTGTTTTACTGTAAGAGCATTCTTTTTATGAGTGAGTGAAATTTACAGCACGCTCTTAAATACGTATGTAGAACGAGAAGTGGGGTATTTGCTCAGTGTCTCAATATGAACTAGGCCTCGCACCAACTTTCAACATAATTTACTTTTAAATGCCCTTATAAGTTAGGTGCCGGCTTCAAATCTCGTTCCACCTTGAATGTATAACTTGTAGTGGGCAAATCCGTGGTCTAGGCAATATTACTGATCTAATTTTATGAATATAAATTATATAATAATTCTGTTTAAGAGTCACAACGTATCCACTGCAAACATAAGTAACTGAAGTCAGCTTCTTGCAGTTGGGTTTTTAAGGCATGCCTTTCTTTTTCAATCCGGAAACGAAAGCTTCATAGTTTTATTTTGATATGTACGAATTATTTAATTTGTTTATGTGGCAATAGTTCAAGAAAATAAACTATTAACAAGATAAAGCAACTGTATTATTACGAAATGCGTAAAACACATAACTAGAGACTGTAAGTCATGTTCGTGGAAATTATTTATTTATTTTATTTATTTATTTATTTATTTACTTATTTATTTAATTATTTACTTATTTATTTATTTACTTATTTATATATTTACTTAATTATTTATTTACTTATTTATTTATTATTTATTTATTTATTTTATTTACTTGTTTACTTACTTATTTAAGTACTTATTTATTTATTTACTTATTTATTTGCTTACTTATTTATTTACTTATTTATTTATTTGCTATCTATTTATTTATTCATTTTATTGATTTGTTTATTTATTTACAACTTATTTATTTATTTACTTATTTATTTATTTACGTATTTAGTTACTTATTTATTTATTTACTTATTTATTTATTTAATTATTTACTTACTTATTTATTTACTTATTTATTTATTTACTTATTTATTTATTTACTTATTTATTTATTTACTTATTCATTTATTTATTTACTTATTCATTTATTTATTTAGGCCTACTTATTTATTTATTTATTTATTTATTTATTTATTTATTTATTTTTTATGTATTTATTTATTTAACCTGGTAGAGATAAGGCCATCAGGCCTTCTCTTCCCATCTACCAGGGGATTACAACTACAATATTAAGAATACGATTACAATTATAATTACAATTAATATTAAATTTACAAATACAATAAAAATCAAAGTACTAAAAGATTAACTGATGAATAAAAGCTAGACAGTTTATTGTAAAAGTTAAGACGACAGAAAATTTTTTTTTATTAATTAAGTAAAAATTAAACCTACTCTACGCAATAAGAAAATGCTTAATAAGGTTGCTTTTGAACGCTACTAAATTCCGACAGTCTCTGATGTCACTGGGTAGCGAATTCCACAAGCGCGAGAGCGAGATTGTGTATGATGATGAATACGATGATGTCTTATGTGTTGGTATGGCTAGTATGCGGCTATTTTGCGTGCGTGTGAAGAGATTATGATATGATGACAAGTAACTGAAACGGGAGGCAAGGTAGGTAGGTGGAGAGATGTGAAGGACTTGGAAAAGGAGAACAAGAGAATGAAAATTTCTACGTTCGTTAAGCCGTAGCCAGTTTAGAGTTTGAATGGATGGGTTAATGTGGTCATTTTTCTTTCAAGCTTAATTTCATTTCATGTCATTCAATTCATTACTTAAGTCTGGAAACTTTTACGTTTAGTCACGACTCAATATGGGAAATATGAAAAATGTATCATGAATTTATTTTCAATAGCGAATAGAATTGATTGAACTTCATCTAATCTGTACATTCGACTCCTTCCTCCACAGCATCAGCCACTCTGAATTTCCAACCAAGGCAGCATATCGAAGCAAATAGCTTCCGCCCGTCCGTCACTTATAGCTGTTTACCCAGCAAGTGATATGGTTCACTGTTGATGCCTGTTCGGTGCAAGTGTTTGTCCAGGCAGTCGTGTCCAAGGCTCTGCTGGGAACCAGTAACTGCAGTTCTCCTCGGGGCCAGTTCGACTTCGTATCTCCATTTATTAGTCGATATTCTTATCTTCATTTCCGACTGGAGTGTTTCTTCAATTATTACAAAGTCTATAATTTAAGGGAATGTTATATCTGTATAGAGGGTGGAAGCGCATTATCTAGCGAAATTTATAAACTTGTACTTGCAATTTGGGAAAAGGAAATTGTACCAGAACAATGGAAGAAGTCCATAATCGTACCTATTTTAAAAAAAGAGGACAAGACTAACTGTAGTAACTTTCGAGGAATATCACTTCTGTTGACATCGTATAAAATTTTGTCGAATATCCTTTTGAGAAGATTAACTCCATATGTAGATGAAATTATTGGGGATCATCAGTGTGGTTTTAGGTGTAATAGATCGACTATTGATCAGATTTTTGTATTCGACAGATATTGGAGAAAAAATGGGAGTATAAGGGTACAGTACATCAGTTATTCATAGATTTCAAAAAGGCGTATGACTCAGTTAAGAGAGAAGTTTTATATGATATTCTTATTGAATTTGGTATTCCCAAGAAACTAGTTCGATTAATTAGAATGTGTTTTAGTGAAACTTACAGCAGAGTCCGTATAGGCCAGTTTCTATCTGATGCTTTTCCAATTCACTGCGGGCTGAAGCAGGGAGATGCATTGTCACCTCTACTTCTTAACTTTGCTCTAGAATATGCCATTAGGAAAGTTCAGGATAACACAGAGGGTTTGGAATTGAACGGGTTACATCAGCTTCTTGTCTATGCAGATGACGTGAATATGTTAGGAGAAAATCCACAAACGATTAGGGAAAACACGGAAATTCTACTTTAAGCAAGTAAAGCGATAGGGTTGGAAGTAAATCCCGAAAAGACTATGTATATGATTATGTCTCATGACCAGAATATTGTACGAAATGGAAATATAAAAATTGGAGATTTATCCTTCGAAGGGGTGGAAAAATTCAAATATCTTGGAGCAACAGTAACGCATATAAAAGACACTCAGGAGGAAATTAAACGCAGAATAAATATGGGAAATGCCTGTTATTATTCGGTTGAGAAGCGTTTCTCATCTAGTCTGCTGTCAAAAAATCTGAAAGTTAGAATTTATAAAACAGTTATATTACCAGTTGTTCTATATGGTTGTGAAGCTTGGACTCTCACTTTGAGAGAGGAACAGAGATTAAGGGTGTTTGACAATAAGGTTCTTAGGAAAATATTTGGGGCTAAGAGAGATGAAGTTACAGGAGAATGGAAAGAGTTACACAACGCAGAGCTGCACGCATTGTGTTCTTTACCTGACATAATTAGGAACATTAAATCCAGACGTTTGAGATGGGCAGGGCATGTAGCACGTATGAGCGAATCCAGAAATGCATATAGAGTGTTAGTTGGGAGGCCGGCGGGAAAAAGACCTTTGGGGAGGCCGAGACGTAGATGGGAAGATAATATTAAAATGGATTTGAGGGAGGTGGGATAGGATGGTAGAGACTGGATTAATCTTGCTAAGGATAGGGATCAATGGCGGGCTTATGTGAGGGCGGCAATGAACTTCCGGGTTCCTTAAAAGCCAGTAAGTAAGTAAGTAAGTTATATCTGTATTTAGCTGTTGTGAAACTGCAGAAAAATAGAAGATATTGGTGTTATTAAACAATGCACTTAATCCTTTTAAAGTTTTCTTACTAACGTTTAACGGTTTTACTACTAAAAACTCTATATACAGACGTTTAACTATCTTATAGAATGAGTAGCTCGTTTATACGTCGTGTGTAAATTCCTTACTAATAATCATTACATACGTCGTGTACAACAGTATACCTGTTACACAGCTTCGTCATAGTTTCGTCATTACTTCGTTACGAAAGGTAATAGAATATCTGAAGTTCTCTATTGCATCCGGTAGAGCGCTCTAGTGTGGCGTTGGTGTTAATTATCGATAGTACAACTGACTCTAATCGATTACCACACTATATTTTGGTCAAAGAGTACAAGCTAAAGCAATATTATTCTAATTATTTTCTGCTCTTTGGTTTGTTCTTCTGTGGTTACAAGGCAACCATCATCGTAAAATGACAGTCGAACGAACAGCTGTTAGAGGGGCGGCCATTTTATCTCTATATATAACGCTTAAACAAGGAGTTTCGTGTATATAATTACTGCAAAGCAATTCCCATTGTATAGTTACAGCCTGTTTATACATCCATCGCTTATGCATGATTTATTAGTAAAGTTTTCTGTCTCAACTCTGCATAAGTCTCGTATAAAAACCATACGCGGTTTATTAGTAAGACTGCAAATCAATAAATACAGTATATTATGCTTAAACTCTGTTAAGGAGAAAAGTGTAAAATATTTTCTGAACTTAATGACAACATTGAAAGCGACAAAAACTGTCCTGGGAATTTCGGCATTTCTCGCATTGTTTCTATACACTACCAACATTAAGTAGTGTCATATATATACATATTTCGTGAAATACTATAACCACGTCAATAGTTAATATCCCCTCCCTGAGATACTAGACTAACCAGGCAACTATAAAAAATACTATGTTTGTCTGATTGAATGCCTGACCTTCAGGAGATTGGTTGTGGAGAGAGGGATAAGAAAGAGTAATTTCTTAACGTGAAACAAAACAATGACGAAGACATAAACACTGCATACAAATTAGGTATATTGGATCTAACAATAAGCAAGACACAAAAAGTAAACAGTGTAACTAAAAATATGTAGAAAAAAACAAACAAACGGAAATACTAAATGGGACAAAGAAGTGCCGGTAACATAAAAATTAAAATATTTAATCAAACAAAAATGAGAAAGATATTACAATTCTGCGACCGAACACGAGTGCTGCTCATTCGGTCTCAAGTTTTGTTAATACTACTGTATCTCCTTTTTTTATATTGATTGTATTTATTTTATTTCTATTTCTCTTGTTTGTAATTTTATTTTTTTTTATATTTAAATTTAAATAAATAAATAAAATAAAATAAAATAAATACATAAATAAATAAAATAGAAGAAATTAATAATTTAAAATATAAAATCAACAAAATTATTAACGAAGACAATATAAAGGGAACATAACAATTAATAATATTAAAACAAAAATACGAAACGAGACAGAAATATCAATTAATAATCATTTAATCAGAGATAAACTGTAAAGAAAACATAAAATAAAATGGCAATAGAAAATATAAAGACAATAATAAAATACATAACAATAATAAATATTGAATAAAACAAAATTATCAAAGGAAACAAAAAATAACGTAAAAATTCAAAATATGCTATTAAAAGTACAAAAAACATACAAAAAATTAACAAAACTGTTGATTGAATAATACATCAAAGAAAGAGACAATAATAGACATAAAAAGTGAAAATATTCGATCAAACAAAAATACCGAAGCAGACTTAAATTTAAATAATTGATAAAATGGCGATCTTACTCGTGTTAATTATGTATGCATGTGCGGCTTACAGCTGTTTCGATGCTACTTGACACCATCCTCAGAGCCTACTAGATCTCGGCGCTATCTCAACTTCGCTTCATGATCATGATATTCATTGTTCGATTACACAACACAGTAGTTTCACTGTAATTAACTTTAAAAATAAATCCTAATGACGTAGTTTAGGAAAACACACCAAAAAAACCCTCTCAAATTTATCTTTCTCCTGAAAATCTCCCTAATATTCTAATCCTCCCAAACCTTCCCTTTCAAAAGTGTTTTCGCCCTCAAATTTGGAGGGAAAATCCCCAAGTTGGCAACTTACTTACTTACTTACTTACTTACTTACTGGCTTTTAACGAACCCGGAGGTTCATTGCCGCCCTCACATAAGCCCGCCATCGGTCCCTATCCTGAGCAAGATTAATCCAGTCTCTATCATCATATCCCACTTCCCTCAAATCCATTTTAATATTATCTTCCCATCTACGTCTCGGCCTCCCTAAATGTCTTTTCCCCTCCGGCCTCCCAACTAACAATCTATATGCATTTCTGGATTTGCCCACACGTGCTACATGTCCTGTCCATCTCAAACGTCTGGATTTAATGTTCCTAATTATGTGATGTGAAGAATACAATGCTTGCAGTTCTGTGTTGTGTAACTTTCTCCATTCTCCTGTAACTTCATCCCTCTTAGCCCCGAATATTTTCCTAAGAACTTTGTTCTCAAACACCCTTAACCTATGTTCCTCTCTCAAAGTGAGAGTCCAAGTTTCATAACCATACAGAACAACCGGTAATATAACTGTTTTATAAATTTTAACTTTCAGATTTTTCGACAGGAGACTGGATAATAAAAGCTTCTCAACCGAATAATAACAGGCATTTCCCATATTTATTCTGTGTTTAATTTCGTCCTGAGTATCATTTATATTTGTTACTGTTGCTCCAAGATATTTGAACTTCTCCACCTCTTCAAAATATAAATTTCCAATTTTTATATTTCCATTTCGTACAATATTCTCGTCACGAGACATAATCATATTTTAAAATTAATACTAAGATGTACCAGCTGCTCAATAGTTGGTATTTGTATAAAAGCATCGCAATTTTCAGTATCGTAGAAAGGCGCTATGACAAATGTCGGGATGAGCCCTAAAAGAAATGGGCCACGGACCTGCACTCATATCCCCATGAATCTCCCTAATTACTCTAAATTAATTAACAATTACATCTTTTCCCCATCTTCGTAATTGAGCCATCATATAGCCAAATCGCTGGTCTCAAAATTGAGAAGATTCAACAAGGCTCATGACAACAATCACCTACGTAATAGCCAAATTGGCTAGTCTCTTATATATGAGACAACTCATCCTGCCTAAGGTATTCCGTGGTTTTCCTAAGGCGTAAGACAAATGTCGGGATGAGCCCTATAAGAAATGGGCCACGGACCTATATGCCCTTCCCTATATATATTCCTCCTTTCTTGTATACGACATATGCCCTAGTTCAGAAACTATAAATTGTCTATTAAATATAACTTACGAGGTCACTCAATTAGTCGCAATTTGAAAGGACAGGGACCTCTCAAATTGCAGATTTAGATTTCACGGCGCTTCTTCCGACGGCCTTCACATGTCTTGTCATCGAACAACAGATGACAGCGTCTTGCCATCCTAACGGCAAACACCAGCCAACTCCTCCTCGCCCCGTTCCGTGATCAATTGATCAATCTCAGCCCCCCTCGCGTATGTGGTACCTAAGAGGTTACGTCCAATTTCGGCTTCCCCTTCAAAATTTTCTAGAGCTCCTTCAGTGGAGCAGCGTAACCCGGAGTGAGACCAGTGGCCAACAGGCTTGGAGCTCACATATTTAGTTTTGTACAGCCCGCAACCCTTGCAAGGACGCGTTTTGCGTACCTTTTAAATTTGTCCTCCCAAATCTCTTTCGATTTTTCGATTTTTTTTCGAGTATCGTAGTAATAAGAAAGGGATATCATGAACTGAATCAAATTATAAACCATGGTAAATGGCACGCTTATTTTTACGTACTATTTCACTAATAGTAATTTTGTAGTTCATGTGACCAGAATTGCAAGTCAACACTCCGTGCGTACACAGGGACGGATTACAAGTGCGAGCATGCACCTCGGTTCATTCAGACTTTCCTCGGAGAGCTGCGGGGTCTGATATGGAGGACTTAGCTGAAAATTATTACTCTATTAATATTAATCTGGAGGCGAGTGTGCGCCATACATTCCACGGTGACGTCTCCATTATGCATGCCCGGACCATCCACCCTCCCCGCTCGCAGTTTACACCGAGGTGATTGTTACGCCTACAGGGACCCCCGAAAATTACGCCACGGAGGCGGCTATCGGGAAATAGAAGTGAGTTTTATAACAGTGAGATATCACAGAACGGGTACTCGACTTTGGTCTATGATAAGTAAAACTATACTGGACTGTTTCCTTTATATGACGTCATTCCAATTTAAGAATAGAGTAACGAAATATTTTTCTAACAATTCTTGTTGACAATAATAGCTGTTTCAGGTTTCTCAATGTTTAATGGTTACATATATCACAGAATAAATATTTAAATTATCTCATTATTATTATTATTATTATTATTATTATTATTATTATTATTATTATTATTATTATTACCTATTATATGTATTATATCTAGTCTGCTGTCAAAAAAACTTGAAAGTTAGAATTTATAAAACAGTTAGGCCTATATTACCGGTTGTTCTGTATGGATTCTCACTATGAGTGAGGAACAGAGATAATTTTTTTTTATTTTATTGGGATATTTTACGACGCTGTATCAACATCTAGGTTATTTAGCGTCTGAATGAAATGAAGGTGATAATGCCGGTGAAATGAGTCCGGAGTCCAGCACCTAAAGTTACCCAGCATTTGCTCATATTGGGATGAGGGCAAACCCCGGAAAAAACCTCAACCAGGTAACTTGCCCCGACCGGGATTCGAACCCGGGCCACCTGGTTTCGCGGCCAGACGCGCTGACCGTTACTCCATAGGTGTGGACTACAGAGATAAAGGTTGGTTGAGAATAAGTTTCTTAGGAAAATATTTGGGACTGAGAGAGATGAAGTTACAGGAGAATGGAGAAAGTTACACAACGCAGAACTTCACGCATTGTATTCTTCACCTGACATAATTAGGAACATTAAATCCTGACGTTTGAGATGGGCAGGGCATGTAGCACGTATGGGCGAATCCAGAAATGCATATGGAGTGTAAGTTGGGAGGCCGGAGGGGAAAAGACCTTTGGGGAGGCCGAGACGTAGATGAGAGGATAATATTAAAATGGATTTGAGGGAGGTGGGATATAATGATAGAGAGTGGATTAATGTTGCTCAGGATAGGGACCGATGGCGGGCTTATGTGAGGGCGGCAATGAACCTCCGGGTTCCTTAAAGCCATTTGTAAGTATTATTATTATTATTATTATTATTATTATTATTATTATTATTATTATTACTGATATATTTGTATTAATTGTAGACCTGGTTGAGTGGAAGAGAAGGCCTTTAAGGCCTTAACTTTGCCAGATAAAATAAAATATATATAATTATTATTATATTATTATTATTGTTATTATTATTATTATTATTATTATTATTATTATTATTATTATTATTATT
The DNA here is from genome assembly GCF_040183065.1 of Periplaneta americana. NCBI lineage: Eukaryota > Metazoa > Arthropoda > Insecta > Blattodea > Blattidae > Periplaneta > Periplaneta americana. The sequence goes on along the minus strand of NC_091118.1, from coordinate 206,026,055 downwards.
GGAGTTCCCCAAGGATCTACACTGGGCCCTCTATTATTTTTATTATTTATAGATGACATATGTAAAAGAATAAGTTCAAACTACCTGTTATTTGCTGATGATCTCAAAATCTTTCGCTCAATAAATAGTCCTGCCGATTGCCAAACTCTTCAAAATGATATTAACTCTATTGAACTTTGGTCTGACAATAATGGAATGAAAATTAATGAAACAAAAACTTTTGTCATTTCGTACTCACGAAAAACTACTTCCATAAAATTTAACTATTCTCTTAACAACGTCTGTATTATTAGGAAAAATTCTATTAAAGATCTTGGTGTACTACTCGATTCTAAATTATACTTTCACGATCATGTTCAATATATTTATAATCATTCAATAAGAATGCTTGGTTTAATAAGGTCTATAACTTATTCTTTTTCTACTCCAGAGTCACTATTAATTCTAAACTTATACTTTACTTTGGTTCGATCTAAACTTGAATATGCATCTGTAGCCTGGAATTCCATTACTTCAAAAGATTCGGTTAAATTGGAAAATATTCAAAGAAAATGTATTTCCTTATGTGCTTTTCGATTTATACCCAATTCCTCTGACTTCAATTATGAGATTACCTGTAAATATTTTAACTGTTGTAGCCTTTATTCTAGACGTCAAAATCTTGATTATCAATTTCTTTGCAAAGTTATCAAGGGTGATATTGATTGTGAGTCTATCATAAACAATATCAGCCTTCGTATTCCTACAAAAGGTTTAAGATTTCAAAAAAAATTTTATAGCAGAAATTCTAAATCACTTTCTCCAGTCTGTAGATGCATAAAATATGCCAATTTGCATGGGCACAATTTAGATCCTTTTAAGGTATAGTTTCGTTTTGATTATTAGTATTTACTGTTCTTGTTATCTATTTCATTTATGTATGTTTTTGTTTTTTAAGATATTATTTATTTGTTTTTGTACCTTTGTATTTTCTGTTTGTGTATTGTGCTGAACTATAATTGGCCTCTGGCTGTTGTTCAGCACACAAATATTAATAATAAATAAATAAATAAATAAATAAATAAATTATTATTATTATTATTATTAGGCCTATTATTATTATTATTATTATTATTATTATTATTATTATTATTATTATTATTATATATTCTAATAGTATAATATGGGATACTTCGTTGTTAATGAAAAACTAATATTTTTTTGTTTCTTTATTACTGATTATATCTGTCATATTAAATATATTTTTCGCAAGGCTTGGTTGCTGCAAGGTTCAAGCTCCAGGCTCATCTGCGGCTTCCCTTTGAACTTCCATTGCCGCCCGCGTTGCGATCCGAAGGAAGTCTCCTATTTTTATTGGCGTGTCGAACTTTCTACTGCAGCATCACAGAGTTTGTTAGTCGCGCTGGGTATAATTCATTTTGCTGCGCTTAGTTAGTATAATTAGCTAATTCAGTCAGTTTGTAAGTTAGTTACATCAGTTCGCTTTGAGTTTGTTATAAATTCATACGCCAACTTTTAAAACTCCGGTTCGGATACCGTTTCAACGATCCACGCATCCTGCCATTATTACGTGGATTAAGAAATGTGCCGTTCCTTCGCAGTTCTTCAGCCACCATTTTCTTCGACTGTCTCAGAGTTTCTTTCTGTTTTTACACAATCGTGATTCTGGCTTCTTTGTTATAACATCTTGACATTTATTTAAGGAAGGAAATCCAGCTTTAGATAGTGGAATATTATTAAAATTGATTACTTTTTTCTTCAGCAATCGAATATAATTTTCTCGTTCAATTTATTTCATTTAATGTGCACTAGTTCTATTAACTGAAAACTATTTTCATATTTACTTAAAGCATTACAATTATCTGTAAATAAAATTATAATATCGTAGCAGTTTTTTGTTCATTGAAATGACGTAACCATAACTTCTACAAGAGAAATAATAATGTATTTTAGTGATTCTTTTTTATTTACTTCATAATTATCATATCAACAGCTCTCAGCTAAATCCGTGAAAAATTTAAAACAGAAAGATGTTTTCCCAGTTCATTATAAAGTGACATTTAATTTTTATGACAAAATGTCTTTTTTAATTAACTACAGAAGTTAAAACCAATGAATCAGGGATTGTTCACGACAATATTTATTTACTCATTTATTTATTTATTTATTTATTTATTTATTTATTTATTTATTTATTTATTTATTTATTTATTTATTTATTTATTTATTTATTTAGAATATTAACGTGCAAAACAACAGCACAAGGCCAATTATACTTTCGCACAAGATACAAAAAAAACAATACGGAACAGAACAAATGATTATGAGAATGAATGACAGAAAATGGTAGTGAGATGAAATACAATCAATATAGTAGTCAACATTAATCATTGACAAAATGCAGCAAAATAAATATCAATATCTAACAAATAATAAAAAAAATATTAAATAACAAGTAAGAATATATCACGCGTAAGTAAAATCAAATCAGATCTTGCAAATTGGCACTTTTAATACACCTGGCTACTGGAGAAAGAGATTTAAATAATTTAGTGAAGAAAACTCTTTGACCACGAAAACTTTTCACGGGAATTCTAAAGTAGGTGTTATGTATAAAAGAAGCACAATCAATGACACCATTAATAGCATTACTAAAAAAAGTGTAATCAATATCCTGACGTCTCGAATACAGACTGGTACAGTTAAAATATTTACTAGATAGTTCATAGTTTAAAGAAGAGGAGTTGGGTACGAATCTGAACGCACAAAGAGAAATGAATTTTCTTTGGATATTTTCTAGTTTAGCTGAATCAGTAGAAGTAATAGAGTTCCACGCAACAGATGCATATTCTAGTTTAGACCTTACTAAAGCATAATATAATGTAAGTAGTGTATCAGGAGAGGAAAAGGAATAAGTAATAGACCTAATGAGACCAAGTATTCTTAGTGAATGATTAAATAAATGATCAACATGGTCATGAAAGTACAGGGACATCATTTTATTTTTACTTCAATTTTTATTGTACCTGAGTTTTTTAATGTACTTCACTCCCACCCCTTCTACTAGTAAACTTCCAACCGTTCACGACACAGAGCCGAGGGCGCGTAAGCAGTACTGAGTTAGTGAGTATAGTACGTTCCAGATATATGTTCGCGTTTTCCAGTGACGAAAGAGCTTTCAATATTGAATCATATTTTCGCAAAGATACTGTAGTCCATTTGCCTACGTCGCATCCCGGTTTCCCCCACCTGCTTCTGTTCGCCCCTCTGTAAAATCTAGTAGCTGGGCTGTCTTAGCTCTTTTCTGAAAACATTAATTTCTTTCAGGAATTGGACGTCTACGTAATATTATACAAGTGTTTAAAATAACTTAAATAAAAGGGCCTCGTTAAGTAATTAACTGTCACGTGATTCCCCCCCTCTTTCTACGACCCTGCGACAAAACCACTTGAACGGACAGCAGATAGCATTTCTGAGCAATTTTATCTTTTCGAATCGGGCAGAAGTGAAGATTGAATTTACAGTACGTAAGGTACTCTTTTATAGAGTAGGTACAGAATTATTTCAACATGAGTTACTAGTACGAAGGACGAAACTGGTAATTGGAATTAGGTACAGTAGTCTATAGTGCGATAATATGCACAAAAGAACTGAAGCCTGTATCGAAATGAACGGCCACCATTTTCAAAAATGTGTTTAAATATCCATATTATGATTATTTTTCAATTTAACTTCATTCTCTATATTGTACGCTAATGTGCTGTAGACTGTATAATATACACTGCATAATGAATAAGTTCGCATGGACAGCTCAATTCGTGAGTAAAAACACGCATTGTTAATACTGTACTGTATTTTGATTAAACAAAAACCTAATGAAAATTATTAAACTCAAAATTGCGATATTTCCTAGTTTACACAAATGGATGAACTACTTTTCTTCCCACCTATACCTAGTAGAGTGATTTGTATTTTACGCCAGTATCATCGAACTCCAGTCGTGGAAGGGGGTAACAAACTTTTTCCGGTTTCAATCGTTAGTAGAAAGGTATAGCCAGGTTAATATTAAAAATGTTAGTAAAAATAAAATGATGTCCCTGTATAATTTAGAATCAAGATGTAATAATAATAATAATAATAATAATAATAATAATAATAATAATAATAATAATAATAATAATGCAAACATTTAAAGTACGGATAAGGTAATTGTAAAACAATTTTAATGATGACCCACCCTTGACAAAATTCCGCGTACGTCACTGGGGTGAATGGTATATGAAACTTGAAACTTCATTTGTTCATTTCAGATAAGAGTCACATGTGAATTCGTCTTAAGGGAGAGTCCCGACAAGGTTCTGAAAAGGACTATAGATACAGAATTTCAGCTCTGCATCAACATGGTCAGACCAGCTGTATGTTAGCAGATGATTATGCATGAAGGGGAGAAAGTTGTGTTAATTGCAAATGAGGTCGATAATCGCCGCTAATATAATCCATCAAGAGGATTAATTTTTGACACGCCGTGATGGATGCGGGCGATCACCCTCGTAAAAAGAGAGAGATGAAATGTTGCGTCTAAGGATTGCTTTTCAGCACATTTAATTACGTACAACACGGCGGTAATAAATATGCGTAGGAATAACAGGCTTTCATTGTTACGGCAAATACGCCAGCAAGAAATAAATATACTGTAAATTATTATTATTATTATTATTATTATTATTATTATTATTATTATTATTATTATTATTATTGTAATTATCATTATCATTATTATTACAGGTCTATATTATTATTATTATTATTATTATTATTATTATTATTATTATTATTATTATTATTATTATTATTTCTCTCCTGATACAGATCACATTCACTTAAAATCTTATCTTAATTTTCTTGAAAAAAATCTCGACACTCATAATTTTAGAATAGTAATCCTTGGTGATTTTAATACTCCTAGTATGGACTGGTCAACTGGTTCCAATCTTAATGATACTCATTAGTACTCTAAAATTAAGGCTAAGGATTTATATTCCTCGTCCTGCCTTCTTGGATTAGTTCAAATTAACTCTACCGTTACGAGTAAAAAGCTTCTTGATTTGGTTTTTACTAATGATAAAAACAGTACAGTTAAACTTGCCGATCACTCTCTAGTTTTAGAGGATACTTATCACCCATCTATCTCTATTTATATTGAAGTAAAATTATCGTTACCGGAGCACTCTCTAATCAGTTCTTATTTAAATTATTCTCAAGGTGATTATCTGAACCTTTATTCTATTCTATACAATTATGATTGGACTAGCATATATCAGACTACTGATGTAAACACTGCTGCAAATTCCTTGTCTCAAATTATAAACAATGCTATATCCCTTTGTGTCCCTGTCACCTTTGTTAAAAAATCGCACTATCCTAAATGGTTTTCAAACGATTTACGTCAGCTTATAAAGAAAAAAAATAAAGCTCATAAAAATTACAAAAACTATAAAACTGATCATCATTATCAAATTTTTTCTAATCTTAGAAAACAAGTCAAAGCCATGATTAAATCTGATAAATTCAAATGGTTACATTCAATTGATGATAACCTAAAGCATGAACCAAATAAATTTTGGAAATATGTAGAAACTTTTCGAAAAACTAATAGTAATCCCACAGAACTAATAACAAATGGCGTTCACATCACAGATGAAAAAGAAATTGCAAATGCATTTGCTAGTCAATTTAAATCTGTTCAACAAAATTGTAACTCTAATTTCATTACTTATGATTGTAATATTACTGACTGTTTGTCCCTGCCTAATATTACATTCGATGATGTAAATAAAGCTATTAAAAAGCTAAAGCCTAATAAATGTAAAGGTACTGATAGCATTCCTAATTTTATAATCAAGGGTTGCTCTAATATTTTCTTGCCTGTTTTAACTTTTTTGTTCAATCTTAGCTTAAAAACAGGAATTTACCCGTCACTTTGGAAGGAAGCATCCATTATTCCAGTTTTCAAAAATGGTAATAAAAACAGTGTTACTAATTATAGACCCATTTCTATCCTAAACAATTTTTCTAAAATTTTTGAAAAAATTATCCACAAACACATTTCATTTTATGTTAAAAATAAAATCAATTCGACCCAACATGGATTTACAAGAGGGAAATCTACTACTACTAATTTAGTTTCCTATCTTAATCTCATAATGCCTATAGTTGAAAATCAAGGTCAAATTGACTCAATTTATTTTGATTTTAGCAAAGCATTTGATGTTGTTCCTCACAAAATTTTATTAAATAAATTAAGTAATTTTGGTCTCTCCACTAACTATGTTAATTGGTTTGAAAATTATTTAACAGATAGACAGTCTTGTGTTCGACTAGGTAATTCTCTCTCGGTTCCATTTAATAGTTTATGCGGTGTTCCTCAAGGGTCTACATTGGGACCTCTCTTATTTTTATTATTTATAAATGATATAAGTAAAAGAATAAGTTCTAGCTGCCTTTTGTTTGCGGATTATCTCAAAATCTTTCGCAAAATTAATAGTTTGGTTGATTGTCAAATTCTTCAAAATGACATTAATTCAATTTCACAATGGTCTGTTGAAAATGGAATGAAAACTAATCAATCCAAAACTTTTGTTATTTCCTTTTCACGGAAAACTATCTCCCTAAAATTTAACTATTCTCTCAGTAATGTCGTAATTACTAGGAAAGATTGTATTAGAGATCTTGGTGTCCTACTTGATTCAAAATTATATTTCCATGATCATGTGCAATATATTTATACCCATTCGTTAAGAATGCTTGGTCTAATTAGGTCTATAACTTATTCTTTTTCCACTCCTATGTGTTTATTAATTTTATACTATACGTTGGTTAGATCCAAGCTTGAATATGCATCTGTTGTATGGAACTCCATTACTTCCACTGACTCGGCTAAATTGGAGAATATCCAAAGAAAATTTATTTCCTTGTGTTCTTATAGACTTTTACCAAATTCCGATTATAACTATGAGATTAAATGCAATTATTTCAATTGCGGTAGTTTGTTCACCAGACGTCAGGATCTTGATTATTTATTTTTTTGCAAAGTCATTAAGGGTGATATTGATTGTGAATCTTTCATAAGCAATATCAGTCTTCGTATTCCTGCTAATGGTTTAAGATTTCATAAATTGTTTTATAATAAGAATCCTAAATCTCTCTCTCCGGTCTGCAGATGCATTAAATATGCTAATTTGCATGGATTCAACTTGGATCCATTTAATGTGTAGTATATCTTTGAGTTTTAACTCACTGATCTAATTTTAATAATTATTTGTCCATATATTTCTTGCATTTCGTCTATTGATTCATGTAGACCATTCCATTATTTCAATTCTCATTGTACTAATTTTATAATTTTATAATTATTATTAGATCAATGATTGATGTAGACCATTATATTGTTTGTATTTCATCTCATTGCCATTTTCTATCATTCATTCTCATCATCATTTGTTGTTTTGTTCTGTTTTGTATCGTGCAAAACTGTAATTGGCCTTGTGCTGTTGTTTTTGCACGTTAATATTCTAAATAAATAAAAATAAATAAATAAATAAATAAAATAAATCATTATTATCACCAATTTTATTATTATCATTATTGTTATTATCATTATTAGAGGTCTATCATTATTATTATTATTATTATTATTATTATTATTATTATTATTATTATTATTATTATTATTATATTATTGGAAAAGTAGAAAGGTAAGTGTCACCTTGCCGCGTATTGCGCAAGATCTTATTAAAAATATAATATTATATAGAACATTGTTTCTGGTTTGCTAATACTGCGAGCGCAATAAATTTATGTAGGCAATTCAAGTGTCGTAAATAATTTTGAAATGTTGAAAAGTGTGTCCATGTAATTACTTTTAATAAGACAACTTTTATCTGTACAGTAGAAATAGTTGACAAACGATGCAAGTCTACATTTAACAATGACTGTATTAAATTAATATTACGAACATTTATTTACTTACTATGTAATTACTTATTTATTAAATTACTTATTTATTTAATTATTTATTTATTATATCATTTATTTATTAAATTATTTATTTATTTATTAAATTATTCATTTATTATATTATTTATTTATTTATTACATTATTAAATTATATACTTACTTATTTACTTACTTGCTTTCCTCTTTTCCTACTTTCCTATTTATTTATTTACTTACTTACTTATTTACTTACTTATTTACGTATTTGCGTATTTACATATTTACATATTTACTTATTTACTTATTTACTTATTTATTTATTTATTTATTTATTTATTTATTTATTTATTTATTTATTTATTTATTTATTTATTTATTTATTTATTTATTTATTTATTTATTTATTTATTTGCACTTTTAGGAATGTGCACAAGCGACATTCTAATCAAATCACCTTTTTCGTGTAAAATATAAAAGGAACAATTTAATTTTATTTGCAAAATATTGGTCAGGCTGCTGAGGTAGATCTAGAGAAAAAATCTATATAATGAACCATCTGTATACTATATTTTTAGTGGTAAATACATCAGTTCAGAGGGCTGGTGTGTGAGAGGATTGGTAGTCAAAAGGCATAACTGAGTATACCTGGAATATTTTAAAGGAACTCGACATCCCTAATACAGTATTAGAACAAAATAACGATTCTTAGTATTATTAAGGACTAATTGTGCATTTATTTTTACATAGTCATCTTCATTATGCCTAAATTATTGCAGTAAGTTCTGACACTTTTATATTGTTTTTTTTTTTATTATTGTTAAATTACACGTTTTCTGTTTTATCACATAATACTTACTTACAAATGGCTTTTAAGGAACCCGAAGGTTAATTGCTGCCCTCACATAAGCCCGCCATCGGTCCCTATCCTGTGCAAGATTAATCCAGTCTCTATCATCACACCCCACCTCCCTCAAATCCATTTTAATATTATCCTCCCATCTACGTCTCGGCCTGCCTAAAGGTCTTTTCCCCTCCGGTCTCCCAACTAACACTCTATATGCATTTCTGGATTCGCCCATACGTGCTACATGCCCTGCCCATCTCAAACGTCTGGATTTTAAGTTCCTAATTATGTTAGGTGAAGAATACAATGCGTGAAGTTCTGCGTTGTGTAACTTTCTCCATTCTCCTGTAACTTCATCCCGCTTAGCCCCAAATATTTTCCTAAGCACCTTATTCTCAAACACCCTTAACATATGTTCCTCTCTCAGAGTGAGAGTCCAAGTTTCACAACCATACAGAACAACCGGTAATATAACTGTTTTATAAATTCTAACTTTCAGATTTTTGGACAGCAGACTGGATGATAAGAGCTTCTCAACCGAATAATAACACGCATTTCCCATATTTATTCTGCGTTTAATTTCCTCCCGATTGTCATTTATATTTGTTACTGTTGCTCCAAGATATTTGAATTTTTCCACCTCTTCGAAGGATAAATCTCCAATTTTCATATTTCCATTTCGTACAATATTCTGGTCACGAGACATAATCATATACTTTGTCTTTTCGGCATTTACTTCCAAACCGATCGCTTTACTTGCTTCAAGTAAAATTTCCGTATTTTCCCTAATCGTTTGTGTATTTTCTCCTAACATATTCACGTCATCTGCATAGACAAGAAGCTAATGTAACCCGTTCAATTCGAAACCCTGCCTGTTATCCTGAACTTTCCTAATTCTAGAGCGAAGTTAAAAAGTAAAGGTGATAATGCATCTCCCTGCTTTAGCCCGCAGTGAATTGGAAAAGCATCAGATAGAAACTGACCTATACGGACTCTGCTGTAAGTTTCACTGAGACACATTTTAATTAATCGAACTTTATCACATAATAGTCAGAGTAATATTGTGGAATTTGACATTGCAATTGAAACAAGTGGTCACACAGGTCTGTAGCTGCTAGCGATGCTGAGATATTACTGACAGAGTCCTCGCGGCACAGTTGATTTTGTACGCAATTTCGGCGCTCTCAACATCACAGCAAAAGGAAGTGGCGATTTTGGGTATAGTCACACGAATTAAATTTGTACATGATATAACTACTAACAATATTAGCATTCGCATGTGACTCATTATGTTCTTATAATAAGCTTTTGAAACTCTGTCACATATTGTTTTACCACAGATCCAGGAATGGGTGTCCATACTCAGTGCGGGAAAAGACGAGTTATACGTCAAGAATGTCTTATAATGTCTCTATTTTTATTCCAAAGTTCGTCGTCTAATTAAGATACACCCTGTATAAGACTCACAACGTGTGCCTAGGTGCGTGTGTCTGTCCCGTGTCCGAAATTCTAAAATCCAAGAGGAGTTAAACAAACTGTAAAAGTATCCATATTTACTTTAAATGCTGCATTAAGAGATAATTACGCCTATTTAAAGACAGAAGTAGTACGATGAAAGAGTAATGGAACGGAGAAAAATTCTCTCCGGGGCCGGGATTTGAACCCGGGTTTTCAGGTCTACGTGCTGATGCTTTATCCACTAAGCCACACCGGATACAACCCCGACGTCGGACAGAATTGTCTCTGATTGAGTTCCAACTCTTGGGTTCTCTCTAGTGGCCGCCCTCTGCACTACGTCATAGATGTCTATGAACATAGGACCGAAGTCCACACATGTGCTGAGGTGCACTCGTTATGAGTGACTAGTTGGCCGGGATCCGACGGAATATAATATATAACAGAAGTAGTATCCTACCTCGTGTTGACACCCTCTATGAATGCCTAAGCTATTTCGTGACATGCGAGATTAGATCGAACAGTCAACGCTGTTAGTCAGTTGCGTTATCACTAGGCACTCAAGGCAGCGTGATTCCAAATTTTAGGTAATAATTTATTCAAGCTTTCATTTGAGAGCCTTGCAATTAGTTTGGGAAACTCACCTTTATACTTGTCTATCTCGTGTACAAATCTAACATGCTGTGTATTTAGAGGCGAGGTCTTGAAATCGGCTAATTAGGGTCTACCAATTTTAATATTTTACGTCAGCCGTGGCGAAAATGTGACTCGCGAGCACATTGTGGCTCGCAATGATAGCTATACGTTTCTCTTGCTTTCTACCTCCCCCAACCCCCATTCTATCGCTCACTGGAGTCAAACTCCGTTCCGTTTGTATTTGTCTGTGACCTACGAGTGGCGTATCGTCGCAATGTCTCTCTCGAAACCATGTACAGCTGTCAAAAGAAAAAGTGGCCGCTCTCCTGGAACAAAGTTCCCTTCGGGTATCTTCGCTACAATTCGGAGACAGGCGATGTTACATGTTGTTGGACCACGTTACCTGATATCTACAGTTATAATTGAAGTATTCTGTGTGTTATTGATAGCATAATGGTAGCGTTCAGGCCTCTTATTAATAGGTCCTGCGTTCGACTACAACCACGTGATCTTTATGTTCTTTTTGTTCTGTTTTTGAGAGAGACAAACTAGACATAATGGCTCCTTTCTCTTTTACGATTATTTTAGTAATTAACATCAGGTTCATTAATATATTATGCCATGACTTTATCATTATGATATTGTGGCTGCAAATGGAAAGAAAAAAGATTTTATTCTCAATAAAAATATCTTTCATGGCATAAACAAAACAAATTTACTGGCGTCGGCCTTAAAACATTCAAACAATTAAGCGTTCAAAAAACAAAACAAAAAGCCACAATTCAATATTTAGTCTATCTTCCTCTTATCTCGATCATCTTGCAGTCGAGTGGGCATGGAATTGACTAGTCTTTGCAAATAGCTACTGTTTTTAAACACGATATTCCAGGCATTCTGAACATACATACATAAGTGTTCTGTCCATGGGCAGGTCTTTCATTGCAAACCCAGCAATCTCCAATCTTTCCTATTTTCTGCCTTCCTCTTAGTCTCCGCATATGATCCACATATCCTAATGTCGTCTATTATTCTTTTCAACCAGAGACCCAGCCAGTTACTTTTTATCTTTCTAATCAGTTTCAGCATCATTCTTTCTTCACTCACTTTTTAAAACACAATTTTATTTCTTATTCTATCTGTCCACTTCACACGCACCGTTCTTCTCCACATCCACATTTCAAATGCTTCAATTCGTTTCTCTTCATTTCGTCGTAATGTCCATGTTCCTTTCCCATACAATGCCACACTCCACACAAAGCACTTCACTAGTCTCTTCCTTAGTTCTTTTTCCAGAGGTCCGCAGAAGATGCTTCTTCTTCTATTTAAAGCTTCCTTTGTTCATGTTTTCAGTTTTTCTTGGGAAGGATAGGCCTAAATGCGGTAACATCCCGTTGCTTTCCGCACACCACTATCTCTTTCGCATCTTATTAAATTCCAGGGGGCCCAAGCGTGGAGATGAGGAGAGTGGATTTGACTAATTGGGCCCTCCGGACTTCACCGAAAGTCACGGCAAGGGTTAAATATTAATTCTATCAGGATGTTTGACCCTATCAGAGATCGGGAAATCTCAATTAGCCTTTGCCCCCCGCATCCTGGACTAGCTTCTACGAATCATCAGAAAATCTTAGAGTGTGATTGGGCCAATTTTTTCGAAAATGTTTCCACACTTTTGCCCTCGTAGCTCAGCGGACGAACGTTGGAATTTAGATGTCAACGTCTCAGGTTCAATTCCTCGTTACTCCTTTTCATTTTATTGCGGTTCAAAATAGTATAATGTAATAATACAAAAAGAAAAACTAATAGCAGTATTATGCAACTGGATTTTTCCGAACCTAATATTAAATTTATGTTATTTATATCGCTAAAGAACGATTACAATATAAATATCTTGAATATTATTTATACAGTATCACTAAAGAACGATAACACAATATAAATGATAAATATCGGTTTGTTTAATTAATATAAGATATTATGTAATACGTATTTAATTATCTAAATAAAATAACCTATTTTACAAAGAAAGATGTTTATTTGTGTTATAATAATTACCTACATAAAATACAGATTATTTATATTGCGAAAGAACAATAACAATATAAATAACTTGAATATTATTTTATAATGCTAATGAAGGAAAACATTATAAATGATAACTTGAATATTATTTATATCGCTAAAGAACGATAACAATATAAAAAACGTGAATATTATTCATATCGGAATTTTACAGATTTATTACAGATGTATTTAAGAAATTGTAGAAGAATAGTAATTAGTAACAGTGTCCTATTTATTCTTCTTGGAGCCAAATTTGTAACTCTTAAAAGTGTGGTTACTATGTTGAAGTGTATGTGTTGTAACGGATGCTTGATTTGTTATGTATGTGAGTCAGTTATGGGATGCTTGATGTCGTCGCAATGTCGTAATTATAGTTTGATTGTGTTTGTGTGACTATTGTGTATTAATTTATGATGTATGGTACGGAAAACTGCATATTTGTGTTATAGAAATGTTACGTATGTGTGTTGTTAATGTTTTTGTATGTTTCAAATTGATAACTGATATTTGTTTTGCAATCGCAATGCCTAATTTACGGATTGTTTATGTTTTGTTTACATCGCGTAAGCTAATTTAATTTTCTTTTCCATTTCTCTTTATGCTTATCTTTTTTGTGTATAAAACTATAGCCCTAACATACATTATGTAAAATAGGGCTAACCCCCATTGGAGATACTGTAGCTACAATAGTAATAATTATTATTCATATCGTTATAAAACGATAACAGAATACAAATGATGACTTGAATTTTATTCATATCTCTAACGAACGATAACAAAATATAAATAACGTGATATCCATCAAGAACGATAACTGGATATAAATGATAATTTGAATATCATTTACATCGCTAAAGAACGATTAAAAAATAAAATGAAAACTTGAAGAAGGCGCGAACCCAGAACCTTTGAATCATTAAACAAGCACTCTACCGCTGGTCTGCGAGGAGCAGATATGGAGCACTTTCATAGTTCCGGAACTGCTTGTACAAGCACATGCATCGTGTAACATCGCCGCGACCCGAAGTGGACTTTGAAAATATTCGCTGTTCACGAGTGCGGCCACTTTTTTTTTGACAGCTGTACCTCTACAAAAACGAAAATTTCAAGTAGGATGGGAGGACTCATTTTTTTGCTGCCAATATGGTGAGAATATTAAATGTATTATTTGTTCACAAGTATTACGAGGAAAACAGTTGTATAAAATAAAACGGCATTATACTACATGTCACTGATGAAACATTAAAAGGTTATGTATTATTATTATTATTATTATTATTATTATTATTATTATTATTATTATCTCTGTACGTCGATTCTTTTTCGGCAAATGTACGAATAATGCCGTTATATCTTCCATTAAAACTTACAGATTTACAATGTGAAGTTAAATGAAAGCTAGATGTAAGGACTTGACAAATGTTGAACTTTTGAAATCTTTGCCAAAAAATAAATATCCGAAGCTTCGTTCTTTCGCTTGCTCTTTTGAAGTCATGTTCGCTACAACTTGTGAAAAAGTATTTTCAACAATGAAAATAGTAAAAACCAAATTTAGATCACGACTGACAGACAAATACCTTCGTGACCAACTACGACTGGCAGAAAGTGACATAATTCCTGATTTTGAAACTTTGTCGCAGAGACATTCTGAAGACAGTTAAGTTTTCTTATTCATTTCTTTCTTCGTTACACGTACTAAACATTATTTTGTAACCTTGTACTGTATAGAATTATATTCCTTGACGTAAGGAAAATAAAAATCCGTTAATAAGTCAAACAGTTGCTTCACTTCCCCTTCGGGTGTCCGCCTCCCTCCATAGGTGCTATGCACGTCGCAGGTTACACAGTGGCTCGGCGCACGATCACATTTTCGCCACATCTGTTTTACGTGCATCATTTTCCGCTTGAATTTATTCCTTTGTGAAATATGAAGAAATTACGAAATAATATAGGTAAAATATGTATTTTTGTACAAAAAAATAGAGCAACAATAACACAGTTCAACAAATTTTAACTACGTTCGTTCGTTCGTTCGTCCGTCCGTCCGTCTATCCAAACACCCACCCATCCACCCACTTTTCATAATTCATTCATTTGCATAGGCCTATAAAGGGCTTTCATTTAAAAACTTCTCAGTCTAAATAATTAATTATTTAAATCATACTCAATTGAAAGAAAAAGCACGTCAATTTAGATATTGAGGGGAAAGTATGAAATCAGGCTTAATTGCACTTTATATTTCACCTCCCTCACCCCCGCCCACTTCACTTTGAAATTTCAAATGATACCCTTATGTTTTTATCACTGCCTGCTGGATTGCATCCTATAGCTGCGTAAACTGCGTGCTCAATCAAAGTTATTTTGCCGCTAGGTGGCAGGCAGTGCCCACCGCTATTAACATTATCAGTATATGCAATGTCATTACCTGCCACCTAGTGACTGTTCGTGCATAACCATTGATTGGGCAGGCAGTATAAGCAGCCATAGGATATGATCCAGCAGGCAGTGGTTTTTATACTTAAATATGAAAGAGAATTCAATTGTTTATACACCTCAATCATTTGTTTCGCATCTTTTGTTTTCTGTCGTCGCCTGGCAACCTAGATTGTTGTTATTGTTGATTAGAGCTGAAGAGAATAAAGCTACAAAAACTTATTGAGCATTTCATGTAATAGTTGTGTTTGTATATTAAATTATTTTAAATTGGTGTATACTCTTCAAGTGAGAACATAAATCAACTTCATTGATTAAATTTAGGAAATTACACAAAATAAGGTGTGTTTTCATCCTACAATCAACTGATAATAACAGAAAAATTAGCGATTCTCTCTGTTTGTTGTTGAAACCAAACATGTCACTGACTCATTTCAGTTCAACCATGGGTTCAACAATCTTTCCTCATATACGCGCGGAAATTCTGCGTACGTAATACTAGCTAATATATTGGCAGACCTGTTCTCGTATATACTTTTGGCGGTATAAATTACCCTGCTAATCTGTAATAATTCTTTATTATTTCTGGCTGCACAAATCATTTGGTTGTCCATGTGTTTATTATTATTATTATTATTATTATTATTATTATTATTATTATTATTATTATTATTATTATTAATTACTTACACACTCGCTCACTCAGTTACTTACTCACTTACTTATGGCTTTTTAAGGAACCCGGAGAATCATTGCTGCCCTCACATAAGCTGCCATTGGTCCCTATCCTGAGCAAGATTAATCCAGTCTCTATCATCATATCCCACCTCCCTCAAATCCATTTTAATATTATCTTCCTATCTACGTCTCGGTCTCTCTAAAGGTCTTTTTCCCTCTGGCCTCCCAACTAACACTCTATATGCATTTTTTGATTCGCCCATACGTGCTACATGCCCTGCCCATCTCAAACGTCTGCATTTGTTCCTAATTATGTCAGGTGAAGAATACAATGCGTGCAGTTCTGCATTGTGTAACTTCCTCCATTCCCCCGTAACTTCATTCCTCTTAGCCCCAAATATTTTCCTAAGAACCTTATTCTCAAACACCCTCAATCTCTGTTCCTCTCTCAAATTGACAGTCCAAGTTTCACAACCATAAAGAATAATCGGTAATATAACTGTTTTATAAATTCTAACTTTCAGATTTTTTGGCAACATACTGGATGATAAAAGCTTCTGAACCGAATAATAACAGGCATTTCCCATATTTATTCTGTGTTTAATTTCCTCCCGAGTATCATTTATATTTGTTACTATTGCTCCCAGGTATTTGAATTTTTCCAGCTCTTCAAAGGTTAAATTTCCAATTTTTTATATTTCCATTTCGTACAATATTCTCGTCTTGAGACAAATCATATACTTTGTCCTTTCGGGAGTTACTTCCAAACTTACATTATTATTATTGTTATTATTATTATTATTATTATTATTATTATTATTATTATTATTATTATTATACTGTAATTGGCCTTGTGCTGTTGTTTCGCACATTAATATTCTAAATAAATAAATAAATAAAAATAAATTATTATTATTATTATTATTATTATTATTATTATTATTATTATTATTATTATTATTATTATTATTATTTCTACAATGCTCTCAATTGTCATAAAATAATTTGTAACTTATATCACATTGTAACTGCTCAGTTTTAAATGTTTAATAAAAATTAAATCATAAATCGGGAGAAATAAACTTAAAAAAGTAAGTAAACTGTTGAAATCAAGTAAGTTAAAAATCTGCTGAAACGTTTAAAATTGAAATTATATAATTTGTAACTGTTGTGTCACATTGTAACTGCTCAGTTTTAAATATTTAACAAAAATAAAATCATAAATAAGGAAAAATAAACTTTAATAGATGGTAAATTGTTGAAACCAAATCAGTCAAAATCTTTTTAAAATCTTTAAATTCGAAATTATATGCAATAGGTTAATGGAAAAATAAAAATTGGAAATTTATCCTTTGAAGAGGTGGAAAAATTCAAATATCTGGGAGCAACAGTAACAAATATAAATGATACTCAGGAGGAAATTAAACACAGAATAAATATGGGAAATGCCTGTTATTATTCGGTTGAAAAAACTTTTGTCATCCAGTCTGCTGTCGAAAAATCCGAAAGTTAGAAATTATAAAACAGTTATATTACCGGTTGTTCTGTATGGTTGTGAAACTTGGACTCTCACTTTGTGAGAGGAACATAGGTTAAGGGTGTTTGAGAATAAGGTGCTTAGGAAAATATGTGAGGCTAAGAGGGATGAAGTTACAGGAGAATTGAGAAAGTTACACAACACAGAACTGCACGCATTGTATTCTTCACCTGACATAATTAGGAACATTAAATCCAGACGTTTGAGATGGGCAGGGCATGTAGCACGTATGGGCGAATCCAGAAATGCATATAGAGTGTTAGTTGGGAGGCCGGAGAGAAAAAGATCTTTGGGGAGTCCGAGACGTAGATGGGAGGATAACATTAAAATGGATTTGAGAGAGGTGGGATATGATGATAGAGGACGGATTAATCTTGCTCAGGATAGGGACCTATGGCGGGTTTATGTGAGGGCGGCGATGAACGTCCGGGTTCCTTAAAAGTAAGTAAGTAAGTATGCAATAGGTTAGTTATTTCTCGTGAAATATGAGTAGAATGAAGTTCTGTTTCAACTAAAAAATTCCAGTTCATTTGCAATAATATAAACGGCAATATTCACTTTTAGTTTCTCCAGAAAAATGAAAAAAAAAAAAAAGACCTATTTATTCAGTTTCAACAATTGACGATTCATTTGTCTATCTTTCCTGGAGATCTGACATCGCGTGCAGTTACAGGAAAGTTCCGACATCGACTAATTAGCAGTTCCCTTGTGATAATCTCCGCTTGAAATCGATTCTCAAATACGGAATATGAATAAATTATGGAATAATATAGAGATAGTTCTGTGCAAAGCCAGGAGAGATCAATAAATTCTTTGTGACGTGTGTTCAAAACGTGTGTTGCTGTAAATTTCCCTAAGTTGAATTTTACAGTATTAAAATAATTTTCTTTTCTACAATCTGGCTGTGAAGTAGCGTGCACCGTAGCCATCAATCAATAAATCAATCAATCAAGCAATCAATCAATCAATCAAGCAATCAATCAGTCTTTATTGTCATGAACATGAACATACTCGTATACTATAGGCATGGTCAATATGCTATGCAAATACATAAGAATGCATAATAAAATAATAAAGTAAAATAATCGGATAGCTGCAGATTAAATAGACTGCATGAAATATGTCATCATTTAGTCAACTTTACTGTCCGAAGACAGATTGGAATCTCATAAGTAAAGAGGGGATTTCCATGAATTTATTGAATGAAAATACAGTGTTATGTAAGGTGAGTTTTTCTGATTGCTCTTACCCTTACAAAAAATGTTCGAAGTGAGCGCCACTACTACAAAACCATGTCCCAGCTTAAGTTCTTATTCTATCACCATATCCAACCATCATTAAGGGGTTAGGTACAGCTTACAGCAGTAAAATTTTGGAAATATTCAACATTTTTTCCCTCCATTACAGTATCTTGTACAATAATGAAAATTAGTATGTGTGAAACACTGTCCTTGTGCTATATGAAAAAAAATATTTTTACGATTAAAAAAATATATTTACATTTTTTTTTTTTTTTTCAGTGCAGTGATGAAGCGTTTCCCTCATAACTCAAAAACTATTCAAGATTCTTTTATGAAATTGTTTGTGTTTATTTATGCATGCCATATCTACAATATATCTTAGCTAAGTATTTAGAACCATACATAGAAGCAGCTCTTGGAGAATACCAGTGCGGTTTCCGTAAGGGTCGATCAACAACAGATCAAATATTTTCTTTACGCCTAATTTTAGAGAAGTTTTGTGAATTTAATTTACCTTTGCACCAATTATATATTGATTTTAAAAAAGCTTTTGACTGCATTAGCAGAGATTATATTCTAGAAACTTTAGGCGAAATTGGAGTTCCCAGTAAACTGATCAATTTAACTAAAATAACTTTAACACAAACTCAAAATAAAGTTAAAATTCAGAATAAACTCTCTGAAAGCTTTATAACTTTTAATGGCATTAGGCAAGGTGATGCCTTATCAACTATGTTGTTTAATGTTGGATTGCATAGAATTGTTCAAAAGATAACCATAATCCCAGGAGGTACAATCATCAATAGAACGGCACAATATATGGCATATGCGGACGATATTATCACGCAATGTAAGTACAATGGATGAAATACTCAAACAAATAGAAGCTGAAGCAATCAAAGCCGGTCTGGAAATTAACAATGATAAAACTAAATACATGTATAATATGAATAATGACAATTCTAATAAGATTAATTTAAATGATACTGATTTTGATAGAGTTTCCTGTTTTAAGTATCTGGGTTCCATGGTGAAAGACAATAATGATGTTATGACTGATATTAAAGAGAAGATTGCAGCTGGGAATCGAGGTCTTTGGGCATTGAATAAAACTATGAAGTCCAGATGTATCTCAAGAAAAGCTAAAATAGGAATATATAAAACTATTATTAAACCAATAGTAGTATATGGAAGTGAAACCTGGACTCTATCTGAAAGGGCAATAAAAATCTTAAATGCCTGGGAAAGGAAAGTATTACGGAAAATCTTTGGGCCTACTTATGAGCAAGGGTTTTGGCGAATTAAAACAAATGCTGAGTTATATGAATTATATAAAGATATCAACATTGTTGTTGACATAAAACTCAGAAGGTTAGAGTGGCTGGGACACGTAGCCAGGATGGAGAACAATCGCACACCCAGAGCTCTACTAGATGCATTGCCAGTAGGAAGAAGGAAAGTCGGACGACCTAAATTGAGATGGCTGGATGACGGTCAGGCTGACCTAACAAAAGTTGGAATTAGAAGATGGAGAACACGAGCATTAGACAGGAGTGATTGGTCGGATGTTCTGAGGGAGGCTAAGGCTAAACTATAAGGGCCGTAATGCCAATGATGATGATGATGATGATGATGATGATATCTACAATATGATGCAAGGATCACTCCTCTACCTTTGATAGATTGCCTTATAAAAAATAAATTTATTTTAAAAATGGTCAATATCAGTATTTTCGTCTAACACAAAATACAAATATATATATATATATATATATATATATATATATATATATATATATATTAAGGAATGTAGTTGAAAGAGCGTGATATTATAAACACGAGTTTCAGCAATAAAATAAAAGAGAGAGAACATGAAAAGTTAACAAGTTTATGAGTTATGAGGGAAACGCTTCATCACTGCACAGTGAACTGCCATCGTTATGAATTTTGAAAAAATATATATTAAAAAAATTTTACTATATTGCAGAAGGACAGTGTTTTACACATACCAATTTACATTTTTGTGCAGGATACAGTATTGAAAGAAAAAAATAGTGAATATTTTCAAAAATTTTACTGCTGTAAGCTATACCTAACACCTTAAAACGCGTAACCTTTCCATTCCTGTGAGATTTTCCATTATACGCAATATTCTACACTATGAATGACTAGTTTTGTTTTTGAAAGAGTACATACTCTATTTAAGGGGACAAGGTAGTCAGGGTGTTTTATAGTGCGCAATGCTGATTTCTCCGAAAGCATAAAAGTTGTTCTTTTCAAATTTTTACACGTTACTCTACATGCTTTTGGGATTATATTGGTGGTCAGTTTGTTATATTAACTGCTGTAAGTGAGTTTTAAAAAATTGTATTCAAATGACAGAAGGAAAATAGTACATTATGCAACGAGCCTATAATGGTAGTAATTAAGACGCAAGTATGTTCGTTTATGAAACGAGCGCAAGCGAGTTTCATAATTTCCATACGAGCGTCTTAATTACCATTATAGGCAAGTTTCATACGACTTTTTATGCTCGACCACATTTCTAAATTGAAATTATTCAGAAGTATTCATGTTATTCTTATCTGACTGAGGAGCGGAACTGACCTTGTGCAATACCTCGTAAATGTGAGATGTGCGCAGACGCGAAAGTATTGATTTTTTCCGAGGCCGAATGTCATTGACCTTGGCACAGAATAAGATGAGCATTAGTCTGATATAACCTGGAAATTGATTTAGAATTGAAAAACGAGATGACAAATTGAATTTATTTGAATATTATTTACAATTAACGCTAATTATTATAGTAACAGAACATAACCTTCTGCGACAGTATTGGATTTCCAGCCTCCGTGACGTTTCGCTAGTTGTCTTTCGATTGCATATCCGAGAATAATCGATACTTGCGGTTTTATAATGGTACAAAGCTGACTTGTCATTGGCTGAACACCTGAACTTTAATGAATAAGTGTACTTTAATGAGGTGCATTAAAGGGCTAATACGAGGTGTATAATTACTACATTTCGGCATGGTCGAGCATAAAATAAAATAAAAGTTAAATTTATGCACTTTTCTCTTGAAAACGGTTAATCTATATGGCTAAAATTTTGCATAAATATTTGGAATATACTTAGCTACGTTCACTAGCAAAATTATAGATCTAGCTCGATTTTATGAATTTTTAAAACATAATATACTTCTATAAAAATTCTACCGAGAAAAGAATTGAAACTTTCAACACAAAAATACATGTAAATCTTGTAATACATATTATATCAATGTAAAAGAGCTACCATTATGTCATTATTAGATATCGGATTTTTAGGCACTAAAATTGCAGTTTTAGGCGCCTAAAATAAGCTCAAAATTTGTAAAATTAGGCTCTATTTTAATGAAAATAGGCATTTTAGGCACATCAAGGTATCATACTTGTTTCTTTCACTGAAATTTTTAGTTATACACTAAAATACGCACAAAAAAGTATGTTTAAACATTAAAAAAGAATACTATATTATATTTATAAACAGAGCTGCACAAATTTAATATATTGAAACTAATGAAATAATGATTATTGATATCAAGATTACTCATTTTAAGTTATTGAAATTCAGTTCCATGCTCAGACTTTATTATAATTATCTGCACAGTACACCACCAGAATTTTTTCTAAATTCTCCACAGTTAACCTTTGCCTTTTGTCACTGAGAATCATTTTGAAAGCAGAAAAACTTCTTTCAACCGAAACTGATGTGAGAGGCGCAAATTTTAAATTAGGTACAATAGAAACATCAATACTTACTGGAACATTTACACCTAATCCTAATTGCTGTATTGCCGTATTTCTATCACAAAGTTAGTGGGTTCGAATAATCAAAATTTTAATGACCTGCAAATACTTTAACTATCGGAATTTAAAAGGTTAAAGTGTAGTGATCTTAAAAAGAATTATACCTCAGGATAGCTCAGTCAATGTATAAATATTATAGGCCTACTCATTAAAATTAATAGAATTTATATATTTAAACTATTGTTACATACCTGTTTGCTACAAATCTTGCAGAATATTATTTTTCCATCATAAGTGAATTCTGAATATTCTGTTAGCCATTGCCGGATCAATGTAGATTTTGCACTTATATTTTTCGGCATTATCCCGTTAAACTTCACAGGAAAACGTCCTACCGCTCAAAACTTCTCAACACAAATAAGGTGAGGGAAAAAGCAACTGTTAACGAGCATTCAAATGAACCGTTGTTATTGAGATTCAATTGGGCAAAAATACAAAGTTCCACTTATTGTTGCATTTCCTGGTAGTGTTAACACTAGGAGGGCCATTCTTTTAAATATTTTGTAACGGTTTACCCTACTAATTCGCAGTTTTACGACTTTTCATAAATATTTCAAAAACACTCTTTCTCCAAAAATTGTGATTTTATGACACTCTGAAGGGCAGTACAGCTAATCGGTTTCAGACCGAAAACAGTCATTTTTATAGTATAGTATATCTCTGAATCGGTAGCAGCACATGTTGTGATTGTTGCCTGCTTCAAAACTAAGGTTGGTTCCTTGTCGGCATTTATGCCTCCAAACATGTTAAATTCGGTGAAATCTATTGCGAGTGTCGTGAGATTCAAAACATTTTGTTTCCTTTATCAATGGTTTCATGGCCGGTGTGAAGCAAACTTTCCACTTTTTAAATGCCTTAAATTTCGCAGTGAATGCATGTATAAATTATAAAAAGTAAGAGTAAAATGCGAAACTTTACAGTGAGTTAGGCATTTTTAGGCGAATATTAACAAATTAGGTTCTAATAACTGTTTTAGGGCATTTTAGGGCACTATAAAACTCTTTGAATACCTTTCAATTTCCATGAAACACAAATATTAATAATTATTTTTACTTTTCTCCTAAAGAAACAAAATAGGCATTTGCCCTAGAATCCGATGTCTGGTCATTATATGCCGAACAATGAGCGTGCAAAATTTCAGATCTGTAATACTAATAGTTTCTCGGATATAGGTGCATATATAGGCTACATAAAAATGTTTTTAAGAAAACCGCGTTTCAACGTTAACATCAATTTCTGACTTACTTACTTACAAATCTACACTAATTATAATATTACCGCTACTATTTAGGCCTACATCATTACTGTTATTTATAACACTATCACTACTGGTATTTACATCCTGCACAACCTTTTCACTTTCATGTAGGTAGGAGCCTTTTGTTTGGAGAAACTGGACACTGAATGGCGGAGTTCTTTCTCTTGATAAGCATTAGCATATGGAGTTTGGAGGTTATGTTCTTCATTATTCTTCTTAGTGTAAATCTCACTTTGAGAGAGAAACAGAGATTAAGGGTGTTTGAGAATAAGGTTCTTAGGAAAATATTTGGGGCTAAAAGGGATGAAGTTACAGGAGAATGGAGAAAGTTACACAACACAGAACTGCACGCATTGTATTCTTCACCTGACATAATTAGGAACATTAAATCCAGACGTTTGAGATGGGCAGGGCATGTAGCACGTATGGGCGAATCCAGAAATGCATATAGAGAGTGTTAGTAGGGAGACTGGAGGGAAAAATACTTTTGTAGAGGCTGAGACGTAGATGGGAGGATAATATTAAAATGGATTTGAGGGAGGTGGGATATGATGATAGAGACTGGATTAATCTTGCACAGGATAGGGACTGATGGCGGGCTTATGTGAGGACGGCAATGAACCTGCGGGTTCCTTAAAAGCCATAAGTAAGTAAGTAAGTAAGTAAGTAAGTAAGTAAGTAAGTAAGTAAGTAAGTAATAATAATAATAATAATAGTAATAATAATAATAATAATATTATTATTATTACATAAATCACAAGTGTTACAAATGATATAAACTTCCAAGGTGGCAATATACATCTCGACGTAAACTCTACACAGTCTACAACATCTGAGTACTACAAACTCATTCTGCCATTGAACAGAACCCAGAATTCTGTTACAGGTCATAAATAGCGGCATGGATTCGTTCAGAAACACTTGCGAATTCCTGGGCACTTCCTGCTGAGCCATTCAATGTGAGTTGCCAACGCTAGGTGGCAACAGCTGCTCACAAATAGCTCGTCACAATATGGCATACTTGTTTGGAGAAACCCGTGTTCATAGCGCAAGTTTATTGTGTTATTGCTGCTTTCTTGGTAACACGTACTAGATGATTCGGAACAAAATTTTGTGTGTACAACAAGGCCGATCGAAGTGGACAATGTACAAATGCAAGTTGTTACAGTAATAACTATAAAGTCAACATCATAAATATGACACATACTTTCTCATCTTACGTTTCACGAGTTTCGTAATAATTCAGGTGTTTATTATGTAACGAATTATATTTTATTTTCTATAACTACGAATATGTTTCGAAATACAAAATGAAGCTATACAGGGTGATTCACGAGGATTTACCGTCCCTTACGGAGCTTATTTCCGAAGACATTCTGAGCAAAAAATGTCATATAAACATTTGTCCTAATCTCAATATTTTCAGAGTTACACTAATTTGAAATTGCTAGTAAAATACCTTTTTTCTTTAGTTTTAAGAGTAAAAGAATATTACAAATAGAGAATGAATTCTTCAGAAGTATCATTTCCTTAATTGGCTAGTGTTCTGAAGCTAAAAATATGTTGTTAATTGCTTTGTAAGGATTTTGTTTTTCAATTTTAAACTAAGTATTACATCATTCTTACGCACTTATCACAAAAATTGTTACAAATCATAGGAACTTGATTCTTCACAGTTTCATTATGCATCCTAATGTCCAGTCTTGAAGAATTTACAAGAGTGCCGTGATTTGTAACAATTGTTGTGACAAGCGCGTAAGGAAAATGTAATTTTGTAGTTAAAAATCGAAAAAAAAAATCTGTATGAATCAGTTATGGAATTCACAACACATTTTCCGCTTCAGAATACTAGCTAATTAAAGAAATGATGCTCCTGAATAGTTCATTCTTTATGTGTAATATCTTTTACCCTTAAAACTAAAGAATAATGTTTTTACAAACAACTTCAAATTAGTGTAACTCTGAAAATATTGAGATTAGGACAAATGTTTATATGACTTTTTGCTCAGAATGTCTTCGGAAATAAGCTCTGTAAGTGACGGCAAATCCTCGTGAATCACCCTGTATAATGCACGCTCACATAAAAGGCTTGATGAACTTAACTCCACCACAGTAAATAAAAAATGATAGATGAATAAATAAATAAATAAATAAATAAATAAATAAATAAATAAATAAACAATTAAACAAAAAGAAAGAAATAAATAGGTATGGAAGTAAGTATTTTTATTTTATTTTAGTAGGTTATTTTACGACGCTTTATCAACATCTCAGGTTATTTAGCGTCTGAATGAGATGAAGGTGATAATGCCGGTGAAATGAGAGCACCGAAAGTTACCCAGCATTTGCTCATACTGGGTTGAGGGAAAACCCCGGAAAAACCTCAACCAGGTAACTTGCCCCGACCGGGAATCGAACCCGGGCCACCTGGAGGAAGTAAGTAAATAAGGAAGTAAATAAATAAATAAATAAGTAAATAAAATATAGACCAACTTTGGTTTTCAGTACGTTTTCACAACAAAAACTTCAAACGGTGTATTTATTTCTCATCAAGGCGAAAATTGAGTCATTCCACGTCAAATTGCACAAAATTATACAAATTTTGACCTTCATATTTCTGATTGCGTTTATATTTTTTTTACCAACTCTGCGGGTCTCATAAACCAACAAGTGTATTTTTATTTCCTCCTAAGTCCACATGTTTTTAAAATATTACATGTTAAAATCCGTTAAAAATGTCGCACAATGCAACATTTAAAGCGTTATATTTCTGACGATATTGATGTTAAATTTTTTTTTAAAAATGAATTTAAAAGCTTAAAGTACTGTCTTTTATTAAATATTTGCTAACTAATTTTAATATAATTATTCCAAATATTTGTTTATAATTCAATTTTTAAAACATATACATCAATGTGAAATAGCCCTACTAAAAATCTAAAAAAATGCCTACTAGGTGCACTGAAGTATTCTTAATAATTCCAGAAAAAATCAGAATGGGATCTCCAATAGTTTAATGGAAATTTAATTACTTATGACAGAATGTGTATCGGTCGGCACAGCAGCAGTGGACGGGAAGCGTTAAAGCGCGCTGGGAGGTTTATCGGCGCTGGATAATTCTGTGGTGTTCGGGTAAAGGGGTATAAGTCATTTTTTGTCCAGGTGGAATTTTGTTCCCCAGATGAACCCACAAGTTAAATTATACAAGTGAGTGTGCAAAAATCAAAGAATACTAGCAGTTGATGTGTTTTATTTGTGTAGAAAAGTATTTGTAATAAGGGTTGCAAGTTTAATTTTCATTTATCACCGAACTCATTTTTATGACTTATCTCTCTTTACCCGAACACCACAGAATTGACTGAACGTTGCAACATTACACCCAGTACGGATCAAGTTACTCGAGGAAACACTGCTAATTTACTTATTATGATATCTTCAAATAATTGTACATTATGCTTTTCAAATGTTTCTTTTCATTCACATTTTAAATTTTCATTCGCCCACCTTCTTTCTTGAAAGAAAATTGTTTTACTAAATCTTCAGTTTTTGACAACGGAATGAAAGAATATAATTTTAATGTACCAGTTATTGCTGTTAGATTATGGTATCTGGCCTGCAAATTTTCAGTGTGGTTTTTGTGCTTATTGAATGGACAAAATATAAATGACACGTTAGAAATGTTTTTTGTGACTAATCAAACAGTTTTTTTTTTTTTGGTGTTGTTACAGGATCTTGTATAGGCTAACTCTCGTGGCAAGTCTTTTAACAGTATCTCCAATGCCAACACATGGACCTTTACCATGCGACATTGCAAAGAAGTGTCATTCAGCACTAATTCCATAATCGTCTTCATGTAAGCAATTATTTTTAATTTTTTTTTTTTTTGTGAACTTGATCCACTGGAAAAGTAGATGATTTTTTTCATATCGTTGAATTCTTGCTTTAAGAAATTGATTGCTTCGAATTGAAAAAAGTGAAAGGGATCGGTGTCATGTTTCATGGTTTCTGAGATGACATTACTTTTGCAAATCAAGATTTCAGGTATAACTCCCTGTAAAGTTGATTTGAATAATTATTCAAATCAACTTTACAGGGAGTTATACCTGAAATCTTGATTTGCATAATACACGTCACTGTTCGTGAACAGAAAACCACAATTTAAGTCACACGGAGTTAGTGTGCACTCGAAGTTGGTTGCTTGACGGTTGTCAGCCCACTTTGAGGTCTGTGGATATAGAGGAAAAATTGGATCGGTGTCGGTTAGAGTTCCCGGGTAGCTCAGTGGTAGAGCGTTGGTACGTTAAACCAAAGGTCCCGGGTTCGATACCCGGCTCCGGAACAATTTTTCCCTCGAAATTATTCGACATTACTTTTGTAACGAATTTCTGTATCTCCTTTGAAGTATACTACGAAAGGATTTATTTATTTATTTATTTATTTATTTATTTATTTATTTATTTATTTATTTATTTATTTATTTATTTATTTATTTATTTATTTATTTATTTATTTATTTATTTATTTATTTATTTATTTATTTATTTATTTATTTATTTATTTATTTATTTATTTATTTATTTATTTATTTATTTATTTATTTATTTATTTATTTATTTATTTATTTATTTATTTATTTATTTATTTATTTATTTATTTATTTATTTATTTATTTATTATTTATTTATTTATTTATTTATTTATTTAAATATACAGAATAAAGAATATAATTACAAATAAGAGAAATTGAAATAAAATAATACAATCAATATAAAAAGAGGAGATGCAGTAGTATTAACAAAATTTGAGACCGAATGATCAGCGCTCGTGTTCGGTCACAGTTCAGATATAATATTAATAGGCCTATAAGAGAATATGAAATAAAATAAAGTAGGAAGTAAAATTAAAATTGTACTGTATTGTGGCTTGGCATATGTTCCAATGCACACCTTGTATTGAATCTTGTATTACAAATGAATAATTTTCAGAAAAGTCTGCAATAACTATGTAATTTTCAGGTTGTACTTTCTTTGCATTCCGTCAAAAATAAAATATGGCTGACTTTTGAATGGATGATGATGCATCTTCTACATGAAAAACTTAACATGCTAGGGAGCCTTATACTTTTGAAACTTTTCACGGGGGTATCGTTTTGTTGTATCTTTCTTTTCTTGATAGGGGATTCTATTGACATCAAACTCTTGTTTAATTCCTCAATATTACTTATTTCTAGCACTGTATCCATAGAACTGCTAGAAGAAATACTGGGATAATCACTTTCTCTGTCCGCACTTTCATTTGATTCATGTTTATTAATATCACAAGAACTACCGGCCTCGCATATAATTTCACATGACCTATGCGGAAATTGATTGATTTTTACGGAACAAATCACATATTTGCACATTCAAAGACTCGTTTAAATTGAGCTTTATCAATAAGTCGCGACTTACGCGTCTTAGTGTACTTTTCTTTTTAAAAGCGTGATTAGGAAGGTAAATGGATTTAAACACTTGTTATATATTACGCGATCTTTTCCGTCACTCATGTTGTATAGAAGTCACGTCACTGCGCGAAATTCAAACCCAAACTGATTATTTTTCTCTCCTGCCATCTGTTTACTGTCATAAAGTTTACTGCCTTACCCAGTCTTGCTATCATCAAACACTTGGCTATATTACAGTATAAACAGTGAAGGGCTTCCCCCTGAGCTGACAATAATAAAATAATTTTAGATAAGATATTTACTGTTCCTTAAGGTATTAATCATTTGATGATTAGTATGGTGACATCAGATGCAACGGGAAATTTCCACGGGCAGCCTTCAAGCCTATGGCTGCAAGCAGTTCATTAGCTGGGCATAGCGAGCGCGTGCATGCCTCCGGAAAATAAATTGTTACAAATGTATGGGTGCCGATCCCATATTTATAAATGCAGTAGTTTACAGATAATACATCAGCGAACAAGTCTATATTTTTTCAGATTTTTAACTTGGCTATTTAATATAGTAATTTTGCTTTGAAAAAGAAATGATTAAAACAATAGGCCAAATTTTAAATTTATTTGTGATAGGTCTAAAGTAATAAAAAGTGTTGTATTTCGTCTTTCAAATACGCCAAACCGCAAATCTCAATTATATGTAGACACAAAGTTCCAAGCGAGTTTATGTAACAGTGCGAGCATAATTTGCGTAACTTCAAATATTCATAACTACACAAATAATTAATAATTGTGAAAATAAAAAAATACGGGTCTCGTTATTTGATGTCTGGAATTCATGAAAAAAAAAATCGACCATTTCCGAGAAGGTCGTGTTTTATTGCTGTGCGATTTGACGTTGAATGACTCAATTATGGGCCATTGCTACCAGAGACTACGTAAGATATCTCTGTACTAGACTGCGACAAAAGACTAAAGAAACAATTGACGATACTTCCCTGGTTCACAATTACACAATTCCACGACCATCTTCAGTGAAATAAGGCACAAACAGGTCATTAACTAAAATGGCACACCAAACAAACGTACTGGAATGGTCTTTCTTTTGTATCCCAGCTGGAAGTAATACAATTGCACAGATCTTAATTATTAAGGGGAAAGTATGGTAAAATAATGTTGAAAAATTAAGAAAATCCACTTTTTTATGTTCATAATTATATTTGAACCTTCTAGTGCCATAATATTTCATTTCCTATTTCAGAGCCCTTCGCATTATGTCGTGTCATCTTTATTGTACCAGAGAAAAAAGAAATTTCAAAAAATTACAAAATGCTCCTTTATAGAGAAGAACCCCGTTCTAATCCAAAACCTTCACCGTTCTAAGGTACCATTCAATTTAATCAATGTTATGTTTTATTTAACGACGCTCCCAACTGCCGAGGTTATATCAGCGTCGCCGGTGTGCCGGAATTTTATTCTTTTATATGTCAGTAAATCTAGTGACATGAGCCTGTCGCATTTAAGGACATTTAAATGCCATCGACCTGGCCCGGGATCGAACCCGTAACCTCGGGCATAGAAGGCCAGCGCTATACCAACTGCATCAACCAGGCCGACTGCATTTAATCAAATGTGGCCAAACATACGTTGCGTGAGTAAGTTTAGATAAATGTATTTATTGGATCTATCCCGAAAATTTTCATATCTTGAAATAAATAATTACTTTGTAATTTCAACATTTTCCTTCCAAAATTATATGACTAATCCTTGCACAAAGACGAAGACACAGAAAGTCGT
This sequence comes from Periplaneta americana, assembly GCF_040183065.1. NCBI lineage: Eukaryota > Metazoa > Arthropoda > Insecta > Blattodea > Blattidae > Periplaneta > Periplaneta americana. The sequence goes on along the minus strand of NC_091118.1, from coordinate 205,994,836 downwards.
AAGCGATTTATTTTGTACTTAGGGTGATGGAAATTTGTAATTTCACGAAAATTTGTAAGTGCAATTTTCAATCCATAGCAACACTTCCTTTGTACTCTATGTATAAAGACAAAACAAAAATTCAAATATCGTCATATAGTTTGGCTAATGAATTGTATATGCTTTTAAAATGATTACTAGTCTGTGTAGCTCTACTGATGAATTGTATATAGGCCTACTGTAAATTGAATGGTAATATGTATAGCTCAACTGATGAATTGTTTATGATTATAAATTGAATTAATCTACTTGATATTAATTGCACAAATTTGTATAGCTTAATGAAAGTATGCTTGTAAATTAAATTATTCTGCTTACTTTGTATTGTATATATTATTATACTTTTGGCCGATGAATTGTATATGCTTTAAATTGAATAGTATTCTGTATAGCTCTGTTGATAAATTGTTTGTGTTTGTAATTTGAAGTAGTTTGCATGATATGTATTATCAATTTCTGTATATCAACTGGTTGAATTGTTTATGCCATAAATTTAATTAACTTACTTGTTTTGTATTATACATATAGCTCAACTTATGAATGATCGTTTGCGTTTGTAAATTTAATAATCTGATTGGCTATGTATTGTATACTTTTAGTAGAGCCAGCGATATAGCTCAGTCGGCAGACTCGCTGGGCTGCTGATCCGGAGCTGCGTTCGGGCTTGGGTTGGATCCCCCTTTGGACTTTGGTTTCTTCAGAGATTTTCCACAGCCGTGGGACTGAAGCCGGATGGTCTATGGCGAGTCCTCGGCATCAACCCGTTTGTTTTGATTACCCATCTTTGATTTGATTACCTGGTTGGGTTTTTCCGAGGTTTTCCCCAACCAAAAGGCAAATGCCGGGTAATATTTTGGCGAATCCTCGGACCTCACCTCATCTCACTACATCTCGCCAAAATATTGTAAAAAATTGCACAAAATTGTAAAAATTGTAGAAAATTACTAAATTGTAAAACTGTAAAAATTTGTAAAAATTGTAATTGTAATATTGTAAAATTTTGACTTGTTCCACATCTTAAAGCTTCATTGCTCATGTAAGATCTATGGAATAAAATGAACGAACGAACGAGCAAAAAATTCCAAGAAGCTTTTAACATGCAATTTTTTGTCTCTTCCTGCACAAACGCAATGTTGCGTGAAACATTTCATACCATTGTGCACAGCAGAACTGGGTCACCGTCTGTTTAAATTCTAAGGCTCGGTCACGTCAACGAAGTTCTAGTAACTCCCACACTAGAGTTCAACTCTTCACGAAGTTTATGAAGACGGGGTAACTCTCCCGGAGGGAAATTGCGCGCATCCGTGCCCAAGGAGAGACTCGAACACGGCGCCGCGTCCATTGTTTCAGTAAAAGATTTCACCATCTCATTACAACCTCGCACAATGCTCTAGGAGAGGCTCGAACACAGCCCCCTGTCCATTGTTTCAATAGATGACGTCACATGCTCATTAGAACTCCGTGAACTCTCTTTCGCCTCGAGTGGTTTACAGCTTCAAGACTGGAAATTCTGCTTGCATGTCTCAGTCCAATTTTCTTGTCAGAGTTCTAACTCTAAGCATTGCTATGGTTACCGGTTGTGTGGAACTATCGCCTAAGAACATCGCGGAGTTTGTATTCTGACCAGGGTTGGGACCTTAAACGTAAAGAAAATAGTAATATGCGTTACAAGAGCGGTATGTTGAAGTTTTCATGTTCGAGGAAAAGTTTGAAAAAGTAAAACGTAGTTGAGCTTTTTTAATTTCCGAAAATTGAAAGAAAACATACCGCTCGTGTATCGTACATTATTTTGTGCGAAGATCGTTTATTACATACCTGAAAGAGGAATTTCTAATTAGTTGCAACGAAATCTCCAAATTGGTTTCTGTTCAATGACGGCAAATTTGCAAAACAAACATATCTATCTTGAACATTGTTGCTTTAAAATGTTTTCTGTGTTTACTATACTCCAGCAGGCCTTGATATACGTCTTTCTTCCCCCCCCCCCCCTGTCTATAAATGCGAACTTAAAACAAACGGTAAGGTTATGTAATGATTTATTTTTCATTTTAATATTTTAACAATATTATTTATATAACATATTGCAGTAATAACATCGGCATCTGGAATCTTGTTGATTTTTTCACGGCTTCCTTAATGTTACTTGCATCACGAATGCAGTAACTTTACTGGAGTTGTGGAGTTTGCTTAATTTTTTTAAATATTTATAAACAATAATTAACAGTGCAATTTAGGTGAAATTGCAATGGTAAGTTTCCAATTTATAATTATTACTAAATTGAACGTCTCTAAAAATAATATGTTAAAAGCCTAAAGCAGTAAAATCAATATTTCATTTAAGCGGTAAGACGAGGGAAATTGTTATGTGTGTTAGGTTGGGAATACTGAATGTGGAATTTTACATTTTCCGCGCATTGGTTTTGTGCGGAAACCAAGGAAATACGCACGATCTCGCACAATAGTAATATGCTTACAAGAGCGGTATATTGATGTTTTCATTTTCGAGGAAAAGATTGAAAAAGCGAAACGTAGTTGAGCTTTTTTAATTTCCGAGAACTTGAAAACAAACATACCGCTCGTGTATCGTACATTATTTTGTGCGAAGATCGTTTATTACAAACCTGAAAGAGGAATTTCTAATTAGTTGCAATGAAATCTCCATCTTGGTTTCTGTTCAATGACGGCTATTTTGGAAAACAAAAATATCTCTCTTCAACTTGTTGCTATAAAATTGTTTTCTGTGTTTACTATATTGCAGCAGGCCGTGATATACGTCTGTCTTTTTTCCCCCAGTCTATAAATGCGAACTTAAAACAAACGTTAAGGTTATGTAATGACTTATTTTTCATTTTAATATTTTAAAAATATTATTTATATAACATATTGCAGTAATAACATCGGCATATGGAATCTTGTTGATTTTTTCACGGCTTCCTTAACGTTACTTGCATCACGAATGCAATAACTTTAGTGGAGTAGTAGAGTTTACTTAATTTTTGCAAATATTTAAAAACAATAATTAACAGTGCAATTTAGGTGAAATTGCAGTGGGAAGTTTCCAATTTATAATTATTACCAGGGAAAGGATTTATATGTAAATACATATTTACTTATAAAGCTAATATAATTTATATTTTGCATTATCTTTATGTTTCACAATGTGTAGGGTTGAAAAATCCTACTTTTATTTTCCATATTTTTCCATATTTTAGAGTTTAGTACATATTTTCGTTAATTTCCATATATTTTCCATATTTCATATAAAACAGTCCATATTATATTAGGTTTAACAATAAAACAAAACAAAATTCCATTAACTTTTAAAAATACATTTCAACAATAGAGATTTAAACACATGTTCAGTAATCCCTTTAACATCAGAGTTATTTGAAAATTAGCAGTCCTATCAACAATGGGAAAGTAAGTTACAAAACTGTATTAATTTAATTTAAAATTTTTAACAGACTTCAGTTGTGCAGCTCAACAGTTAAATGCCAGTCAGAGTACACATAGGTTCAGTTTTGTAAATCATACTATAAAGACGGTAAATATGCCAAAAGTACGTCATTCAGTCAATTTAAAATCAAAACTAACAAGTTACATTTCAGAATTTAAAGAAGATGGTTTATCAACTGACAATAAAATATTATTTTGTAATTTGTGTCAGTGTGCAGTATCATCTACACAAAAGTTCCTGGTGCAACAACACATTACAACTAGTAAACATCAGGCCAACAAACAACTAAATTCCAAGCAGAGACAATTGTTTTTAACACAACCAACAACATCGAATGTAAGATCTGAGTTTAACATCGACCTGTGCCGTTCTCTCATCTCTGCTGATATTCCTCTCTACAAACTAAAGAATAAGGTCTTCAGGGAATTCCTTGAAAAATATACTCAACATACAATCCCGGATGAGTCAACACTTAGGAAGACGTATGCTCCATCCATCTACGATGAGACAATACAGAAGATAAGAGATGAAATTAAAGATAGTTCAATTTGGGTTTCCATTGATGAGACTCCCGACAAAGAAGGTAGACTTGTTGGTAATGTAGTTATCGGTTTGTTAAGTGAACAATATTCTGAACGAATTCTTTTACATTGTGATGTTCTAGAAAAGTGCAATAACAAAACTATAGTTAAACTGTTCAACGAAGCTATGGGTATCCTGTGGCCAAAGGGTATTATGTACGATAATGTGTTATTCTTTATTAGCGATGCTGCCCCTTATATGGTCAAAGCTGGACAAGCATTATCTGTTGTATATCCTAAATTGACTCATTTTACTTGTGTGGCGCATGCATTTCATCGTGTGGCAGAAGTGGTCAGAGACAATTTCCCTAAAGTAGATTTGTTGATTTCATCAGTGAAAAAAGTATTTCTCAAAGCTCCCAGTAGAGTTAACGTGTTGAAAGAAATGTACCCTGAAATTCCATTGCCACCAAAGCCAATTTTAACTAGATGGGGTACATGGCTAGAAGCAGTTGAATATTATGCCGAACATATAGACTCTATTAACAATGTTCTCCTTGCATTGGACTCTGAAGATGCAGTCTCAATTGATACTGCGAAAACAGTTACCTGTGACATAAGTGTGAAGAATGACTTAGCTCACATTCAGCATACATTTTCATGCATCATAAAAACGCTCAAAAGTCTCCAAAATAGGCACCTTTCACTATCTGAAAGTTTTGAAATTATAAATAGTACTGTGGAACAACTGAATCGTGGTAGAGGTAAAGTTGCAGATGCAGTAAGAGCTAAGGTGGACACTGTACTTTCAAAAAACCCTGGATATGAAGAACTACAAAAGGTTGTTGCTGTGATGAGTGGTGAATCAACAGTGAAGATTAACTTGGACTTATCCCCAGCAGACATTGTGAAATTGAATTATGTACCAGTTACTTCTTGTGACGTCGAACGCTCTTTTAGTCAGTATAAATCTATCCTCAGAGACAATAGAAGAAGATTCACTTTTCAGCACTTGAAAGAAATGTTTGTAACCTATTGTTATGGTAACAGACAATAAAAATTGTGTTTTGTTGAAACTACATTGGAAGATAAGGTACGTCCATTATATTTTTTGTTTAGTTTGATTAAAATGTACCAATATTTAACGTACATAGTCATTTTTTTATAATTTTAAGTCCATATTTAATTCCATATTTTGGTAAAAATCCATATTTAATTCCATATTTTGGTAAAAATAACTACATATATATTTACATATTTCATATATTTTTAGTCCATATAAATCCGTTCCCTGATTATTACTATGTTAAACGTCTCTAAAAATCATATGTTAAAAGCCTAAAGCAGTAAAATGAATATGTCTCTTGAGCGGTAAGAAGAGGGAAATTGTTATGTGTGTTACGTTGGGAATACTGAATGTGGTATTTCACACTTACCGCGTATTGGTTTTGAGCGGAAAGCAAGCAAATACGCACGATCTCGCACAAAAGTTATTTACATTACAGTGAAATACGCGTAAACAATGCGTAATTAAAGTAATAAGTGTAAAATACGTAAAAAGCCTCCAAGAACTTTTTTTTTTATTTTTAGTGTTTCTTTGCTCAGTTTGTGATGAAAATTTTCCGTTTGAACTGCCAACAAACCTAGCATATAACTCTAGACTACCAATTAATGTTAAAAAAATGGAGACCTTAAGAACGTTGTGCAAGTATCTCGAAAGCTAACACTACAATACCCATACAAATTCCAAATCCGTACAGGACGAAAACACCTTGCATGTGTTCCAAATTCAAATTGCAGTACTCATCAGTAAGTGTCCATATTCCTAAGTATTTTACTTTTATTTGTTGCAGTACGAATGATTCCTTAATCCACTGCATGAACAATCCCGACTCGATTATCCCTCCAATGAGAGAGTTAAACCGGTCCAACAATGGACTGCCTTTCGCCGTGACCATTCCGATGAAGATAAAAGCCATTGTGTCGTCCTGGATTTCACAAGCTAAAGGTCGACCAAATTCATCGATGAAGTTACCTTTGACATAGTGTTCGGCATGTCTGAGTTTTGGATAAGGCGTGGAGAAGTTCCTGTGAAGAGCGGTCCACTCATAACAATCATCCAAATATGGACAAATTATTCTGTTCTCTGCTATAGTCTTAGATTGCCAATCATCGTTAACATTTTTGAAGTACATGTTGTCGACGAAAAGATCGAAGCCATACTTCATATCCGACAACAATAGGTCATCCAAACTGCGAATGTGGTCTTCGTAGCCTGGATCAACCAGGTATGACGTCAGAAAAGCTTGGAATATCGTGTTTATTGCCAAACTGTAGACGATCCAAGCTAATAAGAATATTCTCAAAACATCCGAGCGTGGTAGCTCAGATATGCCAACACCTAGAATGACCGCCCATGCGTTGAGTATATTTTCCGCTACTGTATTGTAAATTTGAGGCTCAGGCTCCAAAACCAGGAGCTTTGCAATGTACCGTATAAATAGAGCTGCGAAGAACAGTACTAAGAACATTATAAACCATGTCGTGTAGGAGAATATCCGTAATATGCTTCTCCAACGTGCAACTTTTTGTGGACAAGGCACGTACCACTTCCAGGAATTCATGTAGTATACCTTCGTCATGTCTGAGAGTGCAAGAAATTCATTTCTCAAGAACAAAGAACTGAAAGCTACATCACCTTCGTCATACATAAAACTTCGAGTAAATCCTGTAACACTTCCATTTTCTTCGAAGACATCGTAGAAATCTTGCACGTTTAAATATTTTGCTGATGTGTTTAATCGCTCAGTAATAGTATCTAACATTCTAATTTCCCACCCACTCTTAAACACGTTACTGCTCGTTGCTGAATCGTAAATAGGTTCTTCGACGAAAGGAACATATTGCGTTGTAGCTACTTTCAAAGGACAACCATTAAGGTTCTGCGTCTTCAAAGGGTACAGATTTGCAGACTTCATCAAGTAACCACTTTCAGTCATGACCCAAGTGTCAAGCAATACTAAATCTTCAACTTTCTTACACTGTTCTAAGCTTTCATATGGGAACCATGTGTACACATTGAACACTTCATATTCCTTGCCTTTTACTTCTTGTTTTTCTGTTATCACTACCACTACATTTATCACTTTATATTTCCAGAGTTCCACTAAAATTCTTCTTATTACAGAACTTTGTTTATTTTTTAAATCTGTGCGAGATAAAATGAATACAAGAAACCTTCCGCGTGGATTCCACGATAAACTAGACGCCAACATCAGTAGCATTTCTGCAAAATTTTTAAACATAACATCTTCTCCAAGGGAAACCTCTGACAGCAATATAATGTAACTCGCTTCTTTGTCAGTGTACTCGCGTTCATTGACGTTCAACTGTCCCTGCTGATCGGGATAATTGAGAACCTTCACGGGAAAATTCTCTTCACTGTGAATGTTTTGAAAGACGTAAAACTCAACACGCTTCAAACTGATTTCTGTTGAGGTGGTATTCAATCTGTGGGTTGTATGCACTTCTGTTCCATTGCTGGATGTAGAAATCACCAAAGTTCGATGTGTCTTAAAGTACTGATCACTGATGATCTTCATAAATCGAACTATGTTCTTCTCTACTTCTGTCATTTGGTTGGGCAATATTGTTCCATATAATTCCAGCACATTAATGACTATAAATACATAGAGGAACGTGGACTTCCGTTGATCTGCGAACAATATATGAAGAGTAAATATTATCAATTCAGTAGGAAATTTTCTAGATATAATCTTTTATTTTAATTGTCACTCAATATTTTATTTAAGAAATATATTTATCTTCAATTGGAGTTAATAAAAATTCTGAATTCAGAAGTTTTCAATAATTCGTTGGAGCATCACAATTCTCCATGCCAAATTACTCATATACAGCACACCTAATACATTACTACTCTGAATTGTACCTAATTCATACTATTATGCATTGTACCTAAATACATTACTACTCTGAATTGTACCTAATATATTACTATTCTGTATTGTACCTAATACATTACTATTCTGCACTGTAATTAATACTATACTATTCTGCACTGTAATTAATACTATACTATTCTGCATTGTACCTAATACATTACTACTCTGAATTGTACCTAATACAATACTATTATGCATTGTACCTAATACATTACTACTCTGAATTGTACCTAATACAATACTATTATGCATTGTACCTAATACATTACTATTCTGAATTGTACCTAATACAATACTATTATGCATTGTACCTAAATACATTACTACACTGAATTGTACCTAATATATTACTATTCTGTATTGTACCTAATACATTACTATTCTGCACTGTAATTAATACTATACTATTCTGCATTGTACCTAATACATTACTACTCTGAATAGTACCTAATATATTACTATTCTGCATTGTACCTAATACATTACTACTCTGAATTGTACCTAATATATTACTATTCTGTATTGTACCTAATACATTACTATTCTGCACTGTAATTAATACTATACTATTCTGCATTATACCTAATACATTACTACTCTGAATTGTACCTAATATATTACTATTCTGTATTGTACCTAATACATTACTATTCTGCACTGTAATTAATACTATATTATTCTGCATTGCACCTAATACATTACTACTCTGAATTGTACCTAATATATTACTATTCTGTATTGTACCTAATACATTACTATTCTGCACTGTAATTAATACTATACTATTCTGCATTATACCTAATATATTACTACTCTGAATTGTACCTAATATATTACTATTCTGTATTGTACCTAATACATTACTATTCTGCACTGTAATTAATACTATACTATTCTGCATTATACCTAATATATTACTACTCTCTATTGTACCTAATATATTACTACAGTTTTAAGAGAGCCCAAATTGTCAATTGTTCTAAGATATTCATCTTCACTAGTTAACAGTTTGATATATTTATTTCCATTTTTAGGTTTTAGTATTGTGACAGCGACGTGAGATTCGAACTCACGACCAGCGTCCCGCAAGAAAGCAGATCGCGCGGAGCACTTTGGAATGGCGCGCGGCTGAGAGGGGAAAGGGGCCAACGCGGCGAGAGAGTGGAAAGAGTTTGCGCGCGCATCTTCTGCTTGCCTAGAGAGGCCGAGAAATCCGTCGAAATGGAAGACTCGCGAATTCGAACTTTCGAGGCTACGTCGCTGTGGTTATAAATTACGGTCGCGAAGGAACGACAGGAGTTTTCAGTTATTCAGTCAGTGAGAAAGCCAGAGCAAGGAAGCCAGTCTTGTGTACCGGAGTTCGACTCGAGTGTGCGTCCGCAACTGCGTCAGCAGCCGAAGGCCTGAGTTCGAGTGCAGTGGACCGCAGTTGGAGGGACCTGAGTTCGAGTGCAGTGGACCGCAGTTGGAGGGACCCGAGTTCGAGTACAGTGAACTCGAGTGACTGAGATAGACGAACTGTGAACTGAGAACTGGTAGTTCTGATTTGTAAATAGTGCTTTGTAAATATTAGTTAAGATTAACAGTTCATTGTTGTGCGTAATAGTCCAAGTAAATTGTCATTGTCGTCGGTGGAGTGCTATAACGAATACTGTGTTGAGTGAAGATCCAATTGTTGACGAGAGCGTTTAAGGCGAATTGTAGAAAGGAATTATTGTTGTGACGAATAAATTACATTGTTGTTAATAATAAAATTCACATTGGTGTCAGGAGTGGGACATTATCGACAATGGAGAACCTACAGCAGATCCTGCAAGCCATCACGGAAATGAAAGCAGAAATGAACAAACACATCAGTGAGGTGAAAAGTGATATAAGTGACGTGAAAGCAGAAATGAAAGACGACATGAACGACATGAACAAGCACATCAGTGAGGTTAAGAACGACATAAGTGAAGTGAAAGGCGACATAAGCGGAGTGAAAGGCGACATAAGCGGAGTGAAAGGCGACATAAGCGGAGTGAAAGGCGACATAAGCGGAGTGAAAGATGACGTCACTACGCAAATTGAAAGCGTTTCGGCCCACGTAGATGGAATTGTCGCCATCGTAAAAGACGAACTTAAGGCCGATTTGGATAAACTAAACCAGAATTTTACAACTATAAACGAGACAGTAGCCGAGTTGAGACAGGAGGTAGACCATTTCGACGGCAAAATCCGCGATCTCGAGCGTCGTCAAGAGCACACAAGCGAGTTGCTGGACAAGACGAGTGAGGTGATGGACAAACACGCCGAGGAAAACAAGCACATTCTCGCGTTGGTGGATCGCCAGGCTAGAGAACATAAACAGATAGTTGCCGAGGAGGTTCGACGTGCCATGCAAGAAGCGGCCACAGAGTTGAGGACTCCATATAGTGGCCCTGCGGAATCATCGCCTTCAGCCAGACATCACAACGTCAAGACGCCGAAGTTCGACGGTACGACGTCTTGGGCGATATTCCGTCGCCAGTTCGAGGCCATCGCAGAGCACAATGGGTGGACGCCAGAAGAGAAAACCACTCAGCTGCTGGCCGCGCTTCAGGGACAGGCGTCGGAGATTAATCATAGCGTTCCAGAAGATGGGACAGCCGCTGAGATAATGGCGGCCTTGGAGGGACGTTATGGTGACCATCAACTTGCGGCAGCATTCAGGACCCAACTGAAAACGAGGGTCCAACAGTCAGGCGAGTCCCTGCAAGAATTCGCGATGGCGGTGGAACAACTTGCCCATAAGGCCCTCAGGGGCCTACCTAATGACTTCATCGCTGGAGAGGCGGCCTACACCTTCGGCAGCGGCGTTCGAGACCCCGAAATCAGACAACAGCTACTCCTGGCAGAGCATCGTACCATCAACGCAGCTCTGGCGGCGGCCCTCAGGATGGAGGCGGCCAAGTCGGCGGCGGGAGTCTCAACACCGCACTGGATCAGGAGCGTCACGGCGACGGATGCTGGGGGGCGCCAACCGAAGCCACCCGAGCGGCAGTCAACGGAGCGGCGGAGACGACGGGCGCCCACCTGCTGGTCCTGTGGCAAACCGGGACACTTGAGAAGGGACTGTGACCAATCCGGCCACAGGCAGGAGAGAGAGGTGGCCGACGTCGAGGAGCGCCAGCAGTCAACGGAGCGGCGGAGACGACGGGCGCCCACCTGCTGGTCCTGCGGCAGACCGGGACACCTGAGAAGGGACTGCGACCGCTACGGCCACCGGCAGGAGAGAGAGGTGGCTGACACCGAGAGAAACCAACAGTTGCCTGAGCAACGGAGACGACGGGTGCCCACCTGCTGGTCCTGCGGTGAACCTGGGCACCTGCGGAGGAGTTGCGACCGACCTGGCTACAGTCAGGAGAGAGAGGGGGCCGATGCTAGGAGGAGCACGTCGGCGCCATCATCACCGTCCCCTCGGCTCGTCCTGAAACCGGTCGACAGAAGATGCGACGATGGGCTGATTGCTGAAGGACGGATAAGAGGCCGTCCATGCAGAGTACTGGTGGACACCGGGGCGATGCTCACTATCGCCACACCAGACGTCGTGCGGGGCCTACCTGGGAGGACGCCGCTGCGCCAATACGAGCTACGGACTGCTTCAGGCGAGAGCTTGCCCATCCAGAGAGAGGTCTTCCTGGACCTGACCTTGGGGAAGAGGAAACTGGAGATGTGGGTGTTCGTCGCCAACATCACCGAGGACGTCGTCCTGGGACTCGACGCCATGCGGTTACTCGATGCGACGGTGGACGTCCGGCGCCGTATACTCCGTCTTGGTCGGGATGAAGTGTTCCTGATGGACGCCGAGGACCAACCCGTGGCCAGCGAGCTCTCCTTGCTCTGAACAAACCTCCTTACTCGGCTACTTATGAACAAGAAAGTTGAAGGTCATTGCCACGTACATTGTTTTTAAATCCATTACAAAAATACACATATACTGTTTAATTTTTGTGTTTAAACTGTCTTTCAGAGCGGAGAACAAACATTGTTCTCTTCACGTTAAAGAAAATCTTGAAAAATTGAAACTAAACTCTACAACCTAATTTGAATTAAATATTCAGAGAACACAGATACGCTTATTGCAAAATAAATTTAAAAGATTAATAAATATTTCTACATTCTCATTTCAATTTAATATTCTGCAGAAAGAAAACAATAATGGTGCTTAATTCACGTTACAAAAACAAGATTTTAAAATATTTAAAACTCTATAGGTAAAAATTAACTATTTGGTGAACACAGCAATACGAATAGCTTATTTTTACGTTACATAAGTCAACTTGATTATTAAAAAAAACCTCCATTTATCGTACTGCAAGCGTTTTCTTCAGGCAGTTAGAAATAGTTCCATCAGACTTTCGCTTTAAAAAGATAGCCGGTAAACTTACATATAAGAAATAAAATTTCACTAGACGTCTTTAAAATCAATCTTGTGTGTTATGTTTACATATCTCGTTTTCTCAACCCTCGTCTCGAACACGCCAGCTGTCAGGGTCCTTGGCCTACGACAACGTATATCTGGCTCTCTGCAGGCAACAACAACCTTTACATCTTTGTCACACTGCTGTATGTTTTAAAATTCCTTTGGAGAACGAAAACTTACATTTATTCGGATCAAATTTCTGCATATTTAAAGGACAAAACTGAAATTATTTCCATAATTTATTATCATAATACACTGCTTTCTCAAACTGACTGAGCATATTGGGAATTAATTCAATAGCTTTCACAAAACAATATACACTATGAAACGTTTAATATAAAATATATTTTTTTCGAAAAGGATGCAAAAACAAGTAAAATTGTATTAAACGTTTTTGTTTGAAATATCTCAAAGAATAAGTCCGAAATTAATGACATTATTTACAGTGCTCCCTGTATATTAAGATCTTTTCAATTCTTTCTTCTTTAACATCTGTTCTCATTCAAATTTTAAAAGTCTGTGATGAAGATAGACTAATAATACACAACAAAAATTTTAGATCACAAGAGTTGTAAATGTCCCTCCACTGATGCAAACTATCTCGGTATCATTATTAATTAAAATTTAAATGATCTTATCAAATTTCTTGTCTTTGTATCACGCATCGTACAGTAGAAATATTTATTAATTCTTTATTTACCCATTAGAATTTTTCACAATGTTTATTTAGCACTTTTTCAATAATTTATTCAAATGCAAATTCAGTCAGTTGTATTTGAAATCTTGAGAAACAAGCACCTGTGTTCGTTTCGTCCATAGCATAAAAGCAGTAAGGCAAATAAATAAGAAAATAATTTTTTTCTAGGAAAACTAAAGTTTTGACCCTACGTTGTATGGACGTTTTTGCCCCTGTAGACCGTCTCCGACGACTGTTAAAAGGACGACACTTATACCCTTTACATTCTGCATATTAAAGATCTGTTTGTTACTTGCTATATAAATTCATTTTGAGAAAATTCGTCATTTACATCGGATCGTTTCTTTTAGTTACTGTCGTGTGAACCGACATTGTACCTGCAATTTATTCTATGTTGTTAAATCTTAAACAGTTAATCTGCACTGAACATTTTTGCAGTTTTGTACTAACCTGACATTAATACTCCAGCTAGCAAATTTCAGTACAAGAAGGCCCAAAAAAGATAACTCTCTGTTATATAAGTTCTGCTGCGTATTTCAAACGTAACTGACATTGTCACTGCATGTTTGAGTCAAGACCATCCGAGTTTTATTAATCATCGGTTTGTAGCACTGCTCACTACTCGGATTTTGATTGGTTCAGTAGACATTTTTCCATTGTAACGAAATAATTGCGAGCTTGCATGTTCCATCTGATATCAAACGCAATGTTCCACTTAACAAGTTTCCCATTGGAATAATGAGTCACTTCCTTTATAAATAGAACAAAATATCTGTATTCCATAGTTTATAGTGTTGTACAGGGAGGTTAAAAAAATTAATCGTAATTCATTCCTTGACAGCATTTGATAACACATTTTACATAACACAATACCTATCGTACAACTTTACAAGTCTTCCGCTATTGTGTATGACATGTTCCATATGAATAGTACAGTAATAAAGCTAATCATCTGAATTTGTTTTTTATTGACTATTACACTTCTACTACAACGTACTTCTTTTGTTGAATGAAACGGTACGGAACAACGTGTTTCAACCAATCATGGCTGCTTATCCTACAATTTTTATGACCTCCCTACAATTTGTTTGTTTTTATCATTTCCCTAGCATTTTTTCTTTGTTTGCCAACATTGTACTTTGAATAACTGTACCTCTTAAAATTATTCATGTTCATTTCATCATCCTTAATTAAAACATTTCTACCATTTATTTTGTTTATATTATTTAGGTTATGTTATAGCTTCCGCTGTATCGGATTATGAATAGTCACGTATCAGAGATTATTTAATATACAGAGTGTTTCCGAGGTGGTGTTACAAACTTTCAGGGATGATGGCGAAGGGTACATGTATCAATTTGAGATAAGGAACCCTGGTCCGGAAATGACTGAGTCGAAAGTTATAAGCAAAAATAGTTGTGTGGAAATGGAATTGCAATTTTCCACCACGTGCCCTCCTTCCCTTAACCTTTGGAACAGTCGTGGAAAAATGGTACGGGCCGGATGTCTTCTACGTGGGTACTTGTCCCGACACAATCTGTGAGCTTGTCTACTGTTCCCATTGGCTCATCCATATTCGAAAATCAGGTCTGCTTATTCCGCTCTCATGTACTTCTCCATTTCACTAGGACTGATCTACTGGACACTGCAACTTGTACACATACACTGCTGTCTACAGACGTGCATATCAGGACCGACCATGTCCGTTACACATTACGCTATCTGCATTGCTTTAGTGTAGTTTCCTGTCCCCATCCCTCAAACAGCGCATTGAATGGAATACTGTAAGTAGACAACGTAAACAACGTCAGATGAATACAGTATGTGTAAAATGTGTAGAGATAAATACACATAAATAAGGTGTATAGAGGAATAAAATTATTTCATTTCCACAGAACTATTTTTGCTTGCAACTTTGGACTCTGTCATTTCTGGACCAGGGTTCCTTATCTCAAATTGATACAAGAGCCATTCGCTATCATTCCTGAAAGTTTGTAACACCACCTCGGAAACACCCTGTATATTGATAATTTCAAGTGGAATGCAATTATTTTAATAAAAATGAAGCTGAATCAACAAAGCCTTCTTTACTAGTAATCGTCCATAGAGTTCAATGAAGATTGTATAGTTGGCACAACTGGTAACAAGAGAACAGCTAATCATAACACACTACTGCCATCTAGCGGAATATTTGTAATGATGAGACGGTACAATAATACATTTTCAAGACAGTTTAGTATTTTAGTGAGTCAATTAATATTTAATTGTATTAGAGTATACTTTATTGCTTTTAATATTTACATACTTTCTTCTAATCATGTAATAGTCAATTAAATCTCACTCGAGTTTTGATTTTCTCTAGATAAATCAAAACCTCTACTGAAATTACTGTGAAAATTACTTAGCTACGATTTTAACCATATTAAAACTGCATGTTTAATATGGTTGAATATTTGAAGCAAAATTTATCATTTACCACCATAAACATGTGTTCAAATTTCGATTTCGTTACAGAACTGATCATCTGCACTGGAGTTACGGCTTAAAAACTTATCATTTACAGCGCTGTAGTTTAATTTCACAAATATTCATTTGTGCGAGATCGTGCGTATTTGCTTGCTTTCCGCACAAAACCAATCCGCGGAAAGTCTAAAATTTCACATTCAGTATTCCCAACCTAACACACATAATAATTTCCCTCTTCTTACCGCTTAAGTGACATATTGATTTTACTGCTTTAGACTATTAACATATTAATTTTAGAGACGTTCAATATAGTAACAATTATAAATTGGAAACTTACCACTGCAATTTCACCTAAATTGCACTGTTAATTATTGCTTTTAAATATTTGCAAAAATTAAGTAAACTCTACAACTCCACTAAAGTTACTGCATTCGTGATGCAAGTAACATTAAGGAAGCCGTGAAAAAATCAACAAGATTCCATAAACTGGGGGAAAAAAATACAGACGTATATCACGGCCTGCTGGAGTATAGTAAACACAGAAAACATTTTAAAGCAACAATGTTAAAGATAAATATTTTTGTTTTGCAAATTTGCCATCATTGAACAGAAACAAAGATGGAGATTTCATTGCAACTAATTAGAAATTCCTCTTTCAGGTATGTAATAAACGATCTTCGCACAAAATAATGTACGATACACGAGCGGTGTGTTTTCTTTTAATTCTCGGAAATTAAAAAAGCTCAACTACGTTTCGCTTTTTCAAACTTTTCCTCGAACATGAAAATTTCAACATACTGCTCTTGTAACGCATATTACTATTACATTGCTATAGTTTTAATTTATGTATTTACGAAATCAAAACTCATCAGCAGTGGAAAATTGCAAGGTTCTTGTGAGAGAAGAACAGAATTTCAATACTGATTTCAATAACTGGAGATGTGTATGTATTACTAACTCCTTTAATTCGATTGAAAGAAAAACAACAGCAAACACAAAAGTGTGAGTATTGCTTATCAAAAATGTTCCCAGATTCAAGCAGGGATCAGGAGGCGAGCAGGTGTAAGCATTCTGTACAATATTGATAATGTCAATATCTCTCCAGTAATCTTTTTATTATAAAATTGTGGAAACTGTATAACGAAAGTTTTGGTGATGATATGAGAGCAAAATATTATGATTATTAATTATCATTTTTTAGTATAATTATCTAATGACAATTAATTTTCAGGCGATTACAGAAACTGTGCATCGTACAGTGTTTGCTGACGAATGTACCGGGGAAAATAGGAACTCAATAAATTGTCATAGGCATGTCAGTTGCATAGCTGATGCCCCAGAGATGATTAAAAATGTTGAGTTTATTTTTCCTGTTCTAGGACATTCTTACAAGCCTTCAGACAGAGTAATTGGTTACATAAAAAAGTAATAAGAAAAAATGAGAATGCTGGCCCTAATGGATGTATTAGTACACTAGCCGTACCCGTGCGCTCCGCTGCACACGTTAGAAATAAATATAAAGTAATTACATAATTAAAATAGGACATTTGATCCAGGGAACATTCGTGTTTGATAGAAAGATAAATCGTTTAATATGTTACTTAATTTAAATTGCATCCAAATAATTAAAATTCGATCATTTTGGTCCAGAGACCACTCATTGGTGCAATGACAACTCTTTAACATGTTTCTAATTTTTATTACATGCAACCATAGTTTAATGAGCATTGACATCATTTAGATTTAATGTGTATACTTTATTTTACTTGTTATAGGTTTCCATTGAATTATGGTAATAATTTTAACCCTTGTTTTCTACGTATTCAGTAAATGGCGTTTGGCCCACTATGATTCTGAACCCTTCAAATAACTTAAATTATATTATTTAATATTACATTACATATATTATATTATATTATATTACATTATATATTATATTATATTATATTATATTATATTATATTATATTATATTATATTATATTATATTATATTATATTATATTATATTATATTATATTATATATTATATTATATTATATTACATTATATTATATCAGAAGTTACTGTAATAACATTATAGCATTATGTCCATCTAGAGAAACTACACTTTCCAATGGTGAAATAATAATTAATTACACAAATCGGTTAATTTAGCTTCCGATATTATTTCATACAAACACAGAAACATTCTCCGTAGGCTATCTTTCATAGCTTTCGATTGTTGCTGTCCAAGGCCCCTTATAGACGAAGTCATTTGTTTTTTATTTCATTATACGGCCTTAGATGGCAGTTATTTTAATTTTAAAACTCGTTTATCTCATTAAATATCATTCCTATCAAAATGATTCAAAGAATAAAACTTATCGGAAATGATTTGTAAAGAAACTTTTGTTATGTAATATTTCTCACAAAAATCAATAATAAGCGAGATATTTCGATTTATTTAATTCAGGCCCCATTGTAACCCCCCCCTTTTTAAATAATGTATTTTGAATGCCATATAGCCTAAAATCTAAGTTACAACAAACTTAAGTTATATTCCAATTTTCATCGAAATCCGTTCAGCCATTATCGCGTGAAAAGGTAACAAACATCCAGACAGACAGACAGACAGAAAAACAAAAATTTCAAAAATGCGATTTTCGGTTTCAGGGTGGTTAATTATATATGTTGGGACTAATTATTTTTGGAAAATCGAAAATTACCAGAAAAATTTCGGCTACAGATTTATTATTAGTATAGATTTCAAGATTTTGGGCACGTTTCAAGCGGTTTTTGGTCTCTCTTTTTAAGTCACGAATCTTTTTGGTCACACGACATTACGGTACAACGATACTCGGTTAATCTGACGTTTCGGTATGAAGGACAAATGGTCATCCGATTGTGTTTCTGTATCTTAGCAGTATCCATCATTCGATTTGTCTGTACCGTCAAATGGAGTGATATCGGACATTAGTGACTTTTTTGTGTTTCAATGTTGATAGCAGCCTGCTTCTTGATGTAAATTTATAGTGCTTTTGCAGGGTGATTGTTGAATTAATTATCTTTGATGTGAGACCATTTTTTTATTCTTTCGTGAGACAAAATATCCATTGTTGAGGGGCAAAACAAATCATGAAAACCAATTTTTTTTATGCTAAGAATACTTTCAAATGTGCACTAGCAACCATTCTTGATTAAGATGCAATTACTTTAACATCAGTTTCTACTATTTCGTTGCAAAACATCATCATTCAAGGCCGCCGCGGAACGGTCCGGCCGAGCTACGAACGCACTGTATTATAATGACCAGGGAAAGGGATTTGGAGTATTATAAAGAATCGTGAAACGCAGTATAGATATTCATAACTCAGTGACTGTCAAGCGAGCTGCATGGACGAGTACAGTCCACTTCATACAAACTTACACGCAACGTGCTGTAAACGTATTTCAGAATAAACATATGGAATAGTTTAATGACATATAGTGGCCTACATACATAATCTGCATTTCACTTTGAACTACATGTGTTTTTTGTCAAAGCACAAGACACCAATAAACAACATTACAAATATACATAATTAAATATCAATCCCTGCGTCCTCGCTTGTCAGTGGAAATATTGATGGCTGATAGTTGTCTTCTGTACGGAACTCGCCTCTGAATATGTGTGTTTTTCTGTCAGGAGCGTGTTAAATTAAAACCTTTATTTACAATATCATGAAATATGATAATATGTACACAACGTACACTACAGTATTTAGAATATACTGTATATAATATACTACAATATTTACAACATAGCCTAATAGAGTATCATTAAATGTTGTACAAAATGTAGCACCAAACGAAATGGTATTTTTCAATTAATGCTATGTTTTGTTGATGAAACAATTTATTCCTGCTGTGCCTTCTTATAATAAATTGTAAATATCATTTTCAAATTTTCAAAACACAACTTTGCTCTGTTGCAAGCAAGGAAATTTTTTAACATGGAAAAACTCCGCTCTACATTCGCAGAGACAATTGGAGAGTACTTGAAACAAAATACGTCAATTAAATTCACATGTTGAATGACGTCATTGGGACACGTGTTAGTTAGTGCAGCTGAAATCCGACTAAGAATACTGTACTTATCATTTTTAATCAAAACTCTGTTCATTTTTTCACCAACACGTTTTCCTACTTCACCTTCTACTGCACTCAGTTTATTTACAATAGTACTCATAATATTTATTTGCTCAACTAGTTCTACCCCTGACTGTGCTAATCGAATAATGGCATCCGGTAAATATAAAAATTTTGACTTAATATCGATTGTTCTATTATTTAGCAGTTCCTGGCGTATTTGAATCGCAGCCGTGTCATCGGGATCGAAAGACTGAAGCACTTTCTTCACAGATTGGAGGTGATGTGCGTAATAATTATTGCAAGCTTCTAACCATGACCCGCATCTGTTAAGAACTGGACATGGGGGAAGCGACAATTTAGGGAATTGTTTCCTGAATTTTGGTACTCGATCTGGAGCTTTTACAAATATTGTCTTTCAATTTTCTGTTGTTAGTTGGTTTCACTTTCGGCATTATACCTGCACGTCACCACTCTGAACTGCAAACCTGCATGTTGAAGTTCTTATGCGGCAACTGTCCCGTTCACCTGTTGTAGACGTGCAGAGATCTCCGAGTTTGTCATGGAGGGGAGGACTTGGTATAGAGGGTTGTAAACAAATGGCTGTGTAGATGCCAATACTAGCTTTTACTGCTCCAAATTCCGTTCCCTAATAATGACGTATGTAAGGAAATTGGATGCGAAATAATAGACAATAATTAACTTTATTATTTTCATCAATAACAAAATAACCATCTTCCCATTCCTTATTGAAGCTGTATCTTGGTACTGTAGACAGTGCCCTTTTGAAATATTCTGTAAACTTCTCGCCACTGAATGTTTACGTTCTGCAGCTAACGATTAAATAAACAGAAAGAAAACAGAGTCACTGACAGGGGGTGGAGAAAGTAGATATGATAATGTTTGCGCTTTAGGGAGCGAAAGTTTGGCTTCCCTGCTTTAGACGTTCTAGAAACTTTTGCTTATTGTAAGACGGAAAAACACCGGGAATTCAACTTAGAAACACATATTGCTTTGAATAATTTCGAGGGAAAAATTGTTCCGGGGCCGGGCATCGAACCCGGGACTTTGGTTTAACGTACCAACGCTCTACCAACTGAGCTACCCGGGAACTCTACCCGACACCGATCCAATTTTTCCCTCTGTATCCACAGACCTCAAAGTGGGCTGACAACTGTCAAGCAACCAACTTCAAATTATTCAAATCAACTTTGCAGGGAGTTATACCTGAAAATCTTGATTTGCATAATACACGTGACTGTTCTTTAACAGAAAACCACAATTTAAGTCACACGGAGTTAGTGTGCACTCGAAGTTGGTTGCTTGACGGTTGTCAGCCCACTTTGAGGTCTGTGGATATAGAGGGAAAAATTGGATCGGTGTCGGGTAGAGTTCCCGGGTAGCTCAGTTGGTAGAGCGTTGGTACGTTAAACCAAAGGTCCTGGGTTCGATGCCCGGCCTCGGAACAATTTTTCCCTCGAAATTATTCAAATCAACTTTGCAGGGAGTTATACCTGAAAATCTTGATTTGCATAATACACATGACTGTTCTTTAACAGAAAACCACAATTTAAGTCACACGGAGTTAGTGTGCACTCGAAGTTGGTTGCTTGACGGTTGTCAGCCCACTTTGAGGTCTGTGGATATAGAGAGAAAAATTGGAACGGTGTCGGGTAGAGTTCCCGGGTAGCTCAGTTGATAGAGCGTTGGTCCGTTAAACCAAAGGTCCCGGGTTCGATGCCCGACCCCGGAACAATTTTTCCCTCGAAATTATTCAAATCAACTTTGCAGGGAGTTATACCTGAAAATCTTGACTTTCATAATACACGTGACTGTTCTTTAACAGAAAACCACAATTTAAATCACACGGAGTTAGTGTGCACTCGAAGTTGGTTGCTTGACGGTTGTCAGCCCACTTTGAGGTCTGTGGATATAGAGGGAAATATTGGATCGGTGTCGGATAGAGTTCCCGGGTAGCTCAGTTGGTAGAGCGTTGGTACGTTAAACCAAAGGTCCTGGGTTCGATGCCCGGCCTCGGAACAATTTTTCACTCGAAATTATTCAAATCAACTTTGCAGGGAGTTATACCTGAAAATCTTGATTTTCATAGCACACGTGACTGTTCTTTAACAGAAAACCACAATTTAAATCACACTGAGTTAGTGTGCACTCGAAGTTGGTTGCTTGACGGTTGTCAGCCCACTTTGAGGTCTGTGGATATAGAGGGAAAAATTGGATCGGTGTCGGGTAGAGTTCCCGGGTAGCTCAGTTGGTAGAGCGTTGGTACGTTAAACCAAAGGTCCTGGGTTCGATGCCCGTCCTCGGAACAATTTTTCCCTCGAAATTATTCAAATCAACTTTGCAGGGAGTTATACCTAAAAATCTTGATTTGCATAATACACGTGACTGTTCTTTAACAGAAAACCACAATTTAAGTCACACGGAGTTAGTGTGCACTCGAAGTTGGTTGCTTGACGGTTGTCAGCCCACTTTGAGGTCTGTGGTTCGATGCCCGACCCCGGAACAATTTTTCCCTCGAAATTATTCAAATCAACTTTGCAGGGAGTTATACCTGAAAATCTTGATTTGCACATATTGCTTTCATTGATTTGGAAAAAGCATTTGATAGAGTACACAGAAATAAATTATTAAATGTGTTAGCCACAGACCATGTTGCACAACAACTTACAGCAAACATATGCAATATCTATAAAACAAATCTAATTGCAGTAAGGTGTGACAATAAATTATCGCATTGGACAGAAATTCATACAGGAGTAAGGCAAGTTTGCGGCCTTTCACCGTTGCTATTTATATATATATATATATATATATATATATATATGAATCAAATAATTAGAGAATGAAACAATTGCCTCATGGATATATACAACTCAATAGACATTTACAACTAGATTCATTACTTTTTGCAGACGATTTAGCTCTGGTGGTATCCTCAGAAGATGAATTACAACGTTCAATTTTTAATTCTAACAAAATTGGAATTAAATATGATACGAAAATCTATAAAGAAAAAAACTAAAATTATGGCCTTCTGCGGAAAATACCCTGTGCCTAGCAAAATATGTTTAGATTCAAAAATATTGGAAAGGATAAATTATTATACATATCTCGGATACACATTAGGCCTATCTTTTTCGATGAAGTAGACATTTCACAGAAAATTTCTAAATACACCAAAACAATGGGAATAATTAACACCATTATGAAACCTTCCCTAGTATAAAGGCATACTCGAATTCTCCTTTACAAGACCTTGGCGAGACCTGTACTTTGTTACGGCAGCGAGGCATGGACATTGAGGAAGAAAGACGAAAGCAGAATAACGGCTAATGAAATGAAATTTATGAGATATACAGCGGGATATACGAAATGGAATCACAAACGCAATGAAGAAGTAATGGAAGAATTATAAGTAGAACCTGTAATTAATCACTTAAAACATTATCAGAACAACTGGATAAATCATCTGCATCGCATGCATAGAGATAGAATCCCAAAAGTCATGCTCTACTATCGTCCAAACGGGAAAAGATCTCTCGGTTACCCAAAAAAGCGCTGGTTTGAAAATTCAACTGTGAGATCGTAACAGGCCATTTGACCTCTTGAAGGGAAGAAGAAGAAGAAGAAGAAGAAGAAGAAGAAGAAGAAGAAGAAGAAGAAGAAGATGATGATGATGATGATGATGATGATGATGATGATGATGATGATGATGATGATGATGATGATGATGATGATAAACTTTTGCTTCATGATCCACTTTCATTCTACGTCACAATTATTTAAAATAGTTGCGATATAAAATCTCACTCATAAAGGCTAAAACGCTCAGCCCTATTCCAAACCCGTACAGAAAGAATACACCTTGCATGTAACCCAAAGTCAGACTGCAGTACTCATTGGACAGTGTCTCTATTGCTAAAGACTTCGCTTTTATTTGAAGGCTGTCGAAGTACTCTTTCACCCACTGCATGAACAATCCTGACTCGATTATTGTCCCTATGAGGGAGTTAAGACGGTCCAACAAAGGACTGCCTTTTGCCGTGATCATCCCGACGAATATAAAAGCCATCGTGCTGTCTGGGATTTCACAAACCAAAGGTCGACCAAATTCATCGAAGAAGCTTCCCTTCATATAATTTTGCAGATGTCCGAGTTCTACGTAAAGAGTGGAGAAATTCCTATGCAGGGCAGTCCAGTTGTAACAACTACCGAGACACGGACACAATATTCTGTTCTTTCTTATGGTCCTAGACTGCCAGTCGTCATTGTTGTTCTGGAAGTAGATTTCGTCTATGAAAGGTTGGAAACCGTATTTCATACCAGACGCTAACAGTTCATCAACACTGCGTATATAATCCTCATACCCAGGGTCAACCAGGTACGACGTGAGAAAAGCTTGGAATATCGTGTTTATTGCTAAACTGTACAGAATCCAAGACAGGAAGAAAATTCTCAAAGCATCAGAGCGTGGCAGCACAGAAATTCCAATACCTAGAACCACTACCCAGGCGTTTAGTATATTGTTCACTAGCGTACTGTAATTTTGAGTCTCGGGTTTCAGGAACACCAGTTTGGCTATGTATCGCATAAACACTGCTGCTAAGAAAAGCACTAAGAACATAAACAACCAAGTCGTGTAGGAAAATATACGTGTGATGCTTTTCCATCGTGGTACTTTTTGCGGACAAGGTATGTACCATTTCCAGGGATTCATGTAATATACCTTCGTCATATCTCCATGTTGTAAAAATTCATTTCTTAAGTACAATGTACTGAATGCTAAATCACCTTCGTCATATAAGAGATTTCGAGTAAATCCACTAATACTACCATTTTCATCGAATACATCGTAGAAATATCCTTGTACTTCTAAAAACTTCGGTGATGTGTTTAACTTCTCAGTAATAACATCTAATATTCTCACTTCCCACCCGCTCTTAAACACAGTAGTGTTTGTAGATGAATCGTATAATCCCTCGTATACAAAAGGTTCATAATCAATTGCGGCGACTCTCAAAGGACAACCTTTGAGAGATTGGAATTTGGAGGGATAGAGATTTGTTGACTTCAAGAACCATCCATCTCCATTCATTATCCAAGTATCCAGCAAAACTATATCTTCAACTTTCTTACACTCTTTTGGACTTTGAAATGGGAACCAAGTGTAGATATTTAACACTTCAATTTCCATACTGACTATGTCTTGTCTTTGCTTTATCACCACTACTACATTGATCACTTTATACGACCAAAGATCCTGCAAAATCTTCTTTATCACAGAACATTGTTTCTTTTTCGACGTTGATTGGAATAAAAGAAATACAGCAAATCTTCCGCGAGGATTCCATGATGAACTAGACGCCAAGATCTGCAGCAGCTTTGCAAAATTTCTAAGCATAGCATCTTCTCCAGCAGAAACATTTGACAGTAACATAATATAACTACCTTGTTTGTCATTGTACTTGCTCTCGTTGAAGCTAAAGTGCAAATACATATCTGGGTAACTCATTAACTTGACAGGAAAATTCTGTTCATTGTGAATGCTTTGAGTGACGTGAAATTCAAGATACAGCAATCTGCTTACCGCTGGTGTGATATTAGACTCCTCGGTTTTGTAACCCTGTGTATAAATTAGCAGAGTTCGATGCGGCGTAAAGTACTGGTTGCTGATAGTTTTGACACATAGAACTATGTGTTCCTCCTCTTCTGTCATTTGTTTTGGAAGTATTGCTGTATCTATTATTAGAGTCTTAATGAGCAGATAGATACACTGCAGTACGAATTTCCGCTGAACTGCAAACAAAGAGTACAGTATAAAATAATTTTATGACTCATGCCACTTTAAAAGGAAAAAAATTAGAAACAATTAAGTTTTGGGCAAAATTCACTCCTCAACCTTGTGTCGTAATATCTATATTTGTAATTTGAACTGATAATGGAAATTACGGGAAAACGGCTAAACGGATTTTAATAAATGATCCCTCATTTTGAAGCTTGGAACCCAAAGTTTTTCAGAAAAACAGTAGTTTTCAGTGAAATTTCAGTTTTCCTAAATAATTTTCCTATTTTCTAAAATCCATCTTTCATCAGTTTTGAGAACTAATTGCATTTCAAAATAAAACAAAACACACACTACAATAAACAATAGGCTATTACACGAAGGCAGGATTGCTGACATATTTAGAGTTCAAATTCAGTTGGTTATTAAAAGATTCAAGACTTATTAAAAATAATTTACAGGTCTGATTCTGTGGTGTATAATTTTCTGAGTACAGCTGTGTATTGGATATTAAAATCTACAAAACGTGAGGTAGTTTGATGTCATTATTACCATTAGAAATTAATTATTATTACAGTTAATGCCATGATCTTAATATATAAACTACAAAACTTGCGTAAGATAATAACATTATTATTAAAAATCAAATATTTTTATAGTTATTAATCAAGTTGGGTTGGGTCTTTTTTATATATATTTAATGGCGGTGTGGTGTAGATTCAGTATTGGCTCGAGAGAACGCAAAAATTACAGTTCCTAAGGAAAGACGATATTACTTACTGATAAAATAAGAGGCCTAGAAAATTTTGTAGCCTCCGGATCATTTCAGCAAGATCTCTTAGCAGAATAAAATGAGTTCACCCTCTACATTTCAAGCTCTACATGCAGCAGCTATACCAAGATGCTATGTCTATTGTTCGAAAGCGTAGCAAACCTGACTTTTTTAACTTTCGCCTACAATCCACAACGACCTGAAATAGCTATTCCATTATTCCCACGTGTAAAACCCACTGATCGTCCTGACATTGTTACTTGCGTTTTCACGTTGAAATTCAAAAACTGAAGGTGGATAGCTTCAAGAAAAAGTATTTGACATAAAAAAAACATTCAGAGGGAGTATGTTTCATTATTATGGAAGAAAATAACTTTCAAAATCTCTGGTATTTTTCATTGAAAATAAATCTGAAAAATTCTTATTTGAACGTCTAACGAACTTAGTTTGCAGCATTTGCTGCACAAGCCACTAATACTATAGAATGTCATAGCAACTTACACAGTGAACTGGCAATTTTGTACTTACCTGACATAACTTCCAATTGCGCAATATTACAGCTAATTAAAATCTGGAAGCATTGCGCTCTGTTATAGAAAGTTTCTGTCTATTGTAAGCAATAGGTAGATTCCTACAGCAAGTTTGTGGGGTAAAGACAGTGCGTCTTTTAATCTCATGGATTGCAATACTGGTTGCGTTGTTCGTTTCTAACCGAATGTGGATAGATATTTTCAATCGTTACTAAAGGAACGAATGTTTGCGTGTTATCATCTGGTATTCATGCTGTATTTATTCAAATCATACTAGTCATTTCGGTAATGAGATGTTTCCAATATTAACATACTTTTATTAATAATCTTGAGTGTCCGCCTGTTGTAATGTTATATTACCGGTTGTTCTGTATGGTTGTGAAACTTGGACTCTCAATCTGAGAGAGGAGCATAGGTTAAGGGTGTTTGAGAATAAGGTGCTTAGGAAAATATTTGGGGCTAAGCTGGATGAAGTTACAGGAGAATGGAGAAAGTTACACAACGCAGAACTGCACGCATTGTATTCTTCACCTGACATAATTAGGAACATAAAATCCAGACGTTTGAGATGGGCAGGGCATGTAGCACGTATGGGCGAATCCAGAAATGCATATAGAGTGTTAGTTGGGAGACCGGAGGGAAAAAGACCTTTGGGGAGACCGAGACGTAGATGGGAGGATAATATTAAAATGGATTTGAGGGAGGTGGGATATGATGATAGAGACTGGATTAATCTTGCACAGGATAGGGACCGATGGCGGGCTTATGTGAGGGCGGCAATGAACCTTCGGGTTCCTTAAAAGCCATTTGTAAGTAAATCCGCCTGTTGTAATAGGGATCCAGGGCTTTTTGGCTGCTGCGGTCTATCCAGTTTTATTTCACTACAGCTCCTTTCTATTCATGTCATTGACACTGAACAACGTCAGGAATTGAGAAGTATGAAAAAATTAACATTATATCATGAATGTTGTACTTCTGATTGATATACTGTATGTTTAGGCCCAGAAACAAAATCTGTCATAATTATACAATCAGCAAACAAAATGTTTTTTTCTGTTGTCATTGGTAATTCTTTAGTTGAGAAAATTCATTACGTTTGAAGAACAGAGCATGAAAATGAAAAGCAATATGCTTAGTAATCGTGCTAAACTTGTAGCTGAAGTAAAAAGTAGTTCAAAATGGAGCATAGTTAAGCATCGAGAGATAGATAGATAGATAGATAGATAGATAGATAGATAGATAGATAGATAGATAGATAGATAGATAGATAGATAGATAGATAGATAGATAGATAGATAGATAGATAGATAGATAGATAGATAGATAGATAGATAGATAGATAGATAGATAGATAGATAGATAGATAGATAGATAGATAGATAGATAGATAGATAGATAGATAGATAGATAGATAGATAGATAGATAGATAGATAGATAGATAGATAGATAGATAGATAGATAGATAGATAGATAGATAGATAGATAGATAGATAGATAGATAGATAGATAGATAGATAGATAGATAGATAGATAGATAGATAGATAGATAGATAGATAGATAGATAGATAGATAGATAGATAGATAGATAGATAGATAGATAGATAGATAGATAGATAGATAGATAGATAGATAGATAGATAGATAGATAGATAGATAGATAGATAGATAGATAGATAGATAGATAGATAGATAGATAGATAGATAGATAGATAGATAGATAGATAGATAGATAGATAGATAGATAGATAGATAGATAGATAGATAGATAGATAGATAGATAGATAGATAGATAGATAGATAGATAGATAGATAGATAGATAGATAGATAGATAGATAGATAGATAGATAGATAGATAGATAGATAGATAGATAGATAGATAGATAGATAGATAGATAGATAGATAGATAGATAGATAGATAGATAGATAGATAGATAGATAGATAGATAGATAGATAGATAGATAGATAGATAGATAGATAGATAGATAGATAGATAGATAGATAGATAGATAGATAGATAGATAGATAGATAGATAGATAGATAGATAGATAGATAGATAGATAGATAGATAGATAGATAGATAGATAGATAGATAGATAGATAGATAGATAGATAGATAGATAGATAGATAGATAGATAGATAGATAGATAGATAGATAGATAGATAGATAGATAGATAGATAGATAGATAGATAGATAGATAGATAGATAGATAGATAGATAGATAGATAGATAGATAGATAGATAGATAGATAGATAGATAGATAGATAGATAGATAGATAGATAGATAGATAGATAGATAGATAGATAGATAGATAGATAGATAGATAGATAGATAGATAGATAGATAGATAGATAGATAGATAGATAGATAGATAGATAGATAGATAGATAGATAGATAGATAGATAGATAGATAGATAGATAGATAGATAGATAGATAGATAGATAGATAGATAGATAGATAGATAGATAGATAGATAGATAGATAGATAGATAGATAGATAGATAGATAGATAGATAGATAGATAGATAGATAGATAGATAGATAGATAGATAGATAGATAGATAGATAGATAGATAGATAGATAGATAGATAGATAGATAGATAGATAGATAGATAGATAGATAGA
Organism: Periplaneta americana; assembly: GCF_040183065.1. Lineage (NCBI taxonomy): Eukaryota > Metazoa > Arthropoda > Insecta > Blattodea > Blattidae > Periplaneta > Periplaneta americana. Next base: position 205,965,401 of record NC_091118.1, on the reverse strand, counting down.
TAGATAGATAGATAGATAGATAGATAGATAGATAGATAGATAGATAGATAGATAGATAGATAGATAGATAGATAGATAGATAGATAGATAGATAGATAGATAGATAGATAGATAGATAGATAGATAGATAGATAGATAGATAGATAGATAGATAGATAGATAGATAGATAGATAGATAGATAGATAGATAGATAGATAGATAGATAGATAGATAGATAGATAGATAGATAGATAGATAGATAGATAGATAGATAGATAGATAGATAGATAGATAGATAGATAGATAGATAGATAGATAGATAGATAGATAGATAGATAGATAGATAGATAGATAGATAGATAGATAGATAGATAGATAGATAGATAGATAGATAGATAGATAGATAGATAGATAGATAGATAGATAGATAGATAGATAGATAGATAGATAGATAGATAGATAGATAGATAGATAGATAGATAGATAGATAGATAGATAGATAGATAGATAGATAGATAGATAGATAGATAGATAGATAGATAGATAGATAGATAGATAGATAGATAGATAGATAGATAGATAGATAGATAGATAGATAGATAGATAGATAGATAGATAGATAGATAGATAGATAGATAGATAGATAGATAGATAGATAGATAGATAGATAGATAGATAGATAGATAGATAGATAGATAGATAGATAGATAGATAGATAGATAGATAGATAGATAGATAGATAGATAGATAGATAGATAGATAGATAGATAGATAGATAGATAGATAGATAGATAGATAGATAGATAGATAGATAGATAGATAGATAGATAGATAGATAGATAGATAGATAGATAGATAGATAGATAGATAGATAGATAGATAGATAGATAGATAGATAGATAGATAGATAGATAGATAGATAGATAGATAGATAGATAGATAGATAGATAGATAGATAGATAGATAGATAGATAGATAGATAGATAGATAGATAGATAGATAGATAGATAGATAGATAGATAGATAGATAGATAGATAGATAGATAGATAGATAGATAGATAGATAGATAGATAGATAGATAGATAGATAGATAGATAGATAGATAGATAGATAGATAGATAGATAGATAGATAGATTAGATAGATAGATAGATTAGATAGATAGATTAGATAGATTAGATAAGATTAGATTAGATTAGATTAGATTAGATTAGATTAGATTAGATTAGATTAGATTAGATTAGATTAGTATAGATAGATAGATAGATAGATAGATAGATAGATAGATAGATAGATAGATAGATAGATAGATAGATAGATAGATAGATAGATAGATAGATAGAGAGAGACAGATAGAGAGACAGAGATAGACAGAGAGATAGACAGAGAGATAGATAGAGAGGTAGAGAGATAGAGACAGAGAGATAGAGATAGAGAGAGAGACAGAGAGAGATAGACAGAGAGGTAGATAGAGAGATAGAGAGAGAGAGGGAGAGAGAGAGAGAGAGGATTTTCTTGCTGTGACATTTGACTACATGAAAAATGTATGCTTGCCTAACACCAGTTCAGGATATGTACTACTATCGCCAACTCACCTTCCCAGCTATATCTGTGCACAACATGAAAACTAGTGAAATCTCCTTTTGTGTCTACCATGAGACAGACCAAGAAAAGTCTTAGTGAGGTATGTAATTTTCTCCTGCACACTACTTCGATAACTGTGTCACATCCATTACATTAAAGAACTGTGGTTGTTTCGCGACAGTTGTCAGGGACAAAATAACAACAACACACTAATCAAATTCTTAATGGCAATAAGTGCCCAGAAACATTTCTTCAATATCGTACTTTTCTCCATCAGATATCTGTGCTCTTGTGTTTAAAAGAATTGTTCAAAATAATGTTGATCAACAATTGCAATAAGGTTATTTTATGATTTTGGTATAAATACATTTAGTTAAACATGTTTATGTGTCAGTAACCTAATAATTATGATGGAGAATTGGAGTTAATTTGCAGTCTCCCCAACCCCCCCCCCCCAGTTTTCCCTAGCCGTGGGACTGAAGCCGGATGTTCTATGGCGAGTCCTCGGCATCACTTCATTTCACCCCTTTGATTTGATTACCTGGTTGGGGGTTTTCCGAGGTTTTCCCCAACCAAAAGGCAAATGCCGGGTAATTTTTGGCGAATCCTCGGACCTCACCTCATCATTGTAGAAAATTACTAAATTATAAAACTGTAAAAATTGTAAAATATTGTAAAAATTTGTAAAAATTGTAATTGTAACAGTGTAAAATTTTGACTTGTTCCACATCTTAAAGCTTCATTGCTCATGTAAGATATATGGAATATAATGAATGAATGAATGAATGAATGAATGAATGAATGAATGAATGAGTCCTGAATATAATTAAATTTTTACGACCTGAAGAAGAGTAGGCTACAAAAGTATGAATTTTTATGCTCGACCATGCCGAAATGTAGTAATTATACACCTGGTAGCAGTCCTTTAATGCATGTCATTAAAGTTCAGGTTTTCGATTATTCTCGGATATGCAATCGAAAGACAACGAGGGAAACGTCACGGAGACTGGAAATCCAATACTGTCGCAGAAGGTCTGTTACTATAATAATTAGCGTTAATAGTCAATAATATTCAAATAAATTCAATTTGTCATCTCGTTTTTCAATTCTAAATCAATTTCCAGGTTATATCAGACTAATGTTCATCTTATTCTCTGTGAAGGTCAATGACATTCGGCCTCGGAAAAAATCAATACTTTCGCGTCTGCGCACATCTCACAATTTACGAGGTATTGCACAAGGTCAGTTCCGCTGCTCAGTCATATAAGAATAATATGAATACTTCTGAATAATTTCAAGTTAGAAATATGGTCGAGCATAAAAAGTCGTATGAAACCTGCCTATAATGGTAATTAAGACGCTCGTATTAAAATTATGAAACTCGCTTGCGCTCGTTTCATAAACAAACATACTCGCGTCTTAATTACTATCATTATAGGCTCGTTGCATAATGTACTATTAACACTACAAATTTTTCTCTTACATATAAAAAAAATATATTGTAACAATATATGGTTCAGCGAGGCCAAAAACAGTTTTCTTTAAATTTCTCAAAACTACTTGTAGGGACTTAAGTCGTTTTGCAAATTCAGCATTCAACTGTAGTTTAATTCTCGAAACTTGATGACGTATTCAACATGCCGGTGTAACGCTGATCGCTGATAAATCGTCGAATTATGTGGGATGAAGTTCTTCCATTTCATACCAACTTACTGATCGATTACCATGTTTGTATTACTTACATGACATTATAGTTCCCGCACGCAGAATGCTACAGTAAAACAAGCCCTGAAAGGATTGGTCTGTTATACAGGGACATCATTTTATTTTTACTTCAATTTTTTATTGTACCTGAGTTTTTGAATGTTCTTCACTCCCACCCCTTCTACTAATGAAGTTCAACCGTCCTCCACACAGATCCATGACCGCATCTACAGTCATAGTAGCCTTACGGTCATAGTAAACAGTGCGTTCCAAAATATGTTCGCCTTTTCCAGTGATGAAAGGGCTTTAAATATTGCATCATTTTCCATTTGCCTATGTCGCATCCCGGTTTGCCCCACCTGTTTCTATTCGCCTCTGTGTAAATGCTGTGGCTGGGCTGTCTTAGCTCTTTTCTGAGAACATTAATTTCTGTTAGGAATTGGACGTCTAAGTAATATTATACAAGTGTTTAAAATAACTTAAAAAAGGGCCTCGTTAAGTAATTAACTGTCACGTGATTTCCCCCCCCTTTCTACGACCCTGCGACAAAACCACTTGAACGGACAGTAGATAGCATGTCTGAGTAATTTCATCTTTTCGGATCGGGCAGAAGTGAAGATTGAATTTACAGTACGTAAGGTACTCTTTTATAGAGTAGGTATAGAATTATTTCAACATGAGTTACTAGTACGAAGGACGAAACTGGTAATAATTGGAATTAGATACAATAGTCTATTGTGCGATAATATGAAGATTAGAACTGAAGCCTGTATCGAAATGAACGGCCACGATTTTAAAAAATGTGTTTAAATGTCCATATTATGATTATTTTTCAATTTAACTTCATTCTCTATATTGTACGCTAATGTGCTCTAGACAGTATAACATACACTGCATAATGAATACGTCCGCATGGACAGCTCAGTTCGTGAGTAAAACACTCATTGTTAATACTGTACTGTATTTTGATTAAACAAAAACCTAATGAAAATTATCAAACTCAAAATCGCGATATTTTCTAGTTTACGTAAATGGATGAACTAATTTTCTTCCCTCCTGTACCTAGTAAAGTGATTTGTTTGTATATTACGCCAGTATCATCGAACTCCAGCCGTGGAAGGGGGTAGCAAACGGTGTTTCCGGTTCTTAATTGTTGATCCAAAGGTACAGCCAGGTTAATATTGGAAATGTTAGTAAAAATAAAATGATGTCCCTGTAGAAGTTTACCTCGCACACATTTATTGTATTTATTAGATTCTTACAGCAGCTTTGTGAAATTAAAACCGTGCGTGCTCTAAGCTACGAGCTTTGTAACACGGCATACGTTTGGCTTGCCATGACACGGAGCAGTTATTGTTATTATTTTTTTTCTTACGGAAGTTCCATAGCTCTGTCATCTAATATTAATGTCACATTAAGGCAGACCATACTGTATATAGGCTACTGCTACTGAAAAGTGAGACGCTTCAGTTACATAACTGTGTCGATAATATAATGTCTAATAATTCTATTGATACCATTAGTTTATGTACGATGGAAAACGATAGATTTCATGATGAAGGATGAATAAAACAGAGAAAAATTTTCTCCGGCATAGGGACTCGAACTCGTGTTTTCAGCACATTTACTGTGCGAATATTATGAAGTACAGGGACATCATTTTATTTCTACTAACATTTTTAATGTTAACCTGGCTATACCTTTGAATTAACGGATCGAGAACCGGAACACCAATTGCTACCCCCTTCCACGACTGGAGTTCGATGATACTGGAGTAAAATACAAACAAATCACTTTACTGGGTACGGGAGGGAAGAAAAGTATTTCATCCATTTACGTAAACTAGGAAATATCGCAATTTTGAGTTTGATAATTTTCATTAGGTTTTTGTTTAATCAAAATACAGTACAGTATTAACAAAGAGTGTTTTTACTCACGAACGGAGTTATCCATGCGGACGTATTCATTATGCAGTGTATATTATACTGTTACAACACATTAGCTACAATATAGAGAATGAAGTTAAATTGAAAAATAATCATAATAGGGACATTTAAACACATTTTTGAAAATGGTGGCCGTTTATTTCGATACAGGCTTCAGTTCTTTTGTGTATATTATCGCACAATAGACTATTGTATCTAATTCCAATTATTACCAGTTTCGTCCTTCGTACTAGTAACTCATGTTGAAATAATTCTATACCTACTCTATAAAAGAGTACCTTACGTACTATAAATTCAATCTTCACTTCTGCCCGACCCGCACAGATAAAATTATTTAGACAAGCTATCTATTGTCCGTCCAAGTGGTTATGTCGCAGGATCGTAGAAAGGGGGAAAATCACGTGACAGTTGATTACTCAACAAGGCCATTTTATATAAGTTATTTTGAACAATTATATAATATTAAGTAGATGTCCAATTCCTAACAGAAATTAATGTTCTCAGAAAAGAGCTAAGATAGCCCAGCCGCTAGCTCTTACAGAGGGGCGAGCAGAAGCAAGTGGGGAAAATCGGGATGCGACGTAGGCAAACGGATGACAGTACCTGTGCGAAAACATGATTCAATATTGAAAGTTCTTTCGTCACTGCAAAACGCGAACATATTTCTGAAACAGACTACACTCACTAACTCACTGCGATCTTGGTTCTGTGTGCAGGACAGTTGGAATGTCATTAGTAGAAGGGGTGGAAGTGAAGTACATTAAAAAAAACTCAGGTATAATAAAAATTGAAGTAAAAATAAATTGATGTCCCTGTAAAATATGAGACCTAAGTAGTAAAAATCGCCGTTAGGAGTGTAACTGCACTAGATTTTCGTGTTTTCCAACAAACCAGATTTTTTTATAAAGTGCAGCTTGATTCTAGGCGACTCTTATCGACTATTTCCTTTATTTGTTAAGTCTGATATTAGAGCCTTCGTACACACTTTTGAGTACTTTTATTAAGCGTAATAATATACTTCGCTTATCTAAAATCTACCACCTTTCCCTTACTATTGACCTTGTTAATAATAATAATAATAATAATAATAATAATAATAATAATAATAATAATAATAATAAAATAACAATAACAGTAATAATATAATAATAATACTATTTTTTGCAACTACTAAATCTACATAGACCAAATAGAAAACACAGGACGAAATTAAAATACAGGAGGCAGTTAATAAAAAAATTACAAGTTGGAGGGATTTTCTGTGATTTATCCAAAGCATTTGACTGTATAAATCATAAAATGCTGCTAGATAAATTAGATTATTATGGAATTAAAGCTGTTGCACATCGATGGTTTCAATCATATCTCATAGATAGGAAACAGAAAGTTGAAATCAATACAACTATGAAATCTGTATCGACATGGGGAACTATCAATAATGGAATTCCTCAAGGATCAATATTAGGTCCCCTACTTTTTCTAGTGTTTATAAATGATCTTTCCCCCGTAATAAAAGATGTAGGTCATCCTATATTATTTGCAGATGACACAAGTATAGTAATTACAGCCAATAACTCCAACACATTCCAATTTTCAACAGAGGAAATTCTCTTCAAAATATGTGACTGGTTCTCAGTCAATAAATTGGTATTAAATTTTAACAAAACTAACATAATTCAATTTAAATCCTGTGCAAATTCAACCTCGTAAACTTCTAGCGCAATAATTAACAACAGATCCCTATTAGAAACAACGACAACCAAATTTCTTGGCTTAAAAATTGATAATGTGTTAAATTGGAAAAATCATATTAAAGAAATTACCCCCAAACTAAATTCAGCTTGTTTTGCTATTAGATCTATGCAAAAGATAGTAAATATCAATACCTTAAAAACAATATACTTTGCATACTTCCACTCGGTAATGAGTTTTGGAATAATATTCTGGGGAAATTCCACAGATAGTAACAGTATATTTCTATTACAGAAAAGAGTAATTAGAATTATAGTAGGTGCCAAATCTAGGGAATCTTGTAGGGCTATTTTAAAAAAAAACTACAAATAATGCCCATGGCTTGTCAGTACATCTTTTCATTAATAGTCTTCCTCATATGTAATCGTGAAAACTTTGTAACTAATTCAACAGTTCATAGCATAAATACACGTCAAAGAAATGACTTTCATACTCCATCGGCAAGTCTATCGTGCTATCAAAAAGGAGTGCGTTATATGGCAGTAAACATTTTTAATAGCCTCCCTATCGATATAAAAAATGAAACTCAAAACATAAGATTATTTAGGACCAAATTAAAGAAGTACCTAATTTCTCACGCCTTCTATTCTGTAGGTGAATTCATGACATTCAATAACGCTTCATGAAATTGATAATAAAACTATGTGTTGTACTAGTAGACTATATTGTAAATCTCGTCTGTATATATTTCATCTAGACTGTGACTATAAATTAAGACTTTATAATAGTATTAAGTTTTTTGACTTGTTCCATATTCTAACTGTAAAGCAATGTATGAATACCATGGAATGTTAATGAATACAATACAAAAACTACTGAGCCATTTATAACCGAACCCACACTTTGTGAAGTCGAAATTGCGATAGAAAATCTGAAAAAGTACAAGTCTCCAGGTATCGATCAAATTCAAGCAGAATTAATATAAGAGGGTGGAAGCTCATTATACAGGAAATTTATAAACTTGTACTTGCTATTTGGGAAAAGGAAATTGTACCAGAACAATGGAAGGAGTCCATAATTGTACCTATTTTAAGAAGGGGGAGAAGACTACGAGTAATTGTAGTAACTTTCGAGGAATATCACTTTTGTTGACGTCGTACAAAATTCTGTCCACTGTTCTTTTGAGAAGATTAACTCCATACGTAGATGAAATGATTGGGGATTATCAGTGTGGTTTTAGGGGTAATAGATCGACTATTGATCAGATTTTTTGTATTCGACAGATATTAGATAAAAATGGGAGTATAAGAGTACAGTACATCAGTTATTCATAGATTTGAAAAAGGCATATGATTCGGTTAAGAGAGAAGTATTATATAATATTCTTATTGAATTTGGTATTCCCAAGAAACTAGTTCGATTAATTAAAATGTGTCCCAGTCAAACGTACATCAGAGTCCGTATAGGTCAGTTTCTATCTGATGCTTTTCCAATTCACTGCGGGCTAAAGCAGGGAGATGCACTATCACCTTTACTTTTTAACTTTGCTCTAGAATATGCCATTAGGAAAGTCCAGGATAACAGAGGAGCGAATGATGTGAATATGTTAGGAGAAAATCCACGAACGATGAGGGAAAACACCGAAATTTTACTTGAAGCAAGTTTGGAAGTGAACCCCGAAAAGACTGAGCATATGATTATGTCTCGTGGGCAGAATATTGTATGAAATGGAAATATAAAAATTGGAGGTTTATTCTTCGAAGAAGTGAAAAATTCAAATATCTTGGAGCAACAGTAACAAATATAAATGACACTCGGGAGGAAATTAAACGCAGAATAAATATGGGAAATGCCTGTTATTATTCGGTTGAGAAGCTCTTATCATCCAGTCTGTTCTCAAAAAATCTGAAAGTTAGAATTTATAAAACAGTTATATTGCCGGTTGTTCTGTATGCGTGTGAAACTTGGACTCTCACTTTGAGAGAGGAACAGAGATTAAGGGTGCTTAGGAATATATTTGGAGCTAAGAGAGATGAAGTTACAGGAGAATGGAGAAAGTTACACAACACAGAACTGCACGCATTGTATTCTTCACCTGACATAATTATGAACATTAAATCCAGACGTTTGAGATGGGCAGAGCATGTAGCACGTATGGGCGAATCCAGAAATGCATATACAGTGTTAATTGGGAGACCGGAGGGAAAAAGACCTTTAGGGAGGCCGAGACGTAGATGGGAAGATAATATTAAAATGGAACTAAGGGAGGTGGGATATGATGATAGAGAATGGATTAATTTTGCTCAGGATAGGGACCAATGGCGGGCTTATGTGAGGGCGGCAATGAACCTTCGGGTTCCTTAAAATCCAGTAAGTAAGTAATAATGACAGTAGTAATAATACATTGTTTTATTTAAAGTTTTAAATTTTTGTTGGTCCGGATATTGAGGAAACTGGACACTTCAGAACTGTTAGATAAGAAATTTTGAGCACTTGATCCTAAAATGTAGCTGGAGTGACATTCATCTGATCCCGACTACACTTGAACAAGCATCTGGAGCACGATAATGCAGAAAGGTTCGTTCGCGTTTAACTTGAGGACCGGAGACTTCTGCCTGGACATCGCCGTGGTCATGTCCCTTTAACTAGATCGTTCCGACTCGAAGGGGTGGCACACCCTCATCTGTTCAATTATTACGGACGGTTTCATCCCCAACCCTTATCAAGGTTGCCATCTGCACGGTGTACACAGTTTACGCCCTTGGCGGAACGGGTAGTGGAGGAGCTAATGATCACGCGTTGCGGGATTGCGGAGATCAGGGGGCGGGTTACGTTACTATGGAGCTAGTTCGCAGTCCGCACTTATCGTTTACTTTGAGAGCCAAAACAGTACGCAGGATATTACACATAATACTAGAGGCAAGGACTAATTATCACTCAAATTAATGTGTAGCTTAATAATAATAATAATAATAATAATAATAATAATAATAATAATAATAATAATAATAATAATAATATTATTATTATTATTATTATTATTATTATTATTATTATTATTATTACATTCTTTTGTCTAAATTAGATAATATAGGACTATCGGTAAGCTACGTAAGCTGGTTTCAAAATTACTTACATGATAGACAATCTAGTGTAGGAATTTCGAATACTCTCTCTGATCAATTTAATATTATTTGTGGTGTGCCCCAGGGCTCAACTTTATGACCTCTTCTATTTTTAATCTTCATTGACGACATTTGCAAAATAATAAGTTCTGACTATCTATTATTCGCTGATGATCTTAAAATTTTTCGAAAAATCAATAGTGTTGCTGACTGTCAATTTCTTCAGGATGACATTAATTCAATTACCAGTTGGTCAGTTAATAACGGGATGATGATTAATGAATCCGAAACTTACGTAATATCATTTTCACGGAAAACCTCTACATTAAAATATAACTATCATCTAAAAAATGTATTAATTAAAAGAAAAGATTGTACTAGAGACCTCGGTATATTAATTCACAATAAATTATATTTTCACAACCACATTGATTATATTTATAACCATGCAATATGAATGTTAGGAATAATTCGGTCAATTACTTATTCTTTTTCAATACCTGACTCTCTTTTAATACTATACTATACATCAGTGAGATCGAAACTCGAATATGCATCTGTAGTTTGGAACTCTATTACTAGTTCTGATTCGGCAAAACTGGAAAATATTCAAAGGAAATTTATTTCATTATGTTCTTGCCGATTCCTGCCTAATAACTCTGGGTATAACTATGATAAAAAATGCAAGCACTTTAAATGTCGAAGCCTATATGCCAGACGTCATGATCTCGATTACTTATTCTTATGTAAGGTCCTTAAAGGTGACATTAATTGTCAATCTTTCTTAAACAGTGTCAGCCTTCGTATTCCTATGAAGGACATGAGACATCACAAACTCTTCTATACTAGAAATTCCAAATCTTCCTCGCCGGTCTCCAGATGTATTAAACATGCTAACTTACATGTAGGCGATTTCGATCCATTCAATGTATAGGAGTATTAGAATATGGCAACGTCTTTGCTAATATTATTTGCATAATCCTTATACATAATTTGGTAGTACGAATCAACTGCTTTCCCTAATAATTTATAGTTTTAATTCTTGTAAATGAATTTTATTGTAATCTATGTTCCTTATTTTGTTGTTAACTCAAGTATTTAATTTGTACCATAGTTGTTCATTTCAATGCATTAATTGTATCACTGTGCTGGACTTCTATTGGCCAATGGCTGTTGTCCAGCACATAAATATCAATAATAATAATAATAATAATAATAATAATAATAATAATAATAATAATAATTATTATTATTATTATTATTATTATTATTACTATTATTATTACTATTACTATTATTATTATTATTATTAGTATTACTATTATTATGATTATTATTATTATTATTATTATTATTATTATTATTATTATTATTATTAGTATTATTATTAGTATTACTATTATTATGATTACTATTATTATTATTAGTATTATTACTATTATCAGGGAACGGATTTATATGGACTAAAAATATATGAAATATGTAAATATATATGTAGTTATTTTTACCAAAATATGGAATTAAATATGGATTTTTACCAAAATATGGAATTAAATATGGACTTAAAATTATAAAAAAATGACTATGTACGTTAAATATTGGTACATTTTAATCAAACTAAACAAAAAATATAATGGACGTACCTTATCTTCCAATGTAGTTTCAACAAAACACAATTTTTATTGTCTGTTACCATAACAATAGGTTACAAACATTTCTTTCAAGTGCTGAAAAGTGAATCTTCTTCTATTGTCTCTGAGGATAGATTTATACTGACTAAAAGAGCGTTCGACGTCACAAGAAGTAACTGGTACATAATTCAATTTCACAATGTCTGCTGGGGATAAGTCCAAGTTAATCTTCACTGTTGATTCACCACTCATCACAGCAACAACCTTTTGTAGTTCTTCATATCCAGGGTTTTTTGAAAGTACAGTGTCCACCTTAGCTCTTACTGCATCTGCAACTTTACCTCTACCACGATTCAGTTGTTCCACAGTACTATTTATAATTTCAAAACTTTCAGATAGTGAAAGGTGCCTATTTTGGAGACTTTTGAGCGTTTTATGATGCATGAAAATGTATGCTGAATGTGAGCTAAGTCATTCTTCACACTTATGTCACAGGTAACTGTTTTCGCAGTATCAATTGAGACTGCATCTTCAGAGTCCAATGCAAGGAGAACATTGTTAATAGAGTCTATATGTTCGGCATAATATTCAACTGCTTCTAGCCATGTACCCCATCTAGTTAAAATTGGCTTTGGTGGCAATGGAATTTCAGGGTACATTTCTTTCAACACGTTAACTCTACTGGGAGCTTTGAGAAATACTTTTTTCACTGATGAAATCAACAAATCTACTTTAGGGAAATTGTCTCTGACCACTTCTGCCACACGATGAAATGCATGCGCCACACAAGTAAAATGAGTCAATTTAGGATATACAACAGATAATGCTTGTCCAGCTTTGACCATATAAGGGGCAGCATCGCTAATAAAGAATAACACATTATCGTACATAATACCCTTTGGCCACAGGATACCCATAGCTTCGTTGAACAGTTTAACTATAGTTTTGTTATTGCACTTTTCTAGAACATCACAATGTAAAAGAATTCGTTCAGAATATTGTTCACTTAACAAACTGATAACTACATTACCAACAAGTCTACCTTCTTTGTCGGGAGTCTCATCAATGGAAACCCAAATTGAACTATCTTTAATTTCATCTCTTATCTTCTGTATTGTCTCATCGTAGATGGATGGAGCATACGTCTTCCTAAGTGTTGACTCATCCGGGATTGTATGTTGAGTATATTTTTCAAGGAATTCCCTGAAGACCTTATTCTTTAGTTTGTAGAGAGGAATATCAGCAGAGATGAGAGAACGGCACAGGTCGATGTTAAACTCAGATCTTACATTCGATGTTGTTGGTTGTGTTAAAAACAATTGTCTCTGCTTGGAATTTAGTTGTTTGTTGGCCTGATGTTTACTAGTTGTAATGTGTTGTTGCACCAGGAACTTTTGTGTAGATGATACTGCACACTGACACAAATTACAAAATAATAATTTATTGTCAGTTGATAAACCATCTTCTTTAAATTCTGAAATGTAACTTGTTAGTTTTGATTTTAAATTGACTGAATGACGTACTTTTGGCATATTTACCGTCTTTATAGTATGATTTACAAAACTGAACCTATGTGTACTCTGACTGGCATTTAACTGTTGAGCTGCACAACTGAAGTCTGTTAAAAATTTTAAATTAAATTAATACAGTTTTGTAACTTACTTTCCCATTGTTGATAGGACTGCTAATTTTCAAATAACTCTGATGTTAAAGGGATTACTGAACATGTGTTTAAATCTCTATTGTTGAAATGTATTTTTAAAAGTTAATGGAATTTTGTTTTGTTTTATTGTTAAACCTAATATAATATGGACTGTTTTATATGAAATATGGAAAATATATGGAAATTAACGAAAATATGTACTAAACTCTAAAATATGGAAAAATATGGAAAATAAAAGTAGGATTTTTCAACCCTACACATTGTGAAACATAAAGATAATGCAAAATATAAATTATATTAGCTTTATAAGTAAATATGTATTTACATATAAATCCTTTCCCTGACTATTATTATTACTATTATTATTACTATTATTATTATTATTATTATTACTATTATTATTATTATTATTACTATTACTATTATTGTTATTAAAATTATTATTATTAGTATTATTATTATTACTACTACTATTATTATTAGTATTATTATTACCATTATTATTATCATTATTATTATCATTATTATCATCATCATTATTATCGTTATTATCATTATTATCATCATCATTATTATCATTATTATTATCATCATTATTATCATTATTATCATTATAATTATTATTATTGTTATTATTATTATTATTAATCGTGAGAACTGAGCTTGCTAAATAGCTAGTGTTGTACCAAATCGTTCTATCGCAACCATTTAGCTTAAGAAATTAGAAATATAGTTCAGTGTTATCGAGGGATAGTAATCGTCATATTCCTCGAAATCTTTCTTCTTTCCGTCCATTTCCTATAAGCTTTGAAAGGTTATCAAACTGTGAAAAAAAAAAGTTTAGTGCATTAATTGTTTTTGCTGATTTTACATCTCCCGTTGTGAATCTTCACAATGTAATTCATATCTGGTTAGGGTTCTGTCTTTGGATTTCTGACTTTCTGTTGCGTTGTACCAGTCATTTTTGAAGAGAAACTTTCCACTTTCTTTTCTTGTTCTTGGTTTTTGAATGTACTTCAAACATATCAGATTTAAATAATTTCAAGGAAAAATTGTTCCGGGACCGGGTATCGATCCCGGGACCCTTCGCTTAGCGCGCGAACGCTCTACCGACTGAGCTACCCCAGGAACTAAACACGACACCATCACAATTTTTCCTTTATATCCACACAACTCACATGAGCTGACAAGACGCCAGAACTCAACTATGAGTGCACACAAATGCTGTGCGACAATTTTTCCTTGAAATTATTCAAACCTGCTTTACTGGGAGCTACCACCTGAAAGCCAGATATGCATATCAGATTTATGTTACAAATTTCTGTTAATTTCATTCTTATGTAGCTACACTGCCTACCAATTAGTTTACACAATTCCCAGCGTAGTTTACTGAGCTAAGATTATAAAAATCACCATTTTGACACGTTTATTTACATTCTACTTTATTTCTGCACGGTAACACAGTCATTATTTTATTACAATTTCAGTTGCATATTCATTCATTCATTTAGTGTTCGCCCAAGGGCAGGTCTTTCACTGCAAACCCAGCTTTCTCCAGTCTTTCCTATTTTCTGCCTTCCTCTTTCTTTCCTCATATAATCCATATATCTTAATGTCGTATATCTTCTGATATCTTCTTCTGCCCCAAACTCTTCTCCCGTTCACCATTCCTTCCAGTGCATCCTTCACTAGGCAGTTTCTTCTCAGCCAGTGACCCAACCAATTCCTTTTCCTCTTCCTGATCAGTTTCAGCATCATTCTTTCTTCATCCATTCTTTCCAACACAGCGTCATTTCTTATTCTGTCTGTCCACTTCACATGTTCCATTCTTCTCCATATCCACATTTCAAATGCTCCTATTCGCTTCTCTTCACTTCGTCGTAATGTTCATGTTTCTGTACCATACAATGCCACACTCCATATAAAGCACTTCACTAGTCTCTTCCTTAGTTCTTTTTCTAAAGGTCCGCATAAAATGTTCCTTTTTCTATTAAAAGCTTCCTTGGCCGTTCCTATCCTCCTTTTGACTTCCTGGCAGCAGCTCATGTTACTGCTTATAGTACACCCCAAGTATTTGAAGCTGTCCACTTGCTCTACTGCCTCATTTAGAATTCGCAAGTTTACCTTCTTTATTTTTCTTCCTATGACCATGGTCTTCGTCTTGTTCGCATTTAACTTCATTCCATACTGCTCACAGCTGTCATTTAGCTCTAGTAGCATATCTTTTAGGCCTAGTATAATTTCTTCTTCTGCTAACAACGCCATATCATCAGCAAATCTTATGCACTTTATTCTTCTTCCTCCTACTAACACCCCTCCCAAGTTCTGAAAACAGATATTCAGAAATGGTGCTATTTAAAACGTAGATTTCAATTAAGGATTTATTATTTTCTCTATGCTGAAAACATATTTATGTACAACAATAAGAAACCACCAGGAAATCCAGCATAAATTGAAACGGCATCCACAATAATTGTCCTTCCTGTCAAATTACTGAAAATGGACTTAACTCGTTTTGGGAGAAAGCTCTTCAATTGCATTTTGTAGGTAAAAAACAGCATCTGAACATTATTCTCTGATATATTAAAATAATACAGAGTGATTTATATAGAACTGACACATTTCTTTCATTAATTGTTTCAAAACGAATTGTGCTAGCGACAACTTATTATACCTAAAATGTAGAGGAATTTTGGGAGATTATTTACCTCTATCTTTTATCCTTATCTGGTTCCTGTAGCTGATGAACAACCGTAACCCTATATGGCTTTAGGCCTGCACTTTTCGCAGCTCTCTGACACATTGAGTAGGTGTACCCTGTCTCCTGCGACAAACGTCTTAATGATTATTTGGGTGACTGCTCCAGTCGTGCTCTTACGTCAACAACAATCGTGGGAAGCCTAGATGAACGATGCTTGCCCTTTTCACTCACCAAAGATCCTGTTGTTTCCAATTTGTTTACCAGTCCCAGTATTTTGTTTCTTTTGGGAGGATTGCGAACACCAGATTCTTTCTGATATGCCCTTTGAGTAGCTGTAATTAAATTCTTAATCCAGTATTGCTTCACAAGGAAGAGTCGTTGATTTAATGTGTACTGCATTTTCACGTTGACACAAAATGTCGAAAACAGCTGCCAACAATAGGAATAAAATATAAACATCTGCGCATCTAGTGCTGCCAACAATAGGAATAAAACATAAACATCTGCGCATCTAGTGACAAGGAATCGAAACTCCAGAACATTCTGCTTAATTTGCTGCTAAAATTGAGTCAGTGCTGCCAACAATAGGAATAAAACATAAACATCTGCGCATCTAGTGAAAAGGAATCGAAACTCCAGAACATTCTGCTTAATTTGGTGCTAAAATTGGGTCATTGAATGAATTTCCAACGGAATAATTAAAGAAAGAACTGTGTCAGTTCTATATAAATCACTCTAGTATTCTAAATTAAATGTTTATATATTAAAATGAGAATAAATTTGAATACAATTTTATTGGTGATTATGTCATTATATTATGATATCGTCAATATAGAACAGTAAATGTTTGCGAAGATGTCGCGTGTTATTCCTGTATGCTTTGATTAATGCTTTTCAGTCCAATTTCTGGTCGGTTTCATTACACAGACTCCTGAAATACAACCCGCCGGACCTTGTCAATTATCTATAATACTGCATATGAAAAATGCCAGTTTCAGTAAAAATATAGCTCCAAAGGGCTTATGTTGTCAGCACTGGCAACACTAAAATGAAAAGTGGTTTTATATTCACGAGAAATTCACGGCGATGTTTTTCCATAACGAAATATTGCTGATATTTATAGCCTATTACAGGAGAGAAACATCTCCTCTATACGTGTGGAAAACATGATTCCTTACAGAGAGAAGTAACGGGTAACTAAATAACTGTACGTATGATAAATACCTATACGATCCAAAATATTTACCACCCCCTGATTACGGTTGCTACGGCTCAGCTGAACCTGATAGAGGGGCTAATTGCTGGGAACCCAGGTGCAACAGTGGTGACATAATTACAGGCGGACAAGAATGCATTCTGTTGAAACGCTGGAAAATACGGCATGTTTACACAACTGGGGAACAAAAAATTGAAGACAATTAGATTTCATTATTTGTGGGATAAAGTGGAGAAACCCGGTTTTCATGTGCAGTAGTCTGGGAACTTTACAACCGTGCCCTATAGATTGTAGGCTACTTAAAGAACAAGGTCGGAGGAAAATGTTTGTTTGTTCCTTTGATTCTTTGTCTGTCCGTCTATCTATGTCTGCTTGCCTGCCTCTTCATTCATTCATTCATTCATTCATTCATTCATTCATCACTTATTCACTCACTCACCTATTTATTTACTTATTTATTTTTATATTTATTTACTTATGTATTTATGTATGTACTTGTTACTTTGTTTACTTGTTTAATGATTTACTTATGTATATATGTATGTGCTTATTTCTTTAAGTGTAGGCATATATATATATATATATATATATATATATATATATATATATATACATATACACACATACAGTACATATATACATAAATTAATAAGTAAACTTTATTTATTTCTCTATTTCTTTGTTTGTTTATTTACATATCTATCTCCCTCCTTCTCTCTCTCTCTACTTATTTACTTACTTACTTTTTTACTCATTTACTTACTCATTTACTTATTTATTTACTTATTTACTTATTTATTTATTTATTTATTTATTTACTTATTTACTTATTTATTTACTTATTTATTTACTTATTTATTTATTTATTTTATTTACTTACTTTTTACTTACTTACTCATTTACTTAGTTACTCATTTACTTAGTTACTCATTTACTTATTTATTTATTTACTTATTTTTATTTACTTACTCATTTACTTATTTATTTATTTACTTATTTTTATTTACTTACTCATTTACTTACTACTCATTTACTTACTTACTCATTTACTTATTTATTTACTTACTTATTTATTTACTTACTTATTTATTTACTTACTTATTTATTTACTTACTTATTTATTTACTTACTTATTTATTTACTTACTTATTTATTTACTTACTTACTTACTTACTTATTTATTTATTTATTTATTTATTTATTTATTTATTTATTTATTTATTTATTTATTTATTTATTTATTTATTTATTTATCTATCTATTTATTAGCAGAAGAAGAGACGATACTAAGGGATATGAGAAGTCTAAGAGGAAAGCAGAAAGTAGAAGAGATTGGATAATTCTGGGCTACCATTTGGCAGAACACTACGTATGTGTGTACTCTATGCTGTTATTCTCCCAAAATTTTGGCTCCAAATTTATTTCTAAAAAACTAACCTCAAATTTAAGTTGTTGCAGGAATGATATTTCTCTATACAAAAACAAAGATGGTGCATTAACCATACACCCTCCTTAAAGACATGGATACCGTCTCATTATTTGAGAAACAGATGATGTGTCGTTATGAGCCGAGATTAAAGCGGTATCATTTCGAATTGCAGCTCTGTTCCCGCCTATCTGAAGTGCCCAGAAATGTCGGGCGCCTTGGGAATTTGGGTTTGTGGTTGATACTTGGGGATGGTGTTGAGTGCGGGCATGGGTGGAGCTAATGGTCGACGCAAGATGGACTTCTTGTTGCCCTCACCCCTGTAGGGATTATAGCAATCGATTTCCACGAGATGTACAGCACGCCATAAAGGTTCCGTCGTGGTCGAAGTAAGCGTGTCTAGGCATCAGTTATACGAAAAGGAAATACAGGAATGGGATAAAAAAATTGTCATAGCAGGAGTTTCGATTAGTTGTTGTGGATAAAAGATACATAGAAATGTAAAGAAATCGTAATAGCGTCACATCCAAGAGAAGGAGCTGATCTTTTGGCCACATGTTACTGCAGTGAGAGGTTTAAAACTGCAATACTCCCCGCTACAGACTCGAATTCAATGAAAGACTATTTTGCGTTCTCCATACAATTATTTTCAGTCGCATTCTGTGCGAAATGTGGACTTATTAGGAGGTGCTAAATTATAAATTTTAATATCCCAGAGATAAAAAAAGGATATGCTTAACAGGGATAGGCCTACATCAGTATGCAGGATTAAAATACGTCAACCAGTTTCGGGAACGAAAAAACACTTGTGTCAATTTTAATGATTTGTTTCATTTTCGCTTAAACCTATATAAAGAAACTAATTAATTATGGGTATACAATATATTTCATTTATTTATCTTACTATTTATTATCTATTATCTGTCTATTGTCTATTCATTATCCAAACTTCCATCCACTCTGCGCATTCGTTCACTCATGAGCTCGTTTACTTATTTATTTATTTATTTATTTATTTATTTATTTATTTATTTATTTATTTATTTATTTATTTATTTATTTATTTATTTATTTATTTATTTATTCATTCATTCATTTATGTATTTATTAATTATACATTTATCCATTTATGTATTTGTTCATTTACTCGTTCGTTCTTTCATTCATTCATTCATTCATTTACTCATTCATTCACTCACTGATTTATTTATTTATTTATTATATATTTGTTCATTTATGTATTTGTTCATTTACTAATTCGTTTACTCGTTCGTTCTTTCGTTCGTTCGTTCGTTCGTTCGTTCGGTCGTTCGTTCATTCATTCATTCATTCATCCATTCATCCATCCATCCATCCATCCATCCATCCATCCATCCATCCATCCATCCATCCACCCATCCATCCATTCACTCATTCACTCATTCATTCATTCACTCACTGATTTATTTATTTATTTATTATATATTTGTTCATTTATGTATTTGTTCATTTACTAATTCGTTTACTCGTTCGTTCTTTCGTTCGTTCGTTCGTTCGTTCGTTCATTCATTCATTCACTCACTCATTCACTCATTCATTCATTCATTCATTCATTCATTCACTCACTGATTTATTTATTTATTTATTATATATTTGTTCATTTATGTATTTGTTCATTTACTAATTCGTTTACTCGTTCGTTCTTTCATTCATTCATTCATTCATTCATTCATTCATTCATTCATGCATTCATTCATTCATTCATCCATCCATCCATCCATCCATCCATCCATCCATCCATCCATTCATTCACTCATTCACTCATTCATTCATTCACTCACTGATTTATTTATTTATTTATTTATTTATTTATTACATATTTGTTCATTTATGTATTTGTTCATTTATGTATTTGTTCATTTATGTATTTGTTCATTTATGTATTTGTTCATTTATGTATTTGTTCATTTATGTATTTGTTCATTTATGTATTTGTTCATTTATGTATTTGTTCATTTATGTATTTGTTCATTTATGTATTTGTTCTTTTACTAATTCGTTTACTCGTTCGTTCTTTCATTCGTTCGTTCGTTCGTTCATTCATTCATTCACTCACTCATTCACTCATTCACTCATTCATTCATTCATTCATTCACTCATTCATTCATTCATTCATTCATTCATTCACTCACTCATTCACTCATTCATTTATTCATTCACTCACTAATTTTTTATGTATTTATTTATTTATTATGTATTTGTTCATTTACTCGTTCGTTCTTTCATTCATTTATTCATTCATTCACTCACTGATTTATTTATTTATTTATTTATTTATTTATTTATTTATTTATTTATTTATTTATTTATTTATTTATTTATTTATTTATTTATTTATTTATTTATTTATTTATTTATTTATTTATTTATTTTTTATTTATTTATTTATTCATTCATTCATTCATTTATTTATTTATTTTGCTAATAATTGTAACACAAAATATAATAAAAACAGAAAAAACTTTAGCTCACTCCTAAAAGAGTGAACTCGTTCTCAGGGGCAGATTCCTGAATTCAAATTAAGAAGTATATAATACAGTTTGTCTTATGTCTACTACACAATAAGAATACATAAATTTAAATTTACAATTGTTCATTATTTATAAAATCCGTACATAACTTTCTAATTTAATATTAGGACTATTAGAATTGACAAGAATGGGATATTTAAATATAAATTTGTTATATATTCTTGGGCCTAAATTACTACTATGATTAAATACTGCAGCAGTGTTGCATTTTAGTTCAGACAATCTTAAAGAATTCATACCTTTTGTTTCATAACTATGAGAATACAATTCAAAATTATTTCGATTTTGATGTATGAATTTCATTAATACAATATAATAAATTTTTATTATTTTAAGAACATTAAAGTCTAAAAACAATTATTTTTGAGATGGAAAATCAATAGGTTTATGAAAACACATTTTAATTATATTCTTCTGTAGTAAATAAAGTGGATTAAGTATGTTCTCAGAATTTCTGTAGGCATATTTGTGATGAATGAAACGTTCTCTAAGACATCGGCCAGTAATTTTGTCTGGAATCATAAAATTTTGGAACTCTGAATAACATAATGAAGAATACATAAACACTTACTGAAAGCCTAAGGTCTTTGACCTGAACCGAATAGTTTATAGGAGGATGATGATGATGATGATGATGATGATGATGATGATGATGATGATGATGATGATGATGATGATGATGATGATGATGATGATGATGATGATGGATGATGAAGATGATGACCAATGTAATAAAGAATATATATCACTTTTACATATTTTTGTGGAGTCATACACCATACGTCTATAACCACGGAGATACGCAATTTAAATGAAAGTGTCTCTTGCCGCGATACGCACTGGTTGTGCTGGTTCGAATTCTAAATTGCGTCTTCCATCATGTGTAGAGGTCGCATTATTTTAGTGTCACTGTCCTGCCACAAATAAATCATCAGCAGCGGCTCGTGACTCGATTAATCATTACTCTTAACAAAGCAAACAAAACGCCAAGTGCCATTGTTTCATTATTCCGCACGCAATATTCTGCATGCGAAGTTACTCACACACGATCCATCATCGCAACAGTATAGGACACCACGCTGGTCGTTCCATACGATGATGATGATTATTATTATTTATTTATTTATTTATTTATTTATTTATTTATTTATTTATTTATTCTGGTGTAGTTAAGGCCATCAGGCCTTCTCTTCCACAACACCAGGAATACAGATACAATAATAGAAATAAACAGAGAAAAAATGCACTATATACAAAATAAAGCTACACAAGAAATAAAGAAATAGAGAGAGAAAACACTATAAAAAAGTAAAGCCATACAAAAATATACACAGGTTGCAGTCACACAAACTTTAAATGAGTCATTAAGTATCATAATTAATTGTATCCTAACTAATTAACTAACATAAACAAGAAACTTGCAATTTTAATCTACATTAAAAAAGAAAAAGAAAAAAAAAACACAAATCAATACTTCTAGCAATACCTAAAAACATTAACTAAGACAAAATTTTCCAATTTAATTTTGAATTGTGATAAAGTCCGGCAGTCCCTGACGTCATTAGGTAACGAATTCCAGAGGCGAGGTATTTCTACAGTATAGGAAGATGAGTATAAAGACGTTCTATGATGAGGGATAGAAAGAAGTGCTTGATGTCGGTTTCGAAGAGTTGTAAGAAATTGAAAGCGCGATAACAGATAATTCGGAGTAGAAGTATGCATGATTCTAAACAGAAGAGACAGTGAATGTATTGTTCTTCATTCCTTCAGACGCACCCACGAAAGTAACTGGAGGGAAGGCGTTATATGGTCAAATTTACGGGTAAAGTTATATCTTTCAGTGTCGGATTTAGGCCTAGACGATCTAGGCAGTTGATATCTCTCGGAAGGTACTAATTTTAGAACTCATGTTTTTTATTAGGTCAATTTCTTGTTTTGATGAATATATCTCGCAATATTGGATGCTTTCTTTAACATATTATACAATGTGTTAAAAAAGTATCCAATATTTTAGGAGGTAATACTATGCACCAAAACAAAAAAATAATGTCTAATAAACATGGGTCCTACAACACATACTTTCTGAGATCTGAACACTTGTTCACAGGAGGTGCTCAATGTGACGTCCATTCATGGCAATGCATTTCTCTGTCCTCCAATACAGCAGACTACCAGATAATCATACCGTAGTTGACACCCCTGGCATGGAATACTGATACGTCGCAAGGAATACTGAAAATAAAAGTCTGGTTGCGCGGATATGAACAGGGTTCAGCAGAGATGGTGTTGTGAATTTTCGTAATCAGCATGTGTGGGCTGATGAAAATCCCCATGCAGTTGAAGAAACAAGGCATCAGCACCGATTCTCAATCAACTTATGGCCAAGCGTTCTTGATGATAGATTAATAGGACCATACGTGCTACCACAGAGAATAACTGGAGCTCGTTATCAGGACTTTCTTATTAATGTATTAAAACAAACTTTTCCAATATTCTTTTGAGAAGATTAACTCCGTAAACGAAATTATTGGGAATCATCAGTGTGGTTTTAAGCGTAATAGATCGACTATTGATCAGATTTTTTGTATTCGACAGATATTGGAGAAAAAATGGGAGTATAAGGGTACAGTGCATCAGTTATTCATAGAATTAAAAAAAATATATGACTCGATTAAGAGAGAAGTTTTATATAACATTCTTACTGAATTTGAAACTAGTTCGATTAATTAAAATGTGTCTCAGTGAAACTTACAGCAGAGTACGTATAGGTCTATCTGATGCTTTTGCAATTCACTGCGGGCTAAAGCAAGGATATGCACTATCACCTTTATTTTTTAATTTCGCTCTAGAATATGTCATCAGGAAAGTCCAGGATAACAGAGAAGGTTTGGAACTGAACGGGTTACATCAGCTACTTTTCTATGCGGATGACGTCAATATGTTAGGAGAAAATCCACAAACGATTAGGGAAAAACAAGTGAATTTTACTTGAAGAAAATAATGTAGTAGGTTTGAAAATAAATTCCGAAAAAGAAAATATATGATTATGTCTCGTGACCAGAATATTGTAAGAATTGGAAATATAGACATTTGAAATTCGTGCTTTGAAGAGGTTTAAAAATTGAAATATCTTTGAGCAACAGTAACAAATATAAATGACACTAGAGAGCAAATTTAACATAGAATTAATATGGTAAATGCGTGTTATTATTCGGTTGAGAAGCTTTTATCATCCAGTCTGCTTTAAAAAAAATGAAAGTTAGAATTTATAAAACAGTTATATTACCGGTTGTTCTTTATGGTTGTGAAACATGTATTCCCACTTTGAGAGAGGAACAGAGGTTAAGGGTGTTTGAGAATAAGGTACTTACGAGAATATTTAGAACTAATTGGGATGAAGTTACAAGAGAATGGAGAACGTTACACAACGCAGAACTGCACGCATTGTATTCTTAACGTAACATAATTATTAGCAACATTAAATCCAGACGTTTGCACGTATGAGAAAACCAGAAATGCATATATATTGTTAGTTGGGAGACCTGAGGAAAAACACCTTTGGGGAGGCCGAGACGTAGATGGGAGGATAATATTAGAACGGATTTGATTGAGGGGATATGATGCTAGGCACTGGATTAATCTTGCTTAGGATAGGGACCGATGGCGGGCTTATGTGAGAACGGCAATGTACCTCAGGGTTCTCTAAAAGTCATTTGTAAGTAAGTAAATAAGTGTGATGAAAAAATTGTCAAGTCGTATATAATTTGACGATATCCATTATTTTTATCTATCTATCTATACTAATAATAAATCTGTAGCAGAAATTGTACTGGTAATTTTCGATTTTCCAAAAATAATTTGTCCTAACATATGAAGAGTTCGCGGGAAAAACGATGAATGTCACAGTTTTTTTTAAGGTTGATGTCATTATCTAAATCATTGGATCACTGCGAAATTTAATGTTGTTCTTATGAAAAATGGTAAAAAGGAAATTATCACCACGAATGCAGTAATCCTTTCCTTTTATTTTCTATAGAAACAGCACTACATCTTGCAGTTATAGACTCAATTAGATCATTATCTAATCCTTAACAGAAATGTGACATTCATCGCTTTTCCCGCGAACTCTTCATATATGATTGACCACCCTGAAACCGAAAATCGCTTTTTTGAAATTTTTGTTTGTATGTCTGTCTGGATGTTTGTTACCTTTTCACGCGATAATGGCTAACCAATTTATATGAAAATTGGAATATGAATTAAGTTCATTTTAACTTAGATTTTAGGCTATATGACATTCAAAATTCTTTATTTAAAAAGGGGGTTATAAGGGGGCCTGAATTAAATAAATCAAAATATGTCGCTTATTATTGATTTTTGTAAAAAAAAAATACATAACCAAAGTTTCTTTAAAAATGATTTTCGATAAGTTTTATTCTTTACAAAATTTTGGTAGGACTGATATTTAATGAGATCAATGAGTTTTAAAATTAAAATAACTGCCATCTAAGACGGTGCAATGAAATAAGAACAAATAACTTCGTCTATAAGGGGCCTTGGACAACAACAATCGAAAAAGGGGCCTTGGACAACAATCGAAAGCTATTAAACATAGCCTACAGACAATGTTCCTGTGTTTGTATGAAGTAATATCAGAAGCTAAATTAACCGATTTGTATAATTAATTATTATTTCACCATTGGAAAGTGTAGTTTCTCTAGATGGACATAATGCTATAATGTTATTACAGTAACGTGAGTAAAACGAGGATAGGTAAGTTTAAAATAGCTTCTTATGCATAGAAAATTTGATAGGCTATTTTATACATTCGTTTTCTGTATTTCTTAAAATAATATTTATGTACACACTCATTTTAATCTCAGAGAATTAACGAACAACGAGAGTGTATTGATTTAGTATGCAGTAATAGTACGTTAGCTTAGCAATCCATTATTTTATAATTCAGATTTTAACTATGCTCAATTGAATCGTGTTAAAATACATAAAAATATATATATGTAATAAATGCAATGCAAAAGAAATTGGGTAATGATCCAAGCAGATAATGTTGCGCTGTTGTAAAAGTTGTTGCTTATGAGATTCAAGAGCTCCCACAACAAATTAAAAACTTACTTATCGGAGTACATCCGTTATCAACGCACTTTTTATATAATATAATCTATACTATAATAAATGTGTATGCGAAATTTTCCTGGTAATTTTCGCTTTTCCAAAAATAATTGATGTTAACATATATATTAAAATCATCCTGAAACAGAAAATCTTTTTTTATTGTTGTTTGTATGTCTGTCTGTCTGTCTGTATGTTTGTTACCTTTTCACGCGATAATGGCTGAACGGATTTCGATGAAAATTGGAACATAAATTAAGTTCGTTGTAACTTAGATTTTAGGCTATATGACATTCAAAATACTTTATTAAAAGGGGGGTTATAAGGGGGTCTGAATTAAATTAACCGAAATATCTCGCTTATTATTGATTTTTGTAAAAAAAAAATGTTACATAACAAAAGTTTCTTTAAAAATAATTTCCGATAAGTTTTATCCCAAGCAAAAGTTTGATAGGACTGATATTTAAGGATATACAAGAGTTTTAAAATAACAATACAATACATTTCTATCGCCGCCTCAGATTATAGTGTCGTTGTTCCGTAAATTCTGTATGCAAGATATTAAATTTTTTAGTAGGAAGGAAAACAAATTTATTCATCCTATGGCAGTACTGCATAGGAGATCGTGAATTCTTACATTTTCGAAAGAAAGAAATATAATTAAGTTATATATAGTAGATTGTATTATTTGCTGCATCACTATTTAAGTTATTTAATAGAGAAAAAATCTGAAAATCGATATGTGACATAGGAGTTATTGCAGGAACGACGACGATGGCTACAATGAAATCAAAACAAATAACTCCGTCTATTTAAGGCGGTCTTGACGTTTGTCAATATTAATATACAGAGAATATTCTGTGTGTTTGTATGAAGTAATCTCAGAAGCTAATTAACCTTCACAATTTGAAATTTGTAGTTTCTCTAGATGGATGTAATGCTACAAATGAGGACTGAGGTAAGATGAAAAGAAATCTGTACGCACAGAAAACTTGATATTCTGTCGAAATATTGTATAACATTATTATACTCATTTTACCATAGAGATCACTGGAGCCGAGTTATTTTAAAAGGCGTCATGAAATGGCGTTTCTGCGCTCAAGTTATAATTTACCCATATTCGTTTCCTGTGTTTCTTAAAATAATATTTATGTAAGGTACCTCATTTTTTTATTTGCATAAACAATGATATACAACCCAACGAGTTGGCTCAGGCGGTAGCATTTGAGACACGCATTCGGGGGTCCCGGGTTCAAACCCCGTGGCCGACCAATCTGACTGAGGTTTTTCACGATTTCCCTTAGTCATAAAGTCAAATGCCGGATTGGAAAGATACATGCCATTATTCATCACTGCCTCAATTACAAATACCAAAAACATTAATCAAAGTCTATAATCAGTTACATGAACACAAGCCATCTACAACACACAATAGAAACAGGAACTCAACAAGAGTAAAAACGGCCTACTGATGTACCCACACATTCTAAACACGCGACATGACCACAGATGTAAAGGCATGAATAAAATAAACTTAGCAATAAAAAAAGATGCGCAGTAATGTTAACATAAAAATGATCTACGTACACAATGAACTGTATTAATTTGGAGTGATTTATTAAAGGATGCATTCAAGACTAATTTAGAAAAATGTTAAACGAATTATCAATGCACCAAATGAGTGGTCTCTGGACCAAAATGATAGCATTTTAATTATTTAAATACAATTTAAATTAAGTATCATATTAAGCGACTTATTCTTCTATCAATCACGAATGTTCTCTGGACCCAATGTTCTATTTTAATTATGTAATTACTTTATATGTATTTCTAATAAGTGCAGCGGAGCGCACGGGTACAGCTAGTCTATTAAATAAAATGTTATCAGATGTGAAAGATTTCATAATAGCAAGATGGTATTTGGCGACATGTGTCCAAGAAACAGCTGTCTAGTTACCTGACTTTTCTTTACAAATGGGAGAAAACCTCGGAAAAATCCAACTAGGTACCAGGCCCGAGCGGGTTTCAAACCGGCGCGGCGCCCCGAATCCAGTCTCGAATCAGGGGATCAGTAGGCTACATGATACCGCGTGAACAACGCCATTGCTGACATCTATTAACATAACGTTGAATGTCTGTGATTATTATGATTACAAATAAACTATATCCTAATGAAGGTAGGTCCCGGTACTCGGAAAGTTCATGTCTCTATTGCAATACACAGCACACAGGAATATGTATACATACATAATGAATTTATAACGCTAGTGGCTCATTATCCAGAACACAAGCGTGGTTTGTGAAATACTGCATTAATATTAAATGGCAACGTGCAAGGTTTGTTTATTTCGTGACAATGGAAAATAACTGTCCTCGTCCACTCCAAAACAAGACTACGTAAACGGTGTTACAAAACCGCCCCTTAAATCACGCTCTGTAGTCCGCAGCCCTGTCGTCAGATTGTACGCAACATCTGCAATGTGCAGAAAGTCTTCCAGACTTCATTCTACTAGACTTTAGTATTTCGCAAGCCGTAACTCTGATGCCAGGTAAGTAAAAAAATGCAAATATGCTATGATTTAATTGCAGATAAACTATTCGCCATAAATTGATATAACATTGAAGACATTGTATGTACGTATGTATTTATTCACACTGAAAATGAGTATATACCCGGCAGTGGTAACTAATTACACTCAATAATGACAATTAATAATAAATTAATAATAATACTAATAATAATAATTAATACTAATAACAATCAATAATAATAACAATAATAACCATAATAATAATAATAATAATAATAATAATAATAATAATAATAATACTTACTTACTGGCTTTTCAGGAACCCGGAGGTTCATTGCCGCCCTCACATAAGCCCGCCATTGGTCCCTATTCTGAGCAAGATTAATTCAGTCTCTACCACCGTATCCCACCTCTCTCAAATACATTTTAATATTATCTTCCCACCTACGTCTCGGCCTCCCCAAAGGTCTTTTTCCCTCCGGCCTCCCAACTAATACTCTACATATATGCATTTCTGGATTCACAATTCATTTTAATATATCAATATGCCTGGTAAATTATTAATAAGTATTTAATGAATTTCAATCTTAAGGCATATAAACTTGCAAATGTTTATTTGCTATTTAATAAGAATATATGAACGTTTTCGCCGTTTAGGGCATCTTCAGATATAACAAAACATATTACCTGGACCTATAATAGCATATTATGCAAATAACAAGGGAAATAGAGAACAATATATGTGATACATGAAATTCATGAGCTTTATGTAGATATAACATGATACAGGATGAATATTGAGATAATCTTTAAATTTGAACTTAGACTGGACGAATATTTTATTTTATACATATAGCTCATGTTACAATTAATATACAATGTTTAAAATTTGTCAATGATGTTAATTTAAAATTTACAATGATGATAATAAAATATTTAAAGTAATCATGGCTGAAAGTTCTTGTGTTTTGTAATTATTTCGCTTAGAGAGGCCGTTGGCGAAATAATTACAAAACACAAGAACATTAACTACGCATACTATCTTGTAACTTACGACAACTTTCAGCCATGATTACTTTAAATATTTTATTATCATCATTGTAAATTTTAAATTAACATCATTGACAAATTTTAAACAATGTATATTAATTGTAACATGAGCTATATGTATAAAATAAAACATTCGTCCAGTCTAAGTTCAAATTTAAAGATTATCTCAATATTCATCCTGTATCATGTTATATCTACATAAAGCTCATGAATTTCATGTATCACATATATTGTTCTCTATTTCCCTTGTTATTTGCATAATATGCTATTATAGGTCCAGATAATATGTTTTGTTATATCTGAAGATGCCCTAAACGGCGAAAACGTTCATATATTGTTATTAAATAGCAAATAAACATTTGCAAGTTTATATGCCTTAAGATTGAAATTCATTAAATACTTATTAATAATTTCTGGATACGCCCATACGTGCTACATGCCCTGCCCATCTCAAACGTTTGGATTTAATGTTCCCAATTATGTCAGGTGAAGAATACAATACGTGCAGTTCTGCGTTGTGTAACTTCCTCCATTCTCCTGTAACTTCATCCCTCTTAGCCCCAAATATTTTCCTAAGAACCTTATTCTCAAATACCCTTAATCTCTGTTCCTCTCTCAAAGTGAGAGTCCAACTTTCACAACCATACAGAACAACCGGTAATATAACTGTTTTATAAATTCTAACTTTCAGATTTTTTGACAGAAGACTAGATGACAAAAGCTTCTCAACCGAATAATAACAGGCATTTCCCATATTTATTCTGCGTTTAATTTCCTCCCGAGTGTCATTTATATTTGTTACTGTTGCTCCAAGATATTTGAATTTTTCCACCTCTTCGAAAGATTAATCTCCAATTTTTATAGTTCCATTTCGTACAATATTCTGGTCACGAGACATAATCATATACTTAGTCTTTTCGGGATTTACTTCCAACCCTATCGCTTTACTTGCTTCAACTAGAATTTCCGTGTTTTCCCTAACCGTTTGTGGATTTTCTCCTAACATATTCACGTCATCCGCATAGACAAGAAGCTGATATAATAATAATAATAATAATAATAATAATAATAATAATAATAATAATAATAATAATAATAATAATAGTAACAATAATAATAATAATAATAATTTTATTTTTATTTATTTTATTTTATTTATTTATTTATTTATTTATTTATTTATTTAATGTGCTGTACAACAGCCAGTGGCCAATTACAGTTCAGCACAAATGTAACAAAAACATAAAACAAAAATAATTATTACACATTAATATAATTACAATTAATTACAATAATGACGAAGAATGGATAACTAAGAATACTATGAGACAATGATAATTGAGTATAATGCCTAAAAGAATACATAAATGATAAGTCGTTGCCAAGAGCAAACAAAGTCTATACTTTGAAGGGATCGAATTCGCAGCCATGCATGTTGGCATTTTTAATGCATCTGGAGACTGGTGAGAGAAATTTCGAATTTCTAATATAGAAAAGTTTGTGGGCTCTCATATCTTTTGTTGGAATACGTAAGGTAATATTGTTTAAGAAAGAGTCACAGGATATATCACCTTTGAGGACTTTACAAAAGAACAGATAATCTAGCTCATGGCGTCTAGCATATAGATTTTGACAATTAAAATATTCACATTTTCTCTCATAACTATACCCGGAATTAATGGGCAAAAATGTGAATGAACATAAGGATATAAATTTTCTTTGTATATTTTCTAATTTAGCCGAGTCCGTAGTTGTAATCGAGTTCCAAACTACAGATGCATATTCGAGTTTCGATCGCACCAATGTATAGTATAGCATTAAAAGAGAATCGGGCGTGGAAAAAGAATAAGTTATTGACCGTATTATTCCTAGCATTCTGATTGCGTGATTATAAATGTAATCAACGTGACTAATAATAATAATAATAATAATAATAATAATAATAATGTGTATGAAAACGCTCCTAAAAATTTTCAGTTAACATTATAGAAAAGGCAGTTTTTAATAAAAAAAATGTGTGGCGCACAGTGTTCTCTGCGCGCCTGGTCGTGTTACCAGAAAAGACCCGCCTGCCAAAAGTTTAAGTTTATAGCGCTTACAATGATGAATGGAAATAAAACAAAATAGACTACTCCAAATCATAATTTGAATCAAACAAGTCATTTTCATCACCTGTAGATCTATTAGTTTCCCGAAGATAATCATTCCTAGCTGTTACTCTTCTTGCTCTTATGGAAGGGAGCGGAAAAATTCGTGATGGACAGATGCAATGAGTGGAAGTGAGTCCAGAATGTTCTTGTATTTTGCGAATATATGAGTAATCTGTGGTGATTCTTTGTAGAGAGGAGACAGGATGATGTGCACCGGACATTTCCTTCTTCGGTCAGGTTTTTTATTATAAGTTTCAAATTCACATTCCTCATTAAAACAGGTCTTGTAGAACAATTTGCTTGGTAACTTATTTTTAAAATGGAACCATAACGTCATTCGGACATCATTTACTGATTCCTTTAATACAGCGAATCATCTTACATGTTTACGCTTCTTCCTTCCACCTGAAATTCCTTCACCTGACGAAACATCAGACGTTTCTGGGACAATACATTATGCACCACCAGAGGTGTAATTATATAGATATTAATTATAATTTTAGACGAAATTTAGGAATTATTTTGCGCTACATCTATCACACTGGGCTTATAAACCGTCAGTATAAATAAATAAATAAATAAATAAATAAATGCGTAAGTAAATAAATAGGTAAGTAAATAAGTATTAAGTAAATAAATATGTTAATAAATAAGTAAATGAATAGGTAAATGAATGAATGAATCAATCAATCTGTGATTGGCTCATAAGTCGTTTCATATATATAATCCAATCTTCCTCAACTTGGTGAGGTTGCCAAAGAATGTAAAACAGTAACATTTAAAATGACATTAAAAATGTCTTACAAGAAATTTGTTTACAAGAAACTAAAATTTGCAGTAGATAATATTTCACATAATGAAAATTTATAAAAATACAGATAAAATTAGTGAATTGTTTAACACAGAGTATGGAAATTTGTAAATTTTGTATATTAATTATTTTTAATATTTATTTTGGACTAAGTCTGAAACACTTTGTGTTCAATGACTTCAGATAAATAAAATAAAATAAAATAAAAAGAAAACAAATGAACAACGAATAAACAAATAAATTAATAAATAAATTCATTAAAAATATATACATAAACAAATGAACAAATAAACAAACAAACAGACAAATAAATAAAAAAACAACTAGAACTTTTAATGAACATGTTAACCAATGCAAGAAAATAAATCTAGCATTCGCTTTTCAGTCGCTAGTAATATCTTGAATGTAATATAATCATTACAATGATATTCAAACTTCGCTTGTTTTTACTATAATAATATGTTGTGGGTTGCTAAGCAGCAAGATGCGCGTACAGTATTACAGAAATGGTAACGGATATTTTCCCTGAACATGTGGCCATCTAAACGTTCCATATATATTTTGGAGTTAGAGTTGAAAAGACTACGAAAATTCTAGATATTTTCCTAAGGAACTGAAATTAATATTTATGACTTGTTTTTGCTTGCAGATCAACTCAAGTAAGAAATTCCATGCTGCTGTCTTTATCTCTGTTCATTACGATTTTAGCAATACAAGCAGCAATACTCCCAAAACAAATGACAGAAGAAGAGAAACATATAGTTCGACTCATTAAAACAATCAGTGACCGGTACTTCAAGCAGCATCGAACATTGGTGATTTGTTCATCTGGTAACGACACAGAAGAGTATAAAACTCGAAGACTGCTCACAACACCAACAGAAGGCAGTTTGAATCATCTTGTGATTTTCGTCACTCAAATCTTTTATAGTGAACAGAATTTTCCAGTGAAAGTGCTCAGTTATCCACAGGACGAGTTGCAGTTCAGCTTTAATGAAAGCAAGTATAGTGACAAACAAGCGAGTTACGTTATGTTGCTGTCAGATGTTTCTCTTGCAGACGATACTATGGTTACCAATTTTGCAGAACAACTACAGATCTTAGCGTCTAGCTTATCCTGGAATCCCCGTGGAAAGTTTATTGTATCTGTTTTATCCAATTCAGGTTCAAGAAATAAACAAAGTTTGGTGATAAAAGGAATTTTTGAGAAACTCTGGATATATAAAGTGATAAATGTAGTCGTGGCGATAAAACAGAAGTCAAAACTAAATGGTAAGGTGACTGAAGTGTTGAATATCTATACGTGGTTCCCATATCAGACCCCAAAGAAGTGTAAAAAAGTTGAAGATATAGTGTTGCTAGACAGCTGGGTTATGAACGGTTATGGACACTTGCTGAAGTCCACAAACCTTTATCCGTTAAAAACTCAGAGTCTCAATGGTTGTCCTTTGGGAGTGGCTGCAAAGAAATCTGTCCCTTTTGTAGAAGACGGTATGTACGATCAAAAGAAAAAAAGTTACGTGTTTAATAGGGGATGGGAAGTGAGGGTATTAGATACTATTACAGAGAAATTGAACACATGGTCAAAGTTTCCCAAAGTGCAAGGATTCTTCTACAATGTGTTTGAGAAAAATGGTACTGTCACTGGCTTTACACGAAGTCTGATGTATGGGGGAAGTGATGTGGCTTTTAGTGCCTTGTTTTTAAGAAATGAGCTTATAGAACTCGCGGATATGACGAGGGTGTACTTTATGAATCCCTGGAAGTGGTACATGCCTTGTCCACTAAAAGTTCCGCGATGGAGAAGCATTCCGAGGATATTTTCCTACACGGCATGGTTCATAATATTCCTAGTACTATTCTTCTCAGCTGTATTTATGCGGTATGTAGCCAAACTCGTGTTTTTGAATACTGAATCTCAAATTTATAACACAGTGGTTGAAAATATACTCAATGCTTGGGCAGTTATTTTAGGTGTTAGTGTATCGGTTCAACCACGTTCTGATGCTTTGAGAACATTCTTCTTGGCTTGGATTCTGTACAGTTTCGCAATAAACACGATATTCCAAGCGTTCCTCACGTCATACCTGGTTGATCCTGGATATGAGGATTACATCGATAGTCTTGAGGATTTATTAATGTCTAATATGAAATACGGATTCAGTCGTTTCACAGACGACACGTACTTCAAGAACAACAATGACGATTGGCAGTCTGAGACCATATCAAAGAACAGAATATTGTGTCCATCGATTGCTGCTTGTTATAACTGGACCGCACTTCACAGAAATTTTTCTACGACTTATCAAGAAGTCAAGTACCAACATGACTATCTAAGTGGGAAATTTATCGATAAATATGGCCAGCCTTTGGCATGTGAAATTCAAGACGGCACGATGGCTTTTGTGTTCATCGGAATGGTCATGACGAAAGGCACTCCATTGTTAGACCGTTTTAACTCCATAATAGGACAAATAATCGAATCAGGGCTGTTCATGCAGTGGGTGAAAGAGTCCTACTACAGTCTTCAAGTAAAAGCGAAGACCTTGGCAATAGACACACTCGCGGACGAGTATTGCAGTCTGGCTTTGGGACACATGCAAGGTGTATTCCTTCTCTTCGCGTTTGGGATTGTTGTGAGTGTTATAGTTTTTGTAGGCGAGATATTTTACCACAAGAGAATGCGATGCAGAATGAGGATAGACCATGATGAAACAAGCTTAAAAAATTATGAAAATTGTCGCAACTTCCGAATATAAAGTATTTTTCCTTTGTGGTTCATAGGATGGGAAATTTATCTATAAATATGACCAGCCTTTGGCATGTGAAATTCAAGACGGCACGATGGCTTTTGTGATCATAGGAATGGTCATGACCAAAGGCAAGACCTTGGCAATAGAGACACTCGTCGACGAGTATTGCAGTCCGGCTTTGGGACATATGCAAGATGTATTCCTTCTCTTCGCGTTTGGGATTGTTGTGAGTGTTATAGTTTTTGTAGGCGAGATATTTTATCAGAAGAGAATGCGATGTAGAATGAGGATAGACCATGATGAAACAAGCTTCAAGAATTATGAAAATTGTCGCAACTTCCGAATATAAAGTATTTTTTCTTTGTGGTTCATAGGGTGGGAAATTTATCGATAAATATGGCCAGCCTTTGGCATGTGAAATTCAAGACGGCACGATGGCTTTTGTGTTCATCGGAATGGTCATGACGAAAGGCACTCCATTGTTAGACCGTTTTAACTCCATAATAGGACAAATAATCGAATCAGGGCTGTTCATGCAGTGGGTGAAAGAGTCCTACTACAGTCTTCAAGTAAAAGCAAAGACCTTGGCAATAGAGACACTCGCCGACGAGTATTGCAGTCTGGCTTTGGGACATATGCAAGGTGTATTCCTTCTCTTCGCGTTTGGGATTGTTGTGAGTGTTATAGTTTTTGTAGGCGAGATATTTTACCAGAAGAGAATGCGATGTAGAATGAGGATAGACCATGATGAAAGAGCTTCAAGAATTATGAAAATTGTCGTAACTTCCGAGTATAAAGTATTTTTTCTTTGTGGTTCATAGGATGGGAGGTCTACCGACATATCTGATATCCTGGATCAATTTCGGTAGAAGTAATGGGATATTAAGAGGCGATAAAATTCTTACACTGAAAGACTACATTTATATCGTCATATTCAGCTTAACTCTAGGACATCACATTTAAGAAATCGTCAATTGTTTTATTACAAAAAACCAAACAAATAAAAATTCATCAGTGTTAAAAATGTGCTCAAAATTCAATTGCGCTCGTTTCATAAACAAACATACTTGCGTCTTAATTACTATCATTATAGGCTCTTTGCATAATGTACTATTAATTGTGTGCACTATAGGCAAATTTAAAAATATATGTTTCACGTATTATGTAATACTAATGAGGAAATAAATAGCTATGAATACAACAAAATAATATTTCTTACTATCTGTAAACTGTTACTTTGTCAATTTGTCTCAAATTTATAACCCCAATACATGTGTACATAACAAAGAGAAATGTTTCAGTGTAATAAATTTATTACTATGTAAAATATGTGTGTATTATTAATATTATATCATAACGAATAGAAAGAAGTAGTGGTCGCACTCTGTTAATTCAAACGGCCGATACCACGCGGCGCTAGTGCAGAGTTCGCTCAGTCTGTTCCGTGTGTAAGTACGTAAATACATTTAACGTAAGTTGCACTGTTTACCTTTCGCTCCATATACGTACGTAACTGGCATTGTACTTACAACATTAAGACTATTTGAAAGAAAAACACATTCATATACATCACACTGTAAAACAAATAATAGTTTAATATGTAAAACTTAACTTAGGGCTGCTTGTAGGCATGCAATATGTACTCACCAACAGTTACTTGTCCGACACTTTGGAGAATTTACGAGATGATTTGGCGGCTCTCGGAGCTTGGAGTTCTCGTCGGATTTGTTTCGCCAGGAAGAAGAACCGACATTTCATATAGTGAAAAATTAGTTTCGGTATGATATCCATGGCATGATCCAAGCAGCATCCTGTTCCCGGTGGCTGAATTACAATTGAGGTAATACTGTCTATGCACTCGTGAAATATGTCGCCCCACATTCCATCGCTCAATTTTTCTTTTATTGTCTGTTCTGTTTGCATAAGCAAATGAAACACGCACGCCCTACAACCCAGAACAAAACACGAAGGCATTGCTTCAAATATAACACGACAAAAACATAATAATCTCGTCCTTTAATAAATAAATCGTGAGAGCTACTCACTTGTCACTCGTGTACGAATAATTGCAGATTAGTGTATTGGCACTTAAAGTATTTAACGCACTTAATTACACTAAAAAAGCAAACGAAATGAACGAACACTCTACTGCTTCTTTTATGGATATTCGCTTCCAACTGAGCAATACCGATCGCAGCGCCACTAATTCTCTTGGTCACCGTCGACAATGCTGAACAGATAGGAGTGCGCACACTTCTTCTTTCTATTCGTTATGATTATATTATAACATTTATATTATGTTATAGTAGGCTATATTTATTAGCATTATACTGTGGTCGGGGCAAGTTACCTGGTTGAGATTTTCTCCGAGATTTTTCCTCAACCCAATATAAGCAAATGCTAGGTAACTATCAGTGCTGGACCCCGGACTCATTTCACCAGCATTATCACCTTTATTTCATTCAGACGCTAAATAACCTGAGAGGTTTATATAGCGTTATAAAATAACAGAATAAAAAAACATTATAATATGGGCTAATAGAACATATTCATGAATATTCGTATAAAATCTTTGAAAAGTAATTTTTACAGCCATTCAGTGTTTGATAAACAAAAGTTGAATTTCATACTGTGCC
This sequence comes from Periplaneta americana, assembly GCF_040183065.1. Taxonomy (NCBI): domain Eukaryota; kingdom Metazoa; phylum Arthropoda; class Insecta; order Blattodea; family Blattidae; genus Periplaneta; species Periplaneta americana. The sequence continues at coordinate 205,927,102 of NC_091118.1, read as the reverse complement.
GGCTTAATTTTATTACAAGGTCGGCACAAGGCGGTAGATTTCTTCATAATAAATGTAGCATTGTTATAATGCGAATACCCCGCAGCACCAAGCTGAAGAAGGCGTAGAAGAACTGTCTTATGTCGCTGTAGATTTTGTTAATCTTACAGTGAAAAATTACAGAAGGGAAAACGAATATGGATAAAGAAAATACTCAGATCTAGATATGTCATTTTTTTAGTTCAAGGGGGAATGCAAACCCGGTAACCCCCGGACTATACAGCTGTATGAATGTTACGCATAAAAAGGGTTACAAGCAGGGGCGGCCCGTCCTTATGTGCTACAGTGCTACAGCACAATGATAATTTTTGCTCAAATAATGTATTTGTAATGCCATGGTATTTGATCTGCCATTTGACAATTTCCCGTGGTTATGTTCATGACGCGTTATAGAGTGTTTAGTCTTCGCTCTTCGCTCTTTGATGTCTCAAGGGGTACGTTGTGCTACTCAAAACTCTACATGAGAATGTAGACAATTAATGCGCATGTGCGAAGCTGAAAACATTGCCCTGATTGGCTATTTTTACGCGGGGAAGTGCTGTAGTCAGCTTCAGCACAACACAGCTTGGAGATTGCAAAAGTAGAGCGTAACGAAAGAATGCTTGTTTGTGGAAGAACTCTGAACTATGCACAATGTATCTGGTAATTCAAGTGTCCAACTGCTGCTGCCATCTGCCTGTTTTTTGAGGTTCCTCCTGAATCAGTCAGCAAGCGACGAAGAATGGAATCCCAGAAAATTGATGCCAAGGAAGTATATGACCGTATAATTCAGGAAGCTACTCATCGCTTCCAGTCTTTAAGCTACCTAGACGCAACAAAATTTTTAAACAGCAAATTTTTTGACAAATTTTCGCATAATTTTCCTGAACGAGAATTTGAAGTTGCTGTCAACAGCTATACTGTACTGAACAAAAGAGTGTTAAAGACACAACTTGGAGTTCTATACGGAAGACCCGACTTCCGAAATATAGATGGTTGTTCAATTGTTACAATACATAGTCTGCAACAATTCATAGCATCCATTCTGTGAAGTTGTCAAATATTTCGGTTACAACACCAATGACCACTGCTGAGCCAGAAAGAAGTTTTTCTTGCTTGAAACGCATGAAAACGTTTTTTAAGGAACACTATGTCCCAGGATCGCCTCACTGCTCTTGCAATACTGTCAATAGAAAATAGTATGATGTCCAAGATGGAGGGGTTTAACACCAGGGTGATTGACAAGTTCTGCAGTAGGAAGGAACGTCGTATGGACTTCATATTTCGTCACTGGGCGAGTCTCAAATTAAGATAAATACATATAAGTGTATACAGTAGGCCGATGTAGAGATTGTAGCACACTCATTATTTTGACCACCAGCCGCTATTGGGTTACAAGTGATAAGAAGGAAAATGAAATAATTTAATGATTATAGTATGTTATTCTTTATATACTTTGTATCAATATACAGTATGTCAACATGTTATTCAAAATGCTGAATGCTTGTCATCTGTTTTAGACTTGCGCGCAGATCGGATCTATGCAGGCTAACTACAAACAGCTGTTTGTCTACTTCCATTATGAACAGTGCTGCCCTCAGACGACATAAGAGCGACAAGTAGGCCTACTATTTCTTTGTACGTAGTCAGTGGTACTCCATTTGTAGGCCTAAAGGCTCACTCACAATGAAAATTAAACATAGCGTAAGCGTTAACTTAAAAATGTGAACGTTACGGTAAAATCAAGAAGTCATACCATCATTCACGATGGGAACATAAACATTGACGAAGTAATTGTACAATGGCAATCAGTACTAACTACGGATTTTAAAATTAACAATAAAATTTTAAACACTATACTGTTCGCAGACGATCAGACAATTTTTAGCGGCTCTGAAAATGATTTACAATTAGCAGCTTACAAACTGAATGAAATAGCAAAGAAATTCAATATGACAATCTCTGAAAGCAAATCGAAAGTAATGGCATTCAACGGAAAAGATCATATGAGATGTAAAATCAGCATTAATGACAGCATAATAGAACAGGTGAACAATTTTAATTATTTGGGATGCAACGTATCATACTGCCAGAAAGAAGATATTAATATTAAATTAAATAAATTCTACAGAATGTGCGGCACTATAAAAAAGAACACTGAAAAATAAAACACTACAGAGTACACAATTAAAATTTTATAAAGTGATGGCGGTACCTACCTTAACACATGCAAGTGAGAACTGGACTCTTAATCGTGCAGACAGAAGAAAAATAGAAACTGCAGAAATGAAGTTCTTGCGTTCAATAGCAGGTGTGACAATATTAGACAGCAAACGAAATGAAGATATTAGAAAAGGCTTAAATATTTTTAATTTAACAAATAGAATCGAAAGCATGAGAAATGGCTGGTATGAGCACGTTCGAAGAATGCCTACAGACAGAATTCCCCAACAGTTACTACAATACAAACCAAGAGGACGTAGAAGTGTTGGACGCCCAATCACTAGATGGGAGGACTCATTAAATTTCGCTTGATGTGAAAACAGGTCAAAAGGCCTAATTTCATGACGCAGAAGAAGAAGAAGTACATAAACATAACCACAAAGATACTTGGTAACCATGGAAACATAACAACGACGCCATTTCCTCATATTCTGTCTTATACTTCAGCGCTTCACGATTGTGTTCTGTTTGCAAATCACGTAAGCATAAGCATGAAAGTTTGGAGTTTGCAAACTTTCATGTTAACGTCTTACGGTAATGTTTATGTCAATGCTTATCTGAATGATTGTGAATTATTCCATTTGGTAGCCTGGCCGCAAACTTCTGTGTTTATGTTACGGTTATGTTTAATTTTCATTGTGAATGAGCCTTAAAGCTGGTTATGTGTAACATTCATACAGCTGCATCTCCACACCCATTGAAAATTGGACACATGTTTATATGAAAATTTTTACCCAGAATAGCCCATATACCATCCTCTAGAATATTTATTATTCCTCCTGAATTACTCTGTAAAAGGATGTAAAAATCGATGTAAGATCTTCACTTCAGAGTATATTATGAAAGGACATGATTCAATGTCATCATCATCATCATCATCATCATCATCATCATCATCCTGTCAAGTACTAGTCCCAAAAGAACTATTACGGCCTCAAAAGCGATTTTCTTGCCATCTTTTCATAGGTCGACCAAGTGACCGTTTCCCATTTGGACGATACTTCATTATTGCCTTAGGGATCCTGGATGAAACCATTCTTGAGACGTGTTCCTTCCAGTTTAACTGATATCTGGAGATACAGTCCAGTACTGATGACACATTAAGTCTTGAAGGATATCTTCATTTTTCTTTCGATCCCATTTAGTGTAGCCAGCTGTTCGGCGGATGAATCTCATCTCGCAAGCTGTTAGTCTGCTTTCATCTTTTGTCCTCATAGTCCACGCTTCACTCCCATAACATAGGACTGGTCGAGCTATTATTTGATAAAGACGAGTACGAGTTGATTTTTGTACTAGTGAAGGTTTTAAAACTCTATTAATGATGCCCATTGATTTGTTGAATTTTACAATTTTCTCTGATAAATCCAAATTTTCAGCAAAAGAAAGTTTATATCTATACTACTAATAAATCTGTAGCCGAAATTTTTCTGGTAATTTTCGATTTTCCAAAAATAATTGGTCCTAACATATATAATTAACCACCCTGAAACCGAAAATCGCTTTTTTGAAATTTTTGTTTGTATGTCTGTATGTCTGTCTGTCTGTCTGTCTGTATGTCTGTATGTCTGTCTGTCTGTCTGTATGTTTGTTACCTTTTCACGCGATAATGGCTGAACGGATTTCGATGAAAATTGGAATATAAATTAAGTTCGTTGTAACTTAGATTTTAGGCTATATGGCATTCAAAATACATTATTTAAAAGGGGGGTTATAAGGGGGCCTGAATTAAATAAATCGAAATATCTCGCTTATTATTGATTTTTGTACAAAATGTTACATAACAAACGTCTCTTTAAAAATAATTTTCGATAAGTTTTATTCCTTGAAAAATTTTGATAGGACTGATATTTAATGAGATAAATGAGTTTTAAAATTAAAATAACTGCAATCTAAGGATGTATAATGAAATACAAAAACAAATGACTTCGTCTATAAGGGGCCTTGGACAGCAACAATCGAAAGCTATGAAAGATAGCCTACAGAGAATGTTTCTGTGTTTGTATGAAGTAATATCGGAAGCTAAATTAACCGATTTGTATAATTAATTATTATTTCACCATTAGAAATTGTAGTTTCTCTAGATGGACATAATGCTATAATGTTATTACAGTAACTTCTGATATAATATAATGTAATATAATATAATATATAATATAATATAATATAATATAATATAATATAATATAATATAATATAATATAATATAATATACAGAACCATAGTGGGCCAAGCGCCATTTACTGAATACGTAGAAAACAAGGGTTAAAATTAAGTTATTACCATAATTCAATGGAAACCTATAACAAGTAAAATAAAATATACACATTAAATCTAAATGATGTCAATCTTCATTAAGCTATGGTTGCATGTAATAAAAATTAATAAACAGGTTAAAGGAATTGTCATTGCACCAAATGAGTGTCTCTGGACCAAAATGATCGCATTTTAATTATTTGGATGCAATTTAAATTAAGTAACATATTAAACGATTTATCCTTCTATCAAACACGAATGTTCCCTGGATCAAATGTCCTAATTTAATTATGTAATTACTTTATATTTATTTCTAACAGGTGCAGCGGAGCGCACGGGTACCGCTAGTCCTAAATAAAATTAAACTCCATAACTCTTTCTAAAATTGATTCAATGTAAATGTACATATTACAAGACGTTATATACTGGAGCAATTAAATAAAGAATTTCTCCTCCGGAAATGCAAAATAATTCCTTTAAACACAAATATTCGTCTCAGAAAGCTTCCAACCGGAACAAAATGGAACACTTGACTCCCTTCTCAGAAATGGAGAGCTATCTTTCAGCCTTCTTGATCGCTCAAACTCTCGCACCATCTCCTTCAATAATTGATTGTATGCACAAAAAATCTCTCATCGATACTGGCATGATAACTAAAAGATTACCCGCCACTCAACTTTTGGAAGAAATGTCACGCCACACGGCGTTTCAATTTCAAAACAGCCCCACGACACCGGAAACCACTTAGCAAAAAAAAAATGAAGGCGCTGACTTCGGAATATTAACCATCGCAAGAGAAACAAACAGATTCCAGTGCTGGTGTAGAGTTCTTCAGCAGAGCAGATGTGTGTATAGCGGGGTGTAGTAATGGATGACTCCACTGCCAGTAACGCATTGGTACGCTTACAGTATAGACTTTGAGGGACGTAAAGGACAGAGGAACTGAATTTATCGTCTCTGTCGGAAAAGTCACTTCTTCAATCTTCTTGCGTACTGGTGAGACATGAATTATTTTTTTTTGTGCGAGATCGTGCGTATTTGCTTGGTTTCCGCACAAAACCAATCCGCGGAAAGTCTAAAATTCCACATTCCACCTAACACACACAACAATTTCCCACTTCTTACCGCTTAAGTGACATATATATTGATTTTACTGCTTTAGGCTTTTAACATTATTTTTAGAGACGTTCAATATAGTAATAATTATAAATTGGAAACTTACCACTGCAATTTCACCTAAATTGCACTGTTAATTATTGTTTTTAAATATTTTCAAAAATTAAGTAAACTCTACAACTCCACTAAAGTTTCTGCACAATAGAAAATACTGGTGGTGGTGCTCCAGTGACTCTGAATAACTGCACAAATGTAACAATTAATTTCAATGTGCAGAATTAGATGTCAAAGATATTTTCCATTTCTAAACATCTCCTTGACCGGCAAAATTAAACTTGCCGATGTTATTACTGCAATATGTTATATAAATAATATTGTTAAAATATTAAAATGAAAAATAAATCATTACTTAACCTTACCGTTTGTTTTAAGTTCGCATTTATAGACTGGGGAAAAAAAAAGACAGACGTATATCACGGCCTGCTGGAGTATAGTAAACACAAAAAACATTTTAGAAAGCAACAATGTTGAAGATAGATATTTTTGTTTTGCAAATTTGCCATCATTGAACAGAAACCAAGATGGAGATTTCATTGCAACTAATCAGAAATTCCTCTTTCAGGTATGTAATAAACGATCTTCGCACAAAATAATGTACGATACACGAGCGGTATGTTTGTTTTCATGTTCTCGGAAATTAAAAAAGCTCAACTACGTTTCGCTTTTTCAAACTTTTCCTCGAACATGAAAACTTCAACATACCGCTCTTGTAACGCATATTACTATTTCAAAATAAGATCTTAAACAACAGTCTTCAATATTTCTAGAGTTGGTAGTTTATGCTTTACCACTGGTAATTTAACAGTTTATATCGTTTACACTCTGTATATTATTAGGTATTATTATTATTATTATTATTATTATTATTATTATTATTATTATTATTATTATTATTGTTATTAGTATTATTATATGAAGTGAATATGTTAGGACAAAATCCACAAACGATTAGGGACAACACGGGAATTTTACTGGAAGCAAGTAAAGAAATAGGTTTGGAAGTAAATCCCGAAAAGACGAAGTATATGATTATGTCTCGTGACCAGAACATAGTACGAAATTGAAATATAAAAATTGGAAATTTAACCTTTGAAGAGGTGGAAAAATTCAAATACCTGGCAGCAACAGTAACAAATATAAATGACACTCGGGAGGAAATTAAACACAGATAAATATGGGAAATGCCTGTTATTATTCGGTTGAGAAGCTTTTATCATCCAGTCTTCTGTCAAAAAATCTGAAAGTTAGAATTTATAAAACAGTTATATTACCGGTTGTTCTGTATGGTTGTGAAACTTGGACTCTCACTTTGAGAGAGGAACATAGGTTAAGGGTGTTTGAGAATAAGGTTCTTAGGAAAATATTTGGGGGCAAGAGGGATGAAGTTACAGGAGAATGGAGAAAGTTACACAACGCAGAACTGCACGCATTGTATTCTTCACCTGACATAATTAGGAACAGATGGGCAGGGCATGTAGTACGTATGGGCCAATCCAGAAATGCATATTGAGTGTTAGTTGGGAGCCTGGAGGGAAAAAGACCTTTGGGGAGGCCGAGACGTAGATGGGAAGATAATATTAAAATGGATTTGAGGGAGGTAGGATATGATGATAGAGACTGGATTAATCTTGCTCAGGATAGGGACCAATGGCGGGCTTATGTGAGGGTGGCAATGAACCCCCGGGTTCCTTAAAAGCCAGTAAGTAAGTATTATTATCTACTACTACTACTACTACTACTACTACTACTACTACTACTACTACTACTACTACTACCACTACTACTACCACTACCACTACCACTACCACTACCACTACCACTACTTATGGCTTTTAAGGAACTCGGAAAAAATGTAGTGTCAAGCCATGGGCATTATTTGTAATTTTTTTTTAAATGTTGCTACGCGATTTCCTAGATTTGGCAGCTACTATTATTCTAATTGAATCGACTTTTGCAAAAAGGACATATTTTACATTTTTGTGAAAATCTGTTTTTTCGTGGAAACTGTAACTTAATGGATGGCGAATGGAATAATAATATGAGTAGATTATAACATATATTAGTCACATTTGTAGCTAACTTTATGTAACAAGAATAGCAAGTTCCAATTTTAAGTTTTCTACCTGCTATTATGCTTTTCTTGAATATCTTAAAACATTAAATTTGTAACATGTGTCCTTTTTGTAAAAGTAGATTCAATTACTTTTTTTTGTAGTAGGAATATACAGTTGCTAGTCCATAGCGGTAGACTGAAGGTATCTTGAAGAATGTAAAAAATAAGATTTTTATGAAATATGAATATTTCACCTAAACATTATGAAATATGCAAAGTTTGTGGTGTTGATTGCATTCTACGTATAGTGTTTCGTGAAAATCCTTGTTTTCATAACTAGCAGAAACGTTTTAGAATATGAAATTCCATTTCTTGCCTATCTCTAGTCATAATTAATAGCCATAGAGTAATTAATAGGGCTAGGATTTTGATGAAATAGCATCTTTTTTCTAATAAACCAGAACCATAGCTGCTTTAGTATTTATATGTTATGTGATAAACTGAGTGTTATAAGACATATTTGTTAGGGCATTTTTTGCATTTTTTGCCTGTTTCAACTCATAAAAGCATCTTTTGTTTTATTCGGTCATTTTTTAGGAATTTTCATTTAATTTTGGCCATAAATCCCCATTATTAATATAAAATAATGTTTATTTCCTTTGATATTTTCTTTACATATTTTGTCCATTAATATCCATTTTTGTATAATATTTTAATCGGTTTTCTACACAAATATTGCCATTTTAACGTAGTACACCCCATGTAATGGATCAGTCCAACCATCCCTTCAATATAGACTCCTCTATACCTGCTAATTCCGCCTTGTGATAGACTACGTGGAAACTAAAAGTAAAGTAAATCCATGGCGCTACAGCCCATGAAGGGCAAAGACAGACCAGCCGACTGCTCACCTCACGTCCACATGCCGAAGCTAAGGTGAACGATCATACATGGAAACTACATCAGGTAAAATAATTAATCAAAGTGTACTACTTAGAAAAAATTATGTAAAATTTAATTTAATTACTAGTCTAAATATTAAGTAGTACAAAACCTCTTTTTCTACTAAGCCAATTATGTAAGATCAATTTTTAGGGCATTTTAAGGGTATTTTTTTTTTTAGATTTTTAGGTCATAAATGCATTGTTTTTAGGACATTTTTTTCATGATTTATAGGTGATCAAAATCCTAGCCCTAGTAATTAATAAATAAGGAGCGGATTCCTATGTAATTAAATATTATTTTTGCGTGTGATAAAACACAATTAACAAAGTTAAAAATTCCGAACATGAAGTTGCAAGTTTAAAACTCGAATTTTATTTCACATAAAAACACGTATTTTCACAAAAAAAATATGTTAGTACATATTTTCAGGAAATCTATTATAAACACATAAATCTTGGAGTTTTTTTACTTAAATAATTTTTACAAGAACTTTTAAACATTTTAGAACTAAATCAATTATGTCACTCAGAAGTACGTTATCTTTTTAAGAATTCTTGGTTGCTTCGTGTTTCTAAGCGCTGTGTGGTGTATCCATGATCCATTTTTGTAATAATATCATCACAAGTTCTGAGAACTGCTAGGCAGCATATCAGTGTTATTATTAGAGTATAAATTAACATGGACAAGGAGGAGAGATCTTTCAACACATAATTAGAAATGTTTATTGTTGCTGAAGATGATTTCATTCCACGCTTTGTTTGTTAAACACAACAGATAAGAGCTCGGGTATGAACATTATTTAATTTAAACAAAAATCTCTCTCCTCTCGCTCATATCCATCATGCAAGGCAATAAGTCTTGTTGTGAATCCCTGTTATCGGGCTTCGTCAATCGATATCCTTCAAGATATATTGAAAGATGGTTATTTAAAAAACGATTTGGCTTTCCTATTAGCAAATTTAAGTTTGTGTGTGACACCATAAAAAACTCGAAACATCCAAAAATCTGTTGTCTGAAACAGGGAGGTGCGTGCCGTGAAAATTAAACTAGACTCGCTACCAGGCTCAGAAGTACTAAGGGACTAAGGGAAGTACTAAGGGACAAATTCCAGAATGTATTTGGGAAAAACAGTGGATATAAAAAAATGTGTAAAGTTGCTCAAGTATTGGAGGGTGTGCCTGTAGGTGAAATTTACGGTGTTTGTGTTTGTGACATTCCTCTCTTTAAATATGCACGTCTGACGTCCTGTGATATGGAAAGATCATTTTCACAGTATAAGTCATTGTTCAGAGATAATCGGCATGCATTTGTGATGGAGAATTTGGAGATGACCTTTGTTGTTCACTGCAATTCTCGGCCAACTACTAACACTCAAGTGTGGTTGGTGAGTACCTAGTAACATTTTTTTTTCAAGCTAAGTAAGGTATTTTTGTCATATTAAAAATATATATATTTTTTTTTTATTTTTAGCAAATATTTTCGTACTTTTTAGCACATAAAAATAAATATATTTAAAATTTTTATCACATAAAAATCCGCTCCAATTCTTACAGGATCCAGTTGAGGAGAAGAGAGATAATTATTTCAATGAAAGACGGGAAGCAAGTCGTACACTTAGGAATAAAAAGAGAGGTTACTTGAAGGAAAAACTGAATGAGGTAGAAACAAATAGTAAGAATAAAAACATTCGAGATTTATATAAGGGTATAAAGGAATTTAAGAACGGATATCAGCCAAGGGTAAACGTGATCAAGGATGAGAATGGTGACTTGCTTGCAGATTCTCCATCAATCCTAAACAGATGGAAAAACTATTTTGCGCAATTACTAAATGTACATAGGCCAAATAGAAATGATCGGGACGAAATTGAAATACAAACTGCTGAGCCATTTATACCCGAACTCACGCTTTCAGAAGTCGAAATTGCGATAGAAAATCTGAAAAAGTACAAGTCTCCAGGTATCGATCAAATTCCAGCAGAATTAATACAAGAGGGTGGAAGTGCATTATATAGCGAAATTTATAAACTTGTACTTGCTATTTGGGAAAAGGAAATTCTACCAGAACAATGGAAGGAGTCCATAATCGTACCTATTTTTAAAAAGGGGGAAAAAACCAACTGTGGTAACTTTCGACGAATATCACTTTTGTTGACGTCGTACAAAATTTTGTCCAATATTCTTTTGAGAAGATTAACTCCGTACGTAGATGAAATTATTGCGGATCATCAGTGCGGTTTTCGGCGTAATAGATCGACTGTTGATCAGATTTTTTGTATTCGACAGATAATGGAGAAACAATGGGAGTATAAGGGTACAGTACATCAGTTATTCATAGATTTCAAAAAGGCATATGACTCGGTTAAGAGGGAAGTATTATATGATATTCTTATTGAATTTGGTATTCCCAAGAAACTAGTTCGATTAATTAAAATGTGTCTCAGTGAAACATACAGGAGAGTCCGTATAGGTCAGTTTCTATCTGATGCTTTTCCAATTCACTCCGGGCTAAAGCAGGGAGATGCACTATCACTTTTACTTTTTAACTTCGCTCTAGAATATGACATTAGGAAAGTTCAGGATAACAGGCAGGGTTTGGAATTGAACGGGTTACATCAGCTTCTTGTCTATGCGGATGACGTGAATATGTTAGGAGAAAATACACAAACGATTAGGGATAACACGGGTATTTTACTGGAAGCAAGTAAAGAGATAGGTTTGGAAGTAAATGCCGAAAAGACGAAGTATATGATTATGTCTCGTGACCAGAATATTGTACGAAATGGAAATATAAAAATTGGAGATTTGTCCTTCGAAGAGGTGGAAAAATTCAAATATATTGGAGCAACAGTAACAAATATAAATGACACTCGGGAGGAAATTAAAAGCAGAATAAATATGGGAAATGCGTGTTATTATTCGGTTGAGAAGCTCTTATCATCCAGTCTGCTGTCCAAAAATCTGAAAGTTAGAATTTATAAAACAGTTATATTACCGGTTTTTCTGTATGGTTGTGAAACGTGGACTCTCACTCAGAGAGGAACATAGGTTAAGAGTGTTTGAGAATAAGGTGCTTAGGAAAATATTTGGGGCTAAGCGGGATGAAGTTACAGGAGAATGGAGAAAGTTACACAACACAGAACTGCACGCATTGTATTCTTCACCTGACATAATTAGGAACATTAAATCCAGACGTTTGAGATGGGCAGGGCATGTAGCACGTAAGGGCGAATCCAGAAATGCATATAGAGTGTTAGTTGGGAGACCGGAGGGAAAAAGACCTTTAGGGAGGCCGAGACGTAGATGGGAGGATAATATTAAAATGGATTTGAGGGAGGTGGGGTATGATGATAGAGACTGGATTAATCTTGCACAGGATAGGGACCACTGGCGGGCTTATGTGAGGGCGGCAATGAACCTTCGGGTTCCTTAAAAGCCATTTGTAAGTAAGTAAGTAAGTAAAAATCCGCTCCCTATTAATAAATCACATTAACACGAAAGTATGTAAAATTTAATTTAGTTACTGGTCTAAATATTAAGTAATACTAAACCTCTTTTCCTACTAAGCCAATTATGTAAAATTAACTTTTAGGGCATTTTTTTTAGATTTTTAGGTCATAAATGCATTGTTTTTAGGACATTTTTTTCATGATTTATAGGTCATCAAAATCCTAGCCCTAGTAATTAATAAATCACATTAACACGAAAGTATGGTGGAAGACAAATTTTATGATGCTTTTCATTAGACTTCTCAATCAATTCTAGCATGGCTGCACAAACAGAACACCAGAGAGAAGTACACCGTACCTATAGAGTAGCCACGGCAGAATATCACTCATCCCAAGCCAGCAACTTAATGGGGATGGAAGCAACCCTCCACCCCCTGAAAGAGACGAGAGGCTAGCTTTGAATTCCCACAGGAATGATCACATGATGAATGTGATTCCCAGATTTTTTGATTTCGGCCTTCCCATGAGACACTAGAATCCATCCCTTACCCAGTCGGCAGTCTAGCACGGGGATTTGGAGCTCTCTCCTCCTGCGTTACATCCCCGGAAATAAGCTGCATAAGGGTTCTGGAGTGCGGACACCAGAGTACACTCGTCGACGCAGCTCCTCTTCCGTCGTGGAATTCAATTCTGAAAACGTATCACAGCTAATGCAGATTGAAGGAAATGGACCTGCAGACCGGATAAACTACCCCTGTATGTATTTTCTGACATGTTCTCAGAGAGAGGGATGATGGAAGTGGAAGGAAACGTGGAGGGGCGTGATTGGATCTATAGTCGTGCGTAACTACATTCAAGGTTTTTTTATACAAATAATCGCATTTCCTAGCATACTCCGCTTTGCTTCTACATTTCTCTGAATGTGACACTACTGATGTAAGTATGATTTCATAGGACGCTTTGTAAAAGATACAACTGAGTGTAATTTTATGTTGCTATGGAAACTGATTTCGTAATTGTAAATAAATACACAGAGCTTTCATTTCAAAACTTCCCAGTTTAAATAACTATTTATTTCAATTAGATTTAATTGAAACAAAAAGCAGGACAATTTATATATTGAGGAGGGAATTTAGGTTTCACCTCCACACCTCTTCCACCGGTTCAGAAATTTAAAATTGCACCCCTTTATTTTGATACTTAAATTTGCAAGAGTATTCAATTGTTTATACATCTCATTGATCTGTTTCACATCCTTTGTTTCTATTGTCATCTAACACCTGGATTGTTTTTTTTTATTAGAGTTGAAGAGAATAAAACTACAAATATTATTGTTGATTACAGGCTGTTTCAGGTAGTAACACGAACTAATATTAAGGACAGTAGCGGCTGGTGGTCAAAATAATGAGTGTGCTACAATCTCTACATCGGCCTACTGTATACTCGTACACTTATATGTATTTATCTTAATTTGAGACTCGCCCAGTGACGAAATATAAAGTCCATACGACGTTCCTTCCTACTGCAGAACTTGTCAATTACCCTGGTGTTAAACCCCTCCATCTTGGACATCATTCTATTTTCTATTGACAGTATTGCAAGAGCAGTGAGACGATCCTGGGACATAGTGTTCCTTAAAAAACGTTTTCATGCGTTTCAAGCAAGAAAAACTTCTTTCTGGCTCAGCAGTGGTCATTGGTGTTGTAACCGAAATATTTGACAACTTCACAGAATGGATGCTATGAATTGTTGGAGACTATGTTTTGTAACAATTGAACAACCATCTATATTTCGGAAGTCGGGTCTTCCGTATAGAACTCCAAGTTGTGTTCTTAACACTCTTTTGTTCAGTACAGTATAGCTGTTGACAGCAACTTCAAGTTCGCGTTCAGGAAAATTATGCGAAAATTTGTCAAAAAATTTGCTGTTTAAAAATTTTGTTGCGTCTAGGTCCTGAATTATACGGTCACATACTTCCTTGGCATCAATTTTCTGGGATTCCATTTTTCGTCGCTTGCTGACTGATTCAGGAGGAACCTCAAAAAACAGGCAGATGGCAGCAGCAGTTGGACACTTGAATTACCAAATACATTGTGCATAGTTCCGAGTTCTTCCACAAACAAGCATTCTTTCGTTACGCTCTATTTTTGCAATCTCCAAGCTGTGTTGTGCCGAAGCTGACTACAGCACTTCCCCGCGTAAAAATAGCCAATCAGGGCAATGTTTTCAGCTTCGCACATGCGCATTAATTGTCTACATTCTCATGTAGAGTTTTGAGTAGCACAACGTACCCCTTGAGACATCAAAGAGCGAAAAGCGAAGACTAAACACTCTATTATGCGTCGTGAACATAACCACGGGAAATTGTCAAATGGCAGATCAAATACCATGGCATTACAAATACATTATTTGAGCAAAAATTACACTGGTAAACAAATTTTAATCAACTTTCTGCTTATGTTGATTTTTTAGTGGTTTATTAATAACTCTGACCCGCTGATCACGAATATCACATCAGTTTTTTCATAGTGTCGATGGTTTGGATGATATAAGCGATTTATATTTGTTTAAAGCAGTAAATTAGTTAATTTGTAACATATAAAAATTCCAATAAACGTTTTGCTTATGTTGATTTTTTAGGGTTATACCAATAACTCTGACCCGATGATCACGAATATCACATCAGTTTTTCTCTAGTTTCAACAGTTTGGATGATGTAAGCAATTTAAATTTGTATATATTTTTTATATATATTTTGATGTACCGAAGTATATATGATATTTCCATGCAGATATTCTGCGTCATCATATGATGAAAGAGTGATGGAACGGAGAAAAATTCTCTCCGGCGCCGGGATTTGAACCCGGGTTTTCAGCTCTACGTGCTGATGCTTTATCCACTAAGCCACGCCGTTCCATCAGTCTTTCATCATATGATGACGCAGAATATCTGCATGGAAATATCATATGTACTTCGGTACATCAAAATATATATGATATGCGTAATAAATCACTTTGTGATTTAAGACGGCGCCTATACCGTCGGATCCCGGCCAACCAGTCACTCATTCGAGTGCACCTCAACACATGTATGGACTTCGGTCCTGCGTTCATAGACATCTATGACGTAGTGCAGAGGGCGGCCACTAGAGGGCACCCAAGAGATGGAGCTTAATCTGAGACGATTCTAACCGGCGTCGGGGTTGTATCCGGCGTGGCTTAGTGGATAAAGCATCAGCACGTAGAGCTGAAAACCCGGGTTCAAATCCCGGCGCCGGAGAGAATTTTTCTCCGTTCCATCACTCTTTCATCATAATTTAAATTTGATTAACACAGTAAATGATATTTATTTGTAACACTGTATGAAAATAGTTTCAAACCTAGGACAGTCATTAACACTACTTCAATAAATCATGAGTGACATGTAAATACACAAATACAATACAGGAATGCAAAATAGTTAACTCCTATGACCTAGAATAACTTAGAAAATATACAGGGTGGACCGCTCAAATGTACCTAATTTCAATTGTATGTGACTGATAAACGGTTGAAGATAGAAACCTACAGTAACGTTTATATGAAAGGAAAACTCAGCAAGTTTCGATATGCACATCACCATATCTCTACGTGAGCTCCAGCTGTCACTGTGACGATATCGAGGCGATGAACGACTTCTTGCCAAGCACGATGGAGCATATCTTCTGAAATGCTCTCAATAGCCTGTATGATGCGCTCCCGAAGATCACGAAGGTCTCTGACTGGGGTGGCGTACACTTTATCTTTGACGTAGCTCCAGAGAAAGAAATCGAGCAGTGTTAAATCCGGAGATCTCGGGGGCCAAGCGATTGGTCCTCTAAAGTCAGGATCAGCGCCGAGACGGTCTAGCATCCAATTGGCGAATTCTACTCGTTTGGGTTTGTCATCCGGCTCCAGATGTTGCATTAACTGCCTTGTCAAGGTCACCTACGGCCACGCCTTGTATGCCTCACAGAACTTTGTTCCAGGCACAATGGTGTATTTAACTTGCTTTGGTCCAATGTAATATCCACATACATAGCAGAAAGTGTCTGCCTGTAATTTGCACTTCCGCCCTGTAGACATGGTGTAAAGAACTACTAAACACAAAGATACATACGACTGCAAAGATAACGAACCTACTATCGTGACTGAGCGTCACCAGCAGATATTTATACGCCAGAGCCATGTTGCCACCTAGCGGATATCAACATAAATACTTACATGTACATATTGCTAAACCAGTATTCTGAGAAATATCCCGATATAATCCAAAATATTAACACTACGACAAAACCATTAACGGATTCATGTTCAGCGTGTCGAAATCTGTAAGTAATGATCAAAAAACAATGATAAGCAAAATCTTGTTTACCAGTGTTATCATTGTGCTGTAGCACTGTAGCACATAAGCACGGGCCGCCCCTGATTAAGGAATATTATGGTTATATATTGTGATCTTATAACGAAACCAGAAGATTTTGGACAATGTAGAATATCACGTCGAAACTAGTCAGCCAAGTAATTTTGTAATGTTAACTCAGTATCAATGATAATAAAAGTTAATTCAATACACAGCAGAACCCCGATTATCCGTAACCCTATTAACCGATTGGCGGATTATCCGACTATTTCTCTCTCTTTTTCTCCTTCAGAAATAAATAACTTATATGAAGTACTGTTTGGTACATCATATTAGTAGGTTCTACATATGTTTTTGCTTGAGAGTGGTATTACAAGCCTTTATCGTTACACAGCATTGTCTACTGTTCGAATTGCCGTTCTATAATACACTGCGTATACTAACTGCCTCCGCAGGAGAAGTGGCAAGCAAAACGCGGGGACTCGAGGAGTTGTGTTGGTGTCATGCAGGTAGAACGTTGGCCATATTGAACGTTGGAGGAAGCGAGAGAGATGTAACATTCCTACGTCCAAACCAGACGCTTCACAGTACCAAATTTATATCGCTACCGGGTCGAATACTGCCGCTTGCTTCACTGCGGAGCCAGTTAGTATACGTACTGTATAACATTGTACAGAGTCATAATTTTATTTTTACTTCAATTTTTATTGTACCTGAGTTTTTTAATGTACTTCACTCCCACCCCCTTCTACTAGTAAATTTTCAATCGTCCTGCACACAGAACCAAGGCAGTGTATGCAGTCAAAGTCGCCTTACGGTCATAGTAAACTGTACTGAGTTAGTGAGTATAGTATGTTCCAGAAATATGTTCGCGTTTTCCAGTGACGAAAGAGCTTTCAATATTGAATCATATTTTCGCACAGGTACTGTCGTCCGTTGCCTACTTCGCATCCCGGTTTCTACCAACCGCTTCTCCTCGTCCCTCTGTAAAGGCTAGTCACTGGGCTGCCTTAGCTCTTTTCTGAAAACATTAATTTCTGTTAGGAATTGGACGTCTACGTAATATTATACAACTGTTTAAAAAAACTTAAATAAAGGGTCTCGTTAAGTAATTAACTGTTACGTGAGTTCCTCCCTTTCTATGATCCTGCGACACAACCACTTGGACGAACATTAGATAGCATGTCTGAGTAATTTTATCTTTTCGGATCGGCAGAAGTGAAGACTGAATTTACAGTACGTAAAGTACTCTTTTATGGAGTAGGTACAGAATTATTTGAACATGAGTTAGTAGTACGAAGGACGAAACTGGTAATTGGAATTAGGTACAATAGTCTATACTGTGATAATATGCACAAAAGAACTGAAACCTGTTTCGAAATGAACGGCTATCATTTTCAAAAATGTGTTTAAATATACATATTATGATTATTTTTCATTTTAACTTCTTTCTCTATATTGTACGCTAATGTGCTGTAGACAGTATAATATACACTGCATAATGAATATGTCCGAATAGATAGCTCAATTCGTAAGTAAAAAGACTTATTGTTAATACAGTAATGTATTTTGATTAAACAAAAACCTATAATAAAAATTATCAAACTGAAAATCGCGATATTTCCTAGTTTACGTAAATGGATGAACTACTTTTCTTCCCTCTTATACCTAGTAAAGTGATTTGTTTGTATTTTACGCCAGTATCATTCAACTCCAGTCGTGGAAGGGGATAGCAAAAGATGTTTCCGGGTCTCATCCCTTAATCCAAAGGTATAGCCAGGTTAATATTAGAAATGTTAGTAAAAATAAAATGATGTCCCTGTATATAAAATGTATTTCATGGATGTTAACAGCAAACGTGTTGTGCTAAAAAGAATGAAAATAATTGAATGGTTTGGGAAAGGGAAAGTGTGGATCATCTCGCATACGAGATTGGAATTACAACTGGGCGATTTAATAAAAAAAACAAGGATAAATATAAAAAAGGATGTAAATCTACAACATGAGACCTCCTTTATTCCTATCTTTCTTGAGACAGCCATTACGAAGGACTTCCTTGCTCCTTAAAAACCCGTCGTTGACAACCACACTTAAATTAGTGAACTTCTGATCCAATACTTAGCGAGTTAAATAAAAGATCATGGAGGAAATTACACAATATTTCACAGCACGTAAATACCAGATCGCTTATCTGTGGCACGCTAAATATACCTCTTCATAGAACATCTTGTTATTCCTCATCTTTTACAATATCCACCCCGCGTCAATGGAATTCCTTGTCACAAAGTATTAGGGGCTGCAAGACAACAAACACCTTTAAGAACAGCTTAAAAGATAACCTTATTAGCATTTCACTCCAATCATACTGATTTAAAATATTACTGACTACACCGTTGCTTTTTTTCTTTAGACATCATCCTGATTGTGCTGCATTTTCAAAATTGTCTCATAATAATCAATTTCTATTATCTAATATTATTTGAAATATATTAACATTCTATGTATTTTAGCTTAATTCTGCTACACAGTTTATTTCAGTGTTTAATTAATAGTTCATAGTATTTTGTTGTTTAATTCGTAAATAACTCTTGTATACATGTAACTCTCATCTAAATCAAATTGTTGAATTCTTTGTAAGTTCATGCATATGTATATACACTTTTTGCTGGTTGAGTGGAAGAGAAGGCCTTACGGCCTTAACTCTGCCAGCTAAAATAAATCATTATTATTATTATTATTATTATTATTATTATTATTATTATTATTATTATTATTATTATTATTATCCCATTTTTTCGATCAACCGCTCAGTCCACCCCCTTCATTACTACGGATAACAGAGGTTCTACTGTAAAATGTAAAGTTTCATTTCACTATTTAAAAGCCTCCCGTTTCTTTGGCCCACCCTGTATAAGCGTTGACCACGGCGTGTCGGATGTCGCTTTCATACTGCCATCCATATCTGGGACTAGAAGAATAGGCGTATTCACGTCAAAAGTTGAACACCCCTGGTCTCTATACTGGTGTCACTCAACTTGGCTGTTTTTAACCGTCTCCGGACTCTTAGTAATAAGGGGAACATCTTAAATACGCTACAGCAGTCATGTCAAATGATGCCCACAGGAGCAAGCGCGCGCTTTAGAACTCAGGAGAGCCTGATCGCTTTACAGCGGAAAGAAAAGAGACAGACGAAAGAAGTAGTATATGCCGCTTGGTCGAGCCACAGTCTAGTATATACAGTCGCGAAGCTCAATACGTAGTAAATATGCAAACATTAGATAGTTGCTCACCACTAGGATCGCTAATATCGTCTCATTACAGGCAATGCAAAATAGTACCGTCACAGTCTATTGTTTCTTGCACCCTCAAAACTCAATTTCGTGACTGTATATAGTAGACTGTGGTCGAGCTATATACAGGGATGGCCAGCACTGATTCAATAGATAAAGGGAAGAGAACTTATTAAAACTGTATCCATGTTAATTTTTAGATTTGTCTGAGAAGTATATGTGCATTATAAGAATGTAAGTTTTAATTTTAATGCTCATTTTTCACAAGTTTGATTTTTTTGTTCAAAAGAAATATTTCCTCAACTTTTTTTTATAGAAAAGTGAAATTTTTTTATATAGGCCTATTTATTTAGTAGCCTTACAGAATGTTTTCGTAAATCTAATGTACCGTATATACGTATTACTGAAGATAGTGTATTACAAATTTTGAAACTATTCGCATGGAAATTGTTTGTAAGGAAATGAATTAACAAAGCAACTACTGTTACATCATAAGCAAAAGATACGTGCCCATGTGTTGTATAGCTTCAGAAGATTTCGAGAAAATAATTTAATATTCTGATGATAGAAAGTTGCTCACCAATATCACCTTAAAAGGATAATGCGATAAGGGTTTTGTTATGTAATATTAGTTACACTTAAAACAGATACAGTACCTAGGTAACTTTGCTTTGTACTGTAATATTGTTTTGATTAGATTATTGATTACTTTTATAAGGCTAGAGATACCATCAAAACCAATTCCAACTTATCATGTCATACTGAGTCCTCTTTTTTTTTTTTTTTTTTTTTTTGATGTCACTATCTTTATGAATTATGTGTTTCATCCATTTAGTACAGTATAGTTGTACTACTATGGAATTTATGTTAATATTCCTTCTTAACTCTTTATTATGTTATTAACATTTAAAACACAATTGCAATATTAAGAAATTGGTATTAGTATTTTTGTTTTACAGACAATATAGAAAATATCAAACAGAAAGAAGCCATATAAAAATAACGACATAAAATTTCACGTTCCGTTTGAAGTTTGTGCACCACTGTTTTCTTAATCCAACAGGCTGCTTATTCCTCCTAGCATACCTAGCGCTTAAGGGTATATGTACGTGAACGACCACAAATATTATCAGAAAATACAGGTTCTAAATTTCTAAAATTTTATAAGAAACTGAACTTACAATTGGACAAAAATTACAAGGTACCACAACAAGACTTATTAGAATTTAAATATCTAATAAAAATATAAAAAAGTTTACTAATAATATTTTTCAAACAAATTTTTATCAGAGTATGAAAAAACAAAACAAAAAAATTCTGCAGTTACATCATTTGTTATGGTCTGTCTGACATCTTTAATATTTTCCTTACATTTAATAAACACTTATTTCTGAAAAGTAGACTACACTCAGACATGTAGATTTGTACAGGGACATCATTTTATTTTTATTAACATTTTTAATATTAACCTGTCTATACCTTTAGAGAGCCGGAAACACCGCTTGCTCCCCCCTCCAAGACTGGAGTTCGATGATACTGGCGTAAAACACAAATCACTCTATTAGGTATAGGAAGGAAGAAAAGTAGTTCATCCATTTACGTAAACTAGGAAATATAGCGATTTTCAGTTTGATAATTTTCATTAGGTTTTTCTTTAATCAAAGTACAGTACCGCATTAAGAATAAGTGTTTTTACTCACGAAGTGAGTTATCCATGCGAACGTATTCATTATGCAGTGTATATTATACTGTCTACAGCACATTAGCGTACAATATAGAGAAAGAAGTTGAATTGAAAAATAATCATAATATGAATATTTAAACACAATTTTGAAAATGGTGGCCGTTCATTTCGATACAGGCTTCAGTTCTTTTGTGCATATTATCGCACTATAGACTATTGCATCTAATTCCAATTGCCAGTTTCGTCCTTCGTACTAGTAACTCATGTTGAAATAATTCTGTACCTACTCTAAGTACTGTACATTCAATCTTCACTTCTGCCCGACCCGAAAATATAAAATTACTCAGACATGCTATCTACTGTCCGTCCAAGTGGTTATGCCGCAGGATTGTAGAAAGAGAGGAAATCACGTGACAGTTAATTACTTAACGAGGCCCTTTTATTTAAGTTAAATTAAACAGCTGTATAATATTACGTAAACGTCCAATTCCTAACAGAAATTAATGTTTTCAGAAAAGAGCTAAGACAGCCCAGCTTTTACAGAGGGGCGAGCAGAAGCAGGTGGGGGAAATCGGGATGCGACGTAGGCAAACGGACAGTACCTGTGCGAAAATATGATTCAATATTGAAAGTTCTTTCGTCACTGGAAAACGCGAACATATTTCTGGAACGTACTATACTCAATAACTCAGTAGTGCTTACTATCTGCGGTCTTGGTTCTGTGTGGAGTTGGAACTTCATTAGTAGAAGGGATGGGAGTGAAGTACATTCAAAAACTCAGGTACAATAAAAATTGAAGTAAAAATAAAATGATGTCCCTGTATATTTTACTACAATTAATTTTTTATTTGTCTTATATAAAATATATTAAAATTTACATAATGTTTTGTGACCTAATTTTTCTATTTTTAAACAAATGGCAATTATTGTAGTCTTCCTTTTGCATAAATTCGTGTTAAATCAATGAACAAAATTTCAGAATTCTATCTCTAATGGTTGTGGAGTTATCAAATAATATGTGTGAAAACTTTCAAATTTTGGAAAATGTAATTTAAAGTAAAAAGTGAATTCTTAAAGATATTATTAGTAATATTTTTAAAACTTTCATCAGATATTTAATTTCTAATAAGTCTTGTTATGGTACCTTGTAATTTTTGTCCAATTGTGAGTTCATTTCATTATAAAATGTTAGAAATTTAGAGCCTGCATTTTCTGATAATATTTGTGGTCGTTCACATACAGAGTGATTTATATAGGACTGACACATTTCTTTCATTAATTGTTTCAAAACGAATTGTGCTAGCGACAACTTATTATACCTAAAATGTAGAGGAATTTTGGGAGATTATTTACCATTATAGCAAATGTTGAAAATGTCCTCCATCCTGCATAAGGCACAACTCAACACGTCGTTCCATGTTACTGGCCACTCGTTGGAGGACTCTGTTGTCAATAGCTTGAATCTCCTGTGTGATGTTGTGCTTCAGATCGTTCAATGTCTGGGGACGTGTGGCGTAAACCCTGTCTTTTAAGTAATCCCATAGAAAGAAGTCCGGCGTTGTCAAATCCGGAGATCTCGGTGGCCACAGGTTCCTGGAAATTATTCGGTCGTCAAATAAACTTGCAATTAGTTCCATGGATTCATTTGATGTATGACATGTAGCGCCATTTTGCTGAAAATATCCTTGACTCAGCTCTACATCGTCCAGTTGCTCAACAAACTCCATGAAAATCAGTCGGTACTCTGCAGTATTCACAGTCTGGTTAAAAAAAATTGGCCCTTTTCACTCACCAGAGATCCAGTTATTTCCAATTTGTTTACCAGTCCCAGTATTGTGTTTCTTTTGGGAGGATTGCGAACACCAAATTCTCTCTGGTATGCCCTTTGAGTAGCTGTAATTGAATTCGTAATCCAGTATTGCTTCACAAGGAAGAGTCGTTGATTTAATGTGTACTGCATTTTCACGTTGACACAAAATGTCGAAAACAGCTGCCAACAATAGGAATAAGACATAAACATCTGCGCATCTAGTGCTGCCAACAATAGGAATAAAACATAAACATCTGCGCATCTAGTGACAAGGAATCGAAACTCCGGAACATTCTGCTTAATTTGGTGCTAAAATTGGGTCAGTGCTGCCAACGATAGGAATAAAAACATAAACATCTGCGCATCTAGTGACAAGGAATCGAAACTCCAGAACATTCTGCTTAATTTGGTGCTAAAATTGGGTCAGTGCTGCCAACAATAGGAATAAAACATAAACATCTGCGCATCTAGTGCTGCCAACAATAGGAATAAAACATAAACATCTGCGCATCTAGTGACAAGGAATCGAAACTCCGGAACATTCTGCTTAATTTGGTGCTAAAATTGGGTCAGTGCTGCCAACAATAGCAATAAAACATAAACATCTGCGCATCTAGTGACAAGGAATCGAAACTCCAGAAAATTCTGCTTAATTTGGTGCTAAAATTGGGTCAGTGCTGCCAACAATAGGAATAAAACATAAACATCTGCGCATCTAGTGACAAGGAATCGAAACTCCGGAACATTCTGCTTAATTTGGTGCTAAAATTGGGTCAGTGCTGCCAACAATAGGAATAAAACATAAACATCTGCGCATCTAGTGACAAGGAATCGAAACTCCGGAACATTCTGCTTAATTTGGTGCTAAAATTGGGCCAGTGCTGCCAACAATAGGAATAAAACATAAACATCTGCGCATCTAGTGACAAGGAATCGAAACTCCGGAACATTCTGCTTAATTTGGTGCTAAAATTGGGTCAGTGCTGCCAACAATAGGAATAAAACATAAACATCTGCGCATCTAGTTACAAGGAATCGAAACTCCAGAACATTCTGCTTAATTTGGTGCTAAAATTGGGTCAGTGCTGCCAACAATAGGAATAAAACATAAACATCTGCGCATCTAGTGCTGCCAACAATAGGAATAAAACATAAACATCTGCGCATCTAGTGAGAAGGAATCGAAACTCCGGAACATTCTGCTTAATTTGGTGCTAAAATTGGGTCAGTGCTGCCAACAATAGGAATAAAACATAAACATCTGCGCATCTAGTGAGAAGGAATCGAAACTCCGGAACATTCTGCTTAATTTGGTGCTAAAATTGGGTCAGTGCTGCCAACAATAGGAATAAAACATAAACATCTGCGCATCTAGTGCTGCCAACAATAGGAATAAAACATAAACATCTGCGCATCTAGTGACAAGGAATCGAAACTCCGGAACATTCTGCTTAATTTGGTGCTAAAATTGGGTCAGTGCTGCCAACAATAGGAATAAAACATAAACATCTGCGCATCTAGTGACAAGGAATCGAAACTCCGGAACATTCTGCTTAATTTGGTGTTAAATTGGGTCATTGAATGAATTTCCAACGGAATAATTAAAGAAAGAAATGTGTCAGTTCTATATAAATCACTCTGTACATATACCCTTAATGCCCGCCCACGACGTCAAGGTCAGAAAAATGCGCTTGCTTTGACATCACTGCGCTACAGTCTCATCAGGATTTGTCAAACAGCCGAATTGAAACAAACAGGAAAATAACTGCATCTGTCAGTGCAGAAGAGCTTGTAAGTAGCCTAGACGTGCCAGCAGCGACCCCATTACAGGGGAATTCCACGGTACCGGCATGTGGAAGCTGTCCACGTAAATTAACTGCAGTTGCTGGGGCGTGTGTCATTGTAACAGGCTGATAACATTCCTGCTGCATTGTGCGATGGAAGCAGTTTCCAAACATTATGCACTTTGAGGAATGCCGTGTCGAATTAACATCGCGCTGCACCAGAATTCTTCGGGCCACAATGGCGCTCGCAGGCTTTGTTGCCAAGTGGAATGGAAAGCCCGTTCGACTTGTCCCCTCATGTGTTAATCGTTTTTTGTCCCTCCATTCGCTCATGTTGAACCTCTCTTCACTTCGGCTACACACCGATTTTCGCTTGGTTTCTAATGTGGATTCCCTGTTTCCGATAAATACTGATCTTCATTTACAACCTTTTTGAATGCCATGTTTAGGTGAACAGTATTTAATTGAAAGATGCTTTCAGCTGTAGGCATTGAAGTTCAACGTGGATAACAAATTGCTGAAAAAATGTTTCCTGGAACCTCCTGTCTGCAAAAAATATATTTTACCTTCAGTAAATCTATGAGACGGGACACCCAGTTTTACTTTCTTCGCGTAGGAAACCCTGCTAAGGATTCTATCGCCCGTTCAAATTCTTCCAAATGCGGTATTAAGAAAATAACAGTAAAGCCATTCTATTGGGATTCTATTTTCCACACGTTAGTTCTAAGAAGACTAGCAAAGTAAAGAGATAGGTTTGGAAGTAAATCCCGAAAAAGACAAAGTATATGATTGTGTCTCGTGACCAGAATATTCTACGAAATAGCACTATAAAAACTGGAGATCAATCTTTCGAAGAGGTGGAAAAATTCAAATATCTTGGAGCAACAGTAACAAATATAAATGATACTCGGGAGGAAATTAAACGCAGAATAAATATACGAAATGCCTGTTATTATTCGGTTGAGAAACTTTTGTCACCTAGCCTGCTGTCAACAAATCTGAAAGTTAGAATTTATAAAACAGTTATATTACCGGTTGTTCTGTATGGCTGTGAAACTTGGACTCTTGCTTTGAGAGAGGAACAGAGATTAAGGGTGTTTGAGAATAAGGTTCTTAGGAAATTATTTGGGGCTACGAGGGATGAAGTTACAAGAGAATGGAGAAAGTTACACAACGCAGAACTACACGCATTGTATTCTTCACCTGACATAATTAGGAACATAAAATCCAGACGTTTGAGATTGGCAGGGCATGCAGTACGTATGGCCGAATCCAGAAATGCATATAGATTGTTAGTTGGGAGGCCGGAGATAATAAGACCTTTGGGGAGGCCGAGACGTAGATGGGAGGATAATATTAAACTGGATTTGAGGGAGGTTGGATATGATGATAGAGAATGGATTAATCTTGCTCAGGATAGGGACCGATGGCGGGCTTATATGAGGGTGGCAATAGACCTCCGGGTTCCTTAAAAGCCCTAAGTAAGTAAGTAAGTAAGTAAGTAAGTAAGTTCTAAGAAGACTAGAAAAGTATTATTGTAGTTTACGCAAAAATTCACTGTCATCTGGAATGCTAATACTATGGGCATAATTTACTCTCTATGCTATTGGGTTGGTTGAAAAGTTCGTAAAGTTTTTTCCCCTCATGTGACAAACAATAGTAATATGCGTTACAAGAGCGGTATGTTGGTGTTTTCATGTTCCAGGAAAAGTTTGAAAAAGCGAAACGTAGTTGAGCTTTTTTAATTTCCGAGAACATGAAAACAAACATACCGCTCGTGTATCGTACATTATTTTGTGCGAAGATCGTTTATTACATACCTGGAAGAGGAATTTCTAATTAGTTGCAATGAAATCTCCATCTTGGTTTCTGTTCAATGACGGAAACTTTTAAAAACTAAAATAACTAACTTCAACATTGTTGCTATAAAATGGTTTCTGTGTTTACTATATTCCAGCAGGCCGTGATATACGTCTGTCTTTTTTTTCCCCCAGTCTATAAATGCGAACTTAAAACAAACGGTAAGGTTATGTAATGATTTATTTTTCATTTTAATATTTTAACAATATTATTTATATAACATATTGCAGTAATAACATCGGCATCTGGAATCTTATTGATTTTTTCACGGCTTCCTTAATGTTACTTGCATTACAAATGCAGTAACTTTTGTGGTGTTGTAGAGTTTACTTAATTTTTGCAAATATTGAAAACAATAATTAACAGTGCAATTTAGGTGAAATTGCAGTGGTAAGTTTCGAATTTATAATTATTACTATGTTAAACGTCTCTAAAAATAATATGTTAAAAGCCTAAAGCAGTAAAATGAATATGGCGCTTAAGCGGTAAGAAGAGGGAAATTGTTATGTGTGTTACGTTGGGAATACTGAATGTGGTATTTCACACTTACCGCGTATTGGTTCTGTGCGCAAAACAAGCAAATACGCACGATCTCGCACAAAAGCTTTTTATTTGAGATGAATATATGGCAGAAATTAATCAGTAATATATTCTGCTACATTATCTCAATTCCGCGTCTGAAGAAATCTGCTGCTTTGGAGTTAAAGAAGTCGTCATTCAAGTTTGTAAAGCATCTTCGTTATCAAAGGAGTTCCTTTGAAGATTGTTGGATAGAGAATGTGAAAGGTGGAAATCGGAGGGCGCAAGAGCGGGAGAATATGGGGGATGTGGAATTACCTCCCAACCAAGCTCCTGGATAGCTGCCTTCGTCATGTCAGCGGAGTGCAAGCGTGCATTATCGTGTTGCAGCAGCACTTGATGCAATCTTCCTGGTCATTTTTCTTCAAGTGCGGCCGTAATGCGTTTGGCTTGTTGGCAATTCATGTCAGCAGTTATGGTTACATTCCTGGGAAGCAATTCGTAGTACATGATTTCTTCTTTATCCCATCAGATGCATAACATTCTCTTCTGTGAATTAACACTAACTTTTTGTACGGACTGTTGTGTTGAAACGATAAATAGGCAAAAAGGCGATGTCCAAGATCTGGTCATCATAATACTTTTTACTTCGTTTACTGAGAAAGCAGAAACAAAAATCTGCCAATATACAAAGAACTAACTTTCTAAACATCGTAGAAAGAAGAAAAGCCATCTCGAATGAGAAGCTGCCATCGTTCAAACTAAACGAGCAACGATGCCGTAATCTCGTTTAGCATGCTGCATACACAGCACTTCCCAGGGGCTTCGAGTTCTGCGGTCCAGAGCCCACAGGCTATTCTCCTGTAATTTATAACGCATTAATTATGAAAGTGCGAACCTTTTGAGGGCATAATTAAATATGCGACGGCTCTGTATTGTGAAATTTTGCACACGCTTTGAAAATTAATTAACTTTTAATTCTATAAAAATAATAATTAAACAGCTGGTCTTTTCATTCTGCATTAGCGTCAATTGCAGTTATGCGAATGGCTGTTTCACAGAACATCCGAGTTCAAATCTGCTGTTGCAATTTGTGTCCTGGTGCATCCTCGTTTCTTTTCAAAAAAAAAAAAATGAATGACTTTTATGTGACTTACAAATTATCTGTAGTAATATCACGAGAGGTCTGAGATTTATCTGGGAAATCTTGGACCTCGAGTGACATTTATTAGGACTATTTCGTGAATAAAATAAAAATTTAAATAATATATCCCTAAAATTCGATCGCAAAATGTTAATAATTGTATGGAACAACTGGATAATAAGCACGGCAGAGCAATGTCGATAGTCGACGTACTCGCTGGCCACTAGTCACCAGGCCGTACCGAGCCGTGCCAAACAAAACACAATCGAAATGGTGGTAGTAAAATTCGCGACTATATTCTTAAATAATTCACTGCATTAGTCAAGTGCAAGACTTCTCGTTTCTGTTGCATTCAAACAATTATAAAATACGATAATTTGGTCCAGGGAGCATCCGTTTTTGATGCAAAGATAATTTGTTTGGCTTGTTTCTTAAATAAAATTACGAAATGGCGTTCCTGTGCTTAACATTTAATAAAAAAAATAAATATAGCAAAACTGTTTTGTCTCGAGACTCTCATCTAAGTCACGTAATAAGTCACGTAATCTACTTCAATATATTTGCGCAAATATATCTTGTAGCTAACAGTGGTGCTATCTCTCAGTAATGTTCAGAACGAAGGAGGTAGAGAGAGAAAAGAAACAAATTTCTCCCTACAACGACGCCACACACCAACGTCGTGTTGTTATGCTGGCGAGATTGTGTATTTACTTAAATTTGGTGCTAAACGTAACGACACGGTTCAAAGATACCGTGGGAATTCTCCAGTTTAGCGAATTGTATATTTACGAATACTTAACCTATTCAGACATTGTGAAATTGAAATACTCATAGATGAATATCGATTACTGCAATAAAGAAATTCGATGTTATTATTCAGTAATGCCAATTGCGAAAAGCGAAATACAGGTTTAACAATGTTAATTACATGCACTGCACTTTTCTCTTATTATTGTAACATAAATACATTTTCATTATCTGCTGAAATCATAATATAATTTAAAATCTTGTAATATAATTACAGTAACCTGATTAATAATGCTTATGTATTCACAGCGAGACATGTTGCTACACAGTGAAGCCATCTCTGTATAGATAATTAAAACACGTATTTTATTACACCATACGAAAGGCAGTTTGATCAAAGATCTTGTATATATTACTATACAAGGTCTTTGTGTTTGATATGCGATGATGTTACATAAATTTGAACATCTGACTTTTTATTAATTGTTTCATTTCATTCACAAAATACAAATTTTATAGGCTATAGGTTAAGTTACCTGTGGGAGCAGGGCCAATGTCACCTGTGCCTTATTTCGATCGTTACTCAGTGTTACAGAAAAGCATTTTTTATAGCTCGACAAACGCATTCTCGCTGTAGTGTGTAACGGAACTAAAGCTGCATCTACATAATTCGATATTCCAATCGCGTATGCGTGCAATCTGGGAAGAATATTGAAAGAAACAAGTTTAAAAGGTACGTTCAATTAAGATGCATGAAGATTTTGTGTCTACATGGTGCGCCGTTTTAAATGTCGTCTTCACTGCGTAAATATATTAATTAATATTAAATATCAATCTTGCATTCATTGCTTTAAAGTTGAAAGAAAAGTTTAACCGTGTAGTTGCATCTTAATGTATTCGTGATCATCAATTTAAGGGGAAACAGTTGGCGACAACGACAAAAGAACGACCATGCGATAAATTGATAGCGATAAATCTAGCTGCAAAAATTATCGGAAAGTGTGACTGTGATTGGTTGGAATTCAAAATTTCATTACACTTCATTGGTCGAAAATGGAATGGCGTCATATAAACGAAATAGTCAGCCGAATTTATTTTACAAAAACAAAAGAAGAACTCAAATTTTAAATCCAAAACCTAGAACAAGAAACGAAGTCATTCCATGTGGAAATATATGTAAATATGTAGTCGTGAGAGTAAAGTAATGAATTTTTATAAAAATAACAGAATTAACATATGTGTCAATAATCCAATTATTCAACAATCTATTTTTTTAACAGAATCGGTTATTTGAGATACCGCACAAGTCCATTCTTAGCCAAAACAGTTTATTGTGTTTCTGATATTAATACATGTATTTGCACGTTTGTAACACAGAGTGAACATGTCTGCCTTATTTTAAGTATTAGCCCAGTAGTAGATTTATTTCTACTGGCAGCTTTAAAGCCATAAAGCCTTCTCTTCCACTCAACCAGTATTAGAACAATAGCAAACATAAAAATGGTAGAAATACAGTAACGATATACAATTAATAATAATAATAATAATAATAATAATAATAATAACAATAATAATAATATAATTAAAACAAGTTTCAGTGAATTATGTATCAAGGCCATCATTCGAAACGAAGTTGGCAAAAGAAAATTCAACTTTCAAACTATAAAATCACCATAATCCACTAGCATGTGTAGTTAGGGGGTAAAAATGGTTAGGTTTCACCCTTAGGGTATGAAGTAAGCTGATCTGGACTATAGCTTATAAGTAGACTTCATTGAATTGCCACACCCACTATTCAATCAGGTTGCCCATGTACGGTAGTATAGTGGAGGTGAGCGACCGCCCGGTCTGGTAGTATAAGTAGTTCATGTTAAGAGTTGTGACAGGTCCAAATAGATAGAGCAGCTACAGCTAATGTATACCTATGTAAGCACTTGTTTTTGCATTACTGTGGTTGGAATAGTCAAAGCTTAGCATTTGTTCAGTGCAGACAAGAATTCAAACATACTACAATGAGAGTGTTGCTGTTCCAAACAATTGCCCCTGGAATACCCTTACCCCCGCAGCCAGTCTTCACACGTTCGAGAACGTGGTTGGATGCTGTTAATTATTATGCAGAACATTACGGCAAAATAATGGAGGTAATTGATGCTTTGGATAGCACAGACAGTTCCGCTGTTGCAGCTATAAAATCATTGCCTTCTGAACAGCTATTGGAAGATATTTTGTTCATTGATTCTAATTTTAAAAACGTGTCCAAAAGCACCATCCTGTTAGAATCGTCTAAACTACAACTCTCATAAGCTCTTAACATAGTGGATAAAGTATCACAAACCGTTATCCAAAATAACAATTCACTAATTTCAGAAAAAGTGAAATGTAAGTTGAGAAATATTATTTCTAAAAATTCTGCCTATTCACAAATTCGTATTATAAATAATGTACCATCAGGTCACGGCAAGACATCTGAAGTTGGTGTACTAAAAAGTAGTGATTTCCGTTCTTCAAATATGTAGGCCTACGTATTACATCGTGTGATGTTGAACGTACATTTTCCCAATATAAAAACTGTTTAAGTGACCATCGGAGGAGGTGACTTTGCAGTCGCTCAAAATGTACGTAACTCTTCACTGCAATGCACATATTCAAGGATGATGTGAGTATCTTACATTAAATTTTAAGAGTTAATATATCTCACTGTAAAATAATTGTGTATTTACATGTTTAGATATTTCCTACTTCAATGATCATTTATTATATTTCTTCAATGCAGGATACAGGTTTTATTGTAACCGCAGTATACTGCTCAGTGTTTACATTAGAGGCGTACTCCATCCGTTGCACGTCCCCTTCTCATACAGTCTATACCGCGTGCGCAGTAAACCTTGCCATTCTCGTGGCAATTCCACGAAGTCTACTTATAAGTATTGAATGTACGTTCTTATCTTTTAGGACGAATTTTTAATATAGATTTCAGTATTTCTAAATATTCTAAAGACACCTTTAATTATATTTGAGAACGCTAGGGTGCCCTAAAGTTCGTGGATATGTCTTGTTTTTCAAATACATTAAATAGTTGCTGTAAAAATAATATTTTTGTATTTATTTTGTATGTAAGTTAATGAAAACAAAATATATTTAAGCGCAGATTTAGTACATAGGTAATGTATTTCCTCCATATTACAAAATGAAAAGAAAAATTAACGTTAGAACATTAATATCTTATCGAAGTCCCACACTACAGCTTCTCAGGTGCGTCATCTCTTTAGGACTGCGCCAGGAAAATATATCTTCATAAAATCTTTTGATTTTATCCTCTCCAGGGAAATCCTGTCATAATATAATCACCTTTTCACCGTTATTCGTTATTCACCGTTTCAATTTCTCGTCTTTGGAACTCCTTGCCTCATACCCTTAAGGGACTGTCAGACATTTACTAATTTCAAAACCCTGTTGTCAAATAGACTGCTTAGACTATGAGCTTTCTTAAAATATAATTTTTTTCTAATATATAATTTTTATTTTTAATATATAAATTTTCTTTATTATTTTAACAATTACTTGGATTCACATTAATGTACCTGTTTGATTTCTAGAATTATATGTAACAAAACTTCTTTTCATCATCATCATCCAATTCAAGCACTAGACCTAGTGGTCTATTGCGGTCTCAATGGTCTCATGCCATCTTTTTAATGGTCTTCCAACAGATCGTGGTCCAGAAGGACGGCAATGTAGCACTGCCTTTGGCCATCTTTTTGTTGGCATTCTCTCGACATGCTGTTTCCAATTAGCTCTATAGATTTTAAGAAAATTCAATGTAGGTTGGAGGTTCAATTCTTCCAAAATTTCTGTATTTCGTTTTCTATTTCAAAGTGTGTATAGCTCCGTTTTCCTCATGAATTTCGTTTCGTTGGTAGTTATACGTAGAACATCTTTTTTTTTTCTCAAAGTCCAGGCTTCTGATCCAAAGACTAAGTATATCGTGCAAAAATGTTATACATGTTATAAAGGTCCCATGACACCCACAGTTCCTACTAATCATGTCCAAGAATAGAAAAGATGCAAGTCCAGGTCATTTAAACCCTCATAAATGCATACTTACTTACTTACTTACTTACTTACTTACTTACTTACTTACTTACTGGCTTTTAAGGAACCCGGAGGTTCATTGCCACTCTCACATAAGCCCGCCATTGGTCCCTATCCTGAGCAAGATTAATCCAGTCTCTACCATCATATCCCACCTCCCTCAAATCCATTTTAATATTCTCTTCCCATCAAAGTCTTGGCCTCCCCAAAGGTCTTTTTCCCTCTGGCCTCCAAACTAACATTCTATATGCATTTCTGGAGTCGCCTATACGTGTTACATGTTCTGCCCATCTCAAACGTCTGGATTTAATGTTCCTAATTATGACAGGTGAAGAATACAATGCGTGCGGTTCTGTGTTGTGTAACTTTCTTCATTCTCCTGTAACTTCGTCCCTTTTAGCCCCAAATATTTTTCTAAGCACCTTATTCTCAAACACCCTTAACCTATGTACTTCCCTCAAAGTGAGAGCCCAAGTTTCACAACCATAAGGAACAACCGGTAATATAACTGTTTTATAAATTCTAACTTTCAGATTTTTTGACAGCAGACTGGATGATACAAGTTTCTCACCGAATAATGACAGGCATTTCCCATATTTATTCTGTGTTTAATTTCCTCCCGAGTATCATTTATATTTGTTACTGTTGCTCCAAGATATTTGAATTTTTCCACCTCTTCAAAGGATAAATTTCCAATTTTTATATTTCCATACTGATTGCACTTATCTTCAATAGTGTTACTGGTACATGTGTAGGTATGAAAACTCTATAAAATCAATCTAGTCATTATTCTTTCACAGAAAGTAATGGAGTTACAACGTTTTTTTGCCTCTCCTGTAAAATCTGCTTCTTTGGACTTAATGCATTTTCAATCCTGGTTATTCAAATATAAAAAGAGTTAATTAAGTCTTCCCATCACCCCAACAAAATTAATTAAACACGCCATCGTGTTGTTTTTAGTAGGCACAGTAAAGCAAGCAATCGTATATTTCGTGTTACCAGTGTACATATTCACCTCCTCCCACCCCTCTTCCAGCGAAAGAGTCGAAGAGTGCAGGCGCCCGCGAGCACGAGATCTTGCACCGCGGGCGAAGAACACATTGCGGGCTGATTCTGACATGAATTGTCTAGTACAGGCCTGCACAAGGTTTGCGCTCTCCGAGCCGGCTCGCAGCTCATGAGCGGAATGCAGATAATAGCTGCGCTCTACATAAGGGTAGACTGGAAGATTCCCGTTCAGTGTTTGCAAAACTATCTTGGACTATTATTAATTAATAAAGAAATATTCATTTTACAGAAATAATAGAAATTCTGTAGCTACTTAAATGTACAATATCATTTTGTTATATTTTTATTTATCAGTACATCAAAACGGGCTTTTATGCTGTTGGCAGCTGAAAAGAACAGTAGCCTACTGATCGTAATGAAACATCAGTTACAGATGTTCGATGTCTGCCTTTATTAAAGTTGATTATAGAAAACAGTTGCTCACAAATATAAATGTTGAGCCAAACATAGCAATCATTTTCACAGCCAGCCTGTGAAGTCGTGGATATTATTGCTAATGTTTTTATTGGGTTATTTTACGACGCTGTATCAACATCTAGGTTATTTAGCGTCTGAATGAAATGGTGATAATGCCGGTGAAATGAGTCCGGGGTCCAGCACCGAAAGTTACCCAGCATTTGCTCGTATTGGGTTGAGGGAAAATCCCGGAAAAAACCTCAACCAGGTAACTTGCCCCGACCGGGATTCGAACTCGAGCCACCTGGTTTCGCAGCCAGACGCGCTGATCGTTACTCCACAGGTGTGGTGGACTGCTAATGTTTATTCTTGTAAAACTCAACCAAGCTAGTAGTATTATTCAAACGATCTTTACCCCTTAGGTCACATTGAAGATCAATAAGTTCGAGCTGTAAATCATTAAGGGCCATACCTATTCATAGACATTCTTAGCGCGGGCTTCCGGTGGATGATCAGCGAACTAACGTTTTTCATATTCATAAACCAGTGTTAGCGATATAATATGATATTGTGACAGCTGCAACGGGGTTCGAATACGCGTCCAACAGGGCGCGCGGCAGACGAGACGCTGGTACGGGGAGCATCTGCATGCTGAAGAGCAGAGGGGGTGTATTACGTCAACGCGACGAGGGGAGGTTGCGCGCGCAACTGCTACGTGCGGAGTGAAGGGGGGACGGACCCTCCCGACTCTTCCAGAAGTCCGTCGAAGTGGAGGTATCCAGATAATTCGAGAGAGCTATCTCTGCACACCCGTAGAAATTTCTCGCAACTATGGTTTAGATATAAAAGAAGAAACACGAGCGAACTTGAGAGTTTTCGGTTCATTCAGCCATTCAGTGAGTAAGCCAGTGAACAGAGCAAGCCAGTCTTGTGTACCGGAGTTCGACTTGAGTGTGCGTCCGCAACTGTGTCAGCATCCGAAGGCCTGAGTTCGAGTGCAGTGGACCGCAGTTGGAGGGACCTGAGTTCGAGTACAGTGGACTGTCTCTGAAGGTCTGTGGTTCGAGATACTGTTAACGCGAGTGACTGAGCTAGAAGAACTAGCCAAGATAAACGAGCTGTGAACTGATAACTGGCCGTTCTGTGTTGTAAATAGTGCTTTGTAAATATTAGTTAAGATTAACAGTTCATTGTTGTTCGTAATAGTCCACGTAAATTGTCATTGTCGTCAGTGGAGTGCACTAACGAATACTGTGTTACTGTGTGGAGAGCAAATCTCATTGTTGCCGAGAGCGTTTAATGTGGATTGTAGAAAGGAATTATTATTGTTGAGTTGAAATAAATTTACAATATGAATCCTTTACAAGTAATCAGTCGATAGCCGGGGCTAGTTTAGCACGCTCGTAGCGCGGGTTAGCGAAATGTCTATGAACAGCACCCTAAAGGTTAAATGTTATGTTTCGTCTTTTAGATTCCTCCATACTGTACTGCAGCAGTAGGTAAGCAATCTGAAACAGTTACTGAGAATAGGCCTACACACTGCACTCCACTAGATGACTGAGTGGTCGTTTCCCTCTCCTCTACCCATATCAAGTCTATGTCATTCTGACGTATCTTCCTCTCCGTTTCGGCGAGCGGTAAACACGGCTCTCCCGCTCCGAAGGAGCGCGCGCACTCGTTGAGCGCTGTTTGTACAGATATGGTCTAGTACTTCTGTAGAATTACCAAAAATAATGCTGGCAGGACGAGATATATGGGCCTCAAAATCGATAGTCGCCCGCCAAAATCGTGAGGTTTGGAATCTCTATGGCAACTATACGCACGGATTGATTCCAAACAACCCTTGAAACTGAGTGAAGGACTACAAGTTTCAGCTAGCAAGCATTCTAAATCCAGTCGATTTTAAACGCAAAGCAATCGTACAACACTCTTTAGATAAACAAAGTTGTCAGGATATGGAGCATTAGGTAAACAAAATCTTCCCTCACGCTGTCAAATACTAGATTTATCTTTTCCTGACTGTTATCCATTTTCCCTCTTCACTTTCTTTCTTCGTTCGTGTCCTGCTGTCAACGGGAAATAATTTCTCTATCTCATGTACTCACCCTCCCAGGGAAGGGATGTGGCTGATGGTTCCCCTCCCCTTGTCGCTGTAGGATGGACGTGTTGACAAATGCCGGTCGACATGCGACGATCCA
Organism: Periplaneta americana; assembly: GCF_040183065.1. Classification (NCBI taxonomy): domain Eukaryota; kingdom Metazoa; phylum Arthropoda; class Insecta; order Blattodea; family Blattidae; genus Periplaneta; species Periplaneta americana. Next base: position 205,890,014 of record NC_091118.1, on the reverse strand, counting down.
CCAATCTCCCCTCCTGCAAGAAGGGAAGTAGAGAAGTTAACAGCGCGAATTATAACCCCCACCACATTCCCTCTTCTTTCCTTGAGAGCACGTCGCCATAAGGAAGAACCAGATAACAACGAGGGCAACAAAACCAGCAAGAAGTACGATTATATTCACATCCGAACCCGTAGTTTATAAATGAAGGGAATCTTGTTCTGAAGCACGCCTCATGTCCCACCGACTACGGAAATGTATTTAACAGTATTTTGTGGTCAACAGTGGAATGTAATAAAAAAAAAAATAACGAATAAAACTTAGAAACAAAACGGTATTTGGCTCGTCTCGACTTTTACCAGGGCTTGATCCGTGACATATCCTTGCACTAAGGCAGGGATGTCGAACAGCGCTCTCAAACTGTGAAACGATTAATACTGTTTCCTACCGTAGCTGAGCTGAAACGACAGTCAGTCAGCTCGCTGTAGCAGTGTTCTGTACGCAGTGTGTTTATCAACTCTGGCGGCTGGTATGGATGTGGAACGACGATTCAATAGTGAGTGGACAGATAAATATTTATTTATCTTGAAGGACGGAAAGGCACATTGCTTAATATGTAGAAAAGAACTTGGATGCATTAGCCATCATAATATTAAAAGGCATTTTAATCCTACACGTCATGCTGAAGCTTATGGACCAGAAAAGTTATCCGGTTTCACTCGTGAAAAGGCTGTAGAAGAATTAAGATCAAGATTGAATTCAGAAAACCTTCCATCATCATCGGGTGTTAGTAGAATAATCTTGGTTCGTGCTAGCTACAAAATTTGTGAAATTATTGCAACGACTTCAAAGCTATTTACTGACGGCGAATTTGTGAAAGGCTGTCTCATAGCTGTTGCATGTCCGGAATACGTTAATGATTTTAAATGTATATGTTTGTCTCGTAATATTGTTGCAGAGCGCGTATCATAAATGGGAGATAACTTGGAGGAACAACTGATAGCAAGAATGAAAACTTTCACTCATTACTCACTATAGCTCTTGATGAAAGTACCGACCGGAAAGATACGGCGCAGCTAGCTACAGTATATTCATAAGGAATGTCGATTCAGATTTCAATGTTCATGGAGATCTTGTAGATGTCATTTCACTAAAGGATCGAACTCGAGGAGGAGATATTTTTGAATCTGTAACAAAAACTATGAACAAATTTCATGCCACGCTAAAAGTAATTAATTTTGTACATCAAAACAGTTTACGTTTCTGAATTTGAGTTGCACTGCTACAACACATACACACAAATTATTAAATAAGTATATAATAAATTTCAATCTTAAGACATATCAACTTGCAAATGTTTATTTGCTATTTAATAACAACATATGAACGTTTTCGCCGTTTAGGGCATCTTCAGATATAACAAAAAACATGTAATCTGGACCTATAATAGTAAATTATGCAAATGACATGGAGTAGAGAACAATATATGTGATACATAAGATTCAAAATCCAAATCCAAAGACCATCTCAATATTCATCCTGTATTATGTCATAATTTATATAAAGCTCATGAATCTTATGTATCACATATATTGTTCTCTACTCCATGTCATTTGCATAATTTACTATTATAGGTCCAGATTACATGTTTTTTGTTATATCTGAAGATGCCCTAAACGGCGAAAACGTTCATATGTTGTTATTAAATAGCAAATAAACATTTGCAAGTTGATATGTCTTAAGATTGAAATTTATTATATATTTATTATATACTTATTTAATAATTTACCAGGCATATTGATATATAAAATGAATTGTAAATTACATACACACAAAGTTGATATTTTAAACATGATATTGACAACATTATTATTAAGATTTATTTCCGTCACTAACGAACAACATTCATGGAATGACCCAGTAGATAAAATTCTATTATTATTATTATTATTATTATTATTATTATTATTATTATTATTATTATTATTATTACTATCATTATTATTATTATTATTATTATTATTACCATCATAATTCATCCTCATGTAGCCTACATTCTTTGTTTATCAGAGTTCATCAAGTGCAAATCTAAACTGAGTTCCTAATCAACTGGTAAGATGTATAAAAGTTATCAAAGTACCAGCCGCCGCAGTTTCGTTTTTGTTTACGATCATTCGGCCAGGCTGCCTGCTACCTGTGTTCAACCGTTGTACGGTAAGGGAAGAGTGAAGGCTCTTCAGTTCGCAGCTCGAGAGCGCTATTCGACATCCCTGCACTAAAGGTACGGTCACACGTCGCTACTTTTGCAGCGCAACTTTTGTACTGCAGCTACAAAAGTTGCGTGTCGTGTTCATACGTAAGCCAAAAGGAGCGCGCTGTACGCTACTTTTCGTGCTGCGCAACCCGAGTGCTGCAAAAGTTGCAACTGGAGGTTGCGAGTCTGTTCACACACAAGGCGCTACTTTTGCAGCCCCAGTCATGCTGCAGGTTTCCATCTCCGTGTTGACTTCTCAATATACATTTTGTGGTTATGTTCGCATTATTAATAAACTCATGCGACAGCTTACTTATCTATTATTTAAGTTTCTGTCGTATCTAGTATTCAGAAATTGACATTATTTTTCCTATAAAGCTTTTAAAAACGCCTATATACTTAAATGATAACCAACAGTATATTCATGTAATCAATGTTGGCAACCCTCCTGTTTGGAACTACACTACGGAAAATTTAAAAAATGAATTATATCGTCAGCAATTATGCTCAGACTGTGTTGTGTATTTAATAACTGTTACAAATAATTTATTTTCATCATATTTAACATTAAAATATATCCAAACAATAAAAGTATCATTGGCACATTTGGGTGGTAACACTGGTTGCAACCGCAGCAAAAGTTTCAACAAAACCGATATCAAAAATGCTGCGGCTGCAACCCTGAGAACCCTGTTCACACGTCGCTACTTTTAAGCTGCGCGCAGCATGGAAAAGTAGCGGGGAGCAGGTTCGGCAGCCGCTACTTTTCGGGTTGCACCGTTGATCACACGTCGCAGTACGAGAGTTGCGCAGTTTTTTGTACTGCAGGACTGCAAAAGTAGCGACGTGTGACCGTACCTTAAGGCTTCCATAGGTCCATTGCGCGACCTACATAGGTTGTAACTTTAATAATGGCAACTATTTATTTATTACGAATATACAAGTGATACATCTGCGAAACTTCTACAGTCCTTCAATGTAGTAACCAGCATTGTCAACAACTCGTTGCCAGCGATGTTGAAGTCGTAGTATCCTTGTAGCAGCTTCTGTTGTGTTGATGTTTCTGATGGACAGCCCTACTGCCTGCAGAATATCGGGAACAGTCCGGAATCAAACGTCACGAAGTGTTTCTTTCTTCTTCGGAATTAAGACATAATCACAGGGGCTTAAGTCTGGTGAATGTGGAGGATGGAAAAGCACTTCCCACCCCAAGCGACAGTACAAATCAGCTACAGGCTGTGCCGTGTGCGCCCCTGCATTATCCTGCAAAATGATGGGAGGGTTCTGCAAAACGTGTGGACGCTTTCTTCGCAACGCTGTTCTCAGATTATGCTAAAAAAAATGACGGAAATGCTGTGCATTAACATTCAGCCAAGATCACTGTTCCTGCTTTGTAAACATGGCGAAACACAACCGCTTAGAGCTGTAACTAACAGGAAACTAAAGTCGCGACGCTGTTATTCCCGGCGTGACTCCTCCTCTTTGCTTACGTCTTAGGAAGTCAAGGTTCTATAAAGTCTAAGTAAGTAGTATCGTTCGTCATTTTTGTTCTTTCGTTGCCGAGCTACCAGACGAGGGATCTATTTGCCACACCGTTAAACATTAACATGTCGTAGCTCCTATGATAATAAATCAAACGCACTGTAATTCAGCAAATAATTCAGCGGCAAATAACGTCCTCGTGTGCTTTCTGCGAACGCAAACGAAAGAGCCAAAATGGCGGGCGATTATATTAAGTATTTATCGATCCTTAGGAGATGCATAACTTCTTCACTAGCGAATCACAAGACGCACACGTTTAAATGTAGCCGACCTGTAAGGTGATTGGCTGCCGGAAATTAGAGCGACGGGACTATAACTCCAACTCTCCATAGCGCATGCGCTGTGAGTCAGACGGAAGAGTCCTTTTAGGGGGGAAGGAACGCAGACATAGACTAACATGTGGTAGAAGTGACAACAATGAACTCCGCCTCGTTTCGCTTTTACAGCAGTGTTGCCACTATTAAAGTTACACCCCACGTATATAGCCCATGATTGTCCAAGTCCAACAGGTGGACTGAGTGACATTAAATCGCAATATAGCGAACGCCAGTAGGGGACGTTATCCCCACCCACATGAAATGTGTATTCGACACAACACTCGCTTATCACGTAGAGTGTCTGGTGAGCTAGTAGGGGAAAAGTGGAAGGGGTCGTGGGTGGAGCTTCTACGTTCGCTATATTGCGATTTGCCCCATTCGTGAATTCCATGCTGACAGGCGCACTATCCTGTCTCAGCCTTGACAATCAGGTCCCATCCTGAGACGGATTAGCCTACACTCTCAAAAGTCTCGGTCCAGGGTACCGGATCTCAATAAGTTACGAACGCACGGTCGATTGTGTTGTGTAGATTGAGAGGAATGGCAGATGGAGAGTGCCATTTTATTACTTCTTGTCTTAACATATAAACATTCAGTCACCGTAGGACACAAAATAAATGTTCACGTTTACAAATATAATATATTATGCAGTGAATTTTTAGTACAGAAAATATTTTTTTAACATTACACGTTTGAATTTACGTTATACTACACAATATCGGTATTACTAATAAAAACTCTATATACAGACGTTTAACTGTCTTATACAATGAGTAGCTCGTTTATACGCCGTGTGTAAAATCCTTACTAATAATCACTACATATGTCGTGTATAACAGTATAACTGTTACATAGCTACGTCATAGTTTCGTCATTACTTCATTACCGAGCAATGTCAGAGACTGCCAGACGGCAAACGAATTTGAGAATAAACTAAGAAAGCATTCATTTAACAATTAATTCTCTTTACCAACAGCACATTTTTCAATTTTTTTTTTTTTTTTGCATGTAACAGAATAAATATTCGAATTAATTCGTGATATTATTACTATTATTATTACTATTCTCAACACTATTATTATTACTATTACTGGCCTATTACTATTATTATTATTATCTATATATATATATATATATATATATATAATTTGAACTGGTAATGGAAATTACGGGAAAACGGCTGAAAGGATTTTAATAAATGACCCCTCATTATGAAGCTTGGAACCAAAAGTTTTTCAGAAAAATAATAGTTTTCAGTGAAATTTCAATTTTCCTACATCATTTTCCTATTTTCCAAAATCCATCTTTCGTCAGTTTTGAGTACTAATTAATTGCATTTCAGAATAAAACAAAACACACACTACAATAAATAATAAAACACGAAGGCCATGACCTGCAGGATTGCTGACATATTTAGAGTTCAGATGGCTCAGATTCTTTCACATCATAATGCCAATATGTCGATCTTCATTTGTGTAAATTTTTGGTAACGTATAAAAATAATTTACAGGTCTGGTTCTCTGCTCTATAGTTTTCCGAGTACAGCTGTGTATTGGATATTAAGATCTACAGAACTTAAGAATGTTTGGTGACATTGCCATTAAAAATGAAATATTATTATAGTTAATGCAACACATAATGCTATACTGATGATATGAAAGTGAAACCTTTTGGGGTTTTATGTAAGTAGACGCAGAGAAAGAATATTTTATATTAGATGTTCATTTCTATAATTTACTGAGTAACGGCTATATATATGTTTCTGAAAACTATAGAACTTACGTAAGGTAACAAAAATGAAATACTTTTATAGTTATTAATCAAGTGGTGTGGGTCTTTTTCATATATTTAATGGTGGTGTGATTATTTATATGTTTGATTCTGTAATTTTCCTTGGTAGTAATTGAGTCATGGTTCCTATTTTAGCTGCGTCTTTAAACTACATCAAAATTAATTTCATATTTCTTTGGTTTAATCGATTAGATTATTTGTGATCGCTGCCAAGCATATTTTGTTGTAGGAAAAATAGAAGGCCATTTCACTTCTTGCTACCGTGATGAGTAAGTTTATTTCCCGCAACCAGCAACGAATGAAACATTGAAACTGCTAACGATTTACGATGGACAATTTATTTTATTTAGGGCGCATACAAGATTCTACAACACCGCCATATCATTCGCCTCCTTTTCAGCATCTCAGCAATTGATTCCTCACAACAGCCTATATTACAGAAAATATAGGTACGGGATAACATTCATTGTTACACAAATTAATCCAGCAGTATTTGGTAGATCAGTATTGTCTGGAGGAAGCGCAAAAATTACAATTCCTAAGAAAAGACCAAAAGGTATTACTTACTGATAAAATAAGAGGCCTACAAGATTTTGTAGTCTCTTGATCTCCTCAGCAAGATCTCTTAGTGGGAAAAAGTGATTCTGCCCTCTACATTTCACGGTAGTTCACGAAACATGCAGGAACTAGACAAGATGCTAAGTCTTTTGTTCAAAGCATGACAAACCTTACATTTTCTTAACTTTCACCTACAATCCGCAATGACCTGAAATAGCTACTGCATTACTCCCACATGAAAAACTCGCTGATCGTCCTGACATTGTTACTTGCGATTTCGCATTGGAACTCAAGAACTGAAGACGGATAGGTTCAAGGAAAAGTATTTGGCATAAAAAAAAACATTCAGAGGGAGTATGTTTCACTATTATGGAAGAAAATAACTTTCAAAATGTCGGTATTCTTCACTGAAAATAAATCTGAACAATTTTTATTTGAACTTCTTATGGACTTAGTTTGCAGTATTTGCTGCATAACCCTCTAGTTATTATACAGGGACATCACTTTATTTTTACCAACATTTTTAACATTAACCTGGCTATATTCGGAAACACTGTTTCCCCCTGCCATTACAGGAGTTTGATGTTACTAGTGCAATATGTAAACAAATCATTTTACTAGGTATAGGAGGAGAGAAAAGTAGTGTATCCATTTATGTTGTAGGGAAATACGATATTACGATTTTCAGTTTGATCGTCACTTTTACGGAATTTATCAAAATACAGTAGAGTAGTAACATTTTTTTTTCAAAAACTCAACTTTTCAGGCGGCTACGTTCGTTATGTAATGTCTACTTTATTTAGCATATTAATTATTGATGTTATCATACAATATAGAGAGTGCATTTAAATTGAGGGGTTCATAAGTAAAGGGCTGTAAGTACACTTAAGTTACTTTTGAGAAAATGGGGTTTAAATGTTTAAGCTTTCGTAAAATCGGTGAAATTTTTATTTAAATTTTAATGTGTGATGCGATTAAAATATCCCTTTGCCACTAAAATTTTAGATACTTTTGTTTACACTGGATGCACTTAACTCATGTTATTACAAATGTCACTAGCATTCCTTTGCTTCTAGCCACCTCAATTAAAAAAAAAAAACTAATCTGAATTTTTAACCAAGTTGCTGAAAATGGTTGCCGTTCATTACAATGCAGGCTTCAATTCAGTACGCATGTTATTAAAAACATTTTGAAGCATATTCTCTGAAATTGAATTTATCGTTTCTTGAATATAATTTTTAGTACGATATTATTAATATAGGTTCTTTTTTCTATAGGAAACGCAATCATATTTATGAAACACACTATACACTGCAGTGTTTACTTCACTGCTTGAAGACTTCGAATGCAACAGCGGCCGTAAGTTTGTGTGTCTGACGGGAGCAAGGACATTAGTGAAGGGGTGAGATTGAAGTACATTCAGAAATGCAGGTACAATAAAAATGCAAGTAAAAATAAAGTGATGTCCCTGTATATTCCTTGCAGCATAGCGATCTTTCTTTCCCATGCTTGACATTGCCAGGAATCAAAAGCACTTGTAGGCCTAATATCATTAGCGGTATAATCGCCGTTGATCCGCTATGTTTGCAAATTGCCCGCCTCACGTTGCTGAATGCAGCGGAAGAACAAAGAGCTCGCTACCTGAACAGCACGACGAGGTCACGGGGGAGTCGAACGGGATTGATTGTGCCCTGAAGGCTACATCGACTGTCACGCTGAATGAAGCCTGCTTGCAGTACATGGCATCGCATCTGAATCGGGTCCACACAATGCAAACCCTTTCAGTACCACAATGCCCGCGTTCTGCCTATGGTAAGAAAACCAGCGCAGTGTTACACGAGTACAAAGGTCTCCACGTCGATTCAGACGAGCAAAAGTTCTCAGGTTTTTATAAGAATACGCTCGGTTACTGTTCCATAGTTTCATCGTGTTTCAGGCCTAGCGCGCAGGGACGGTTTTTCGTCCCCTTATCCGTAGCGGTTAGAAAACCGCTTTGATAGAACACATTGCTTGAAATTGATGTGAACTCACGAGCGGATATTTTACAGCAACGGTTTTAAAAACGCAACATGCTCTATTTTCTGAGCGGAGCGCCAACCGCGCAATATTATGAAACACGTCTCAGAATATGTTAGTGTGCAAACGAGCTGCAAAACAACCGTTTAATTTTTTTTTTTTTTTTTTTTTTTTTTTAATTTCGACCGGCCAGAGGCCGTTTTCCAAAGTTATCTATTTTTGTTTTCTGTTTGTTTACCTTTTTTTTTTACTAATACAATCACAACACCCATGCCCGAGGCGGGACTCGAACCCACAACCCTTCGGACCAAGCGATAGGGACATGCCGTGCCCCTACCGCTTGAGCCATCCGGGCCGGCATTAATGATGCAGTTGTGAAATATTATCCCAACGCAATGGAAAGTATTCGAGAGGTAAGGAAACAAAGAGGCAAAAGAAATTAATATCTAGGAAGCCTAGTTTCGAAGAACCTCACAAACAAATTCTGAAAGATGGTAGAACAGAAGAAATCGATGAAGATAAATCCTTCTTGCTCTCATTATTGCCGAATTTTCGAAAACTTTCACCACAACAAAAATTGACAGTAAAAGTGGAATTTTTTCAAGTATTACAAAAATTCATTTTTTTTAGCGAAATAACCCAGGTCACCCAGTTATGCAGGATATCAAAACATATTTTTATGCATATCAATTCTCACTTCCGATATCCTTCAAATGTGTTTAGTTCATCTGGTTTGCCACCACATAATCAGTCTTAACACATTTGACTCAACCTGGGCAGATTCAGACTCCTCACACCGAACAGACTTCGTCTACAACAATGATTTTTTCAACATATGTACCCAATTCTCAACTAACGCCGTCCTGCAGTAGGCTACACCCAATGGTGTTTAACCCAGATAAGACTGACGTCCTATATATAGGACGGAACGTTTTATTTTTTTATCATTGCTGTGTAAGATTTTCATAGTCGGCAATCATGATACCATAATCCTTATGTGTTATAAATTGCCTCCAATTTTTTTTCTTATATTTAGTCTGTCATAGTCATTGTTATTAACATATTTGTGTGAAACGTCCGCTGTCCTATATATAGGACGTCAGTCTTATCTGGGTTAATTGTGACCTAGTGACAGTACAGTGCTCTCATCAAGTTAATCTGACTTATTCGAACTGCATTAACATAAACATATTAAATAACTTGCTTTATATACTCGTATGTAATATCTTGTGTAAATTGTAACGATTGAAATTAAATATAAATATTGTTAACCTTACGGTGACTGCTAGTCTTTCTTCTGGTGCTATTGCTTTTCTCATAATTGTTTGTATCCTGATAAGCTGTGTTGCTGTATGAAGTTTAATAATACGCTGAATGAATTTTTACTCATTCTAAAATATTCAGAAAGTTTTTAGAATATGGTACGGAAATAAAACTTGGAGCTCCCTTATTCTGTAAGTTTCGCTTACAATACACTGCGCATGTGCAGTAAACAAGAGCCCCTGTATAACATGGTACTTGTGAACAGTCGTGCGAAATTGTTGCCAAGGCTTGCATACAGGTGGACTCCCATCAAGACTCATTCCAAATTTTAATTCCGTATATGTACAATGAATCTGTTCCTTAAGTAATCTTTGGCTTAAGAGAGCATGGACCCACATTCTCTTTCTTCGCTGTTTTCGAAGACGTAATATATAGCACATATTACAGATTTCCCACAATTCTTCTTGAGTGTTATCTGCTAGAGCTAGACTGAGAAAACAGCGGTTTTTTCTCCGTTCGCGTGCCCACTCAAATCAAAAGAGCTCGTGAGCGCTAGGCCTTAGTAAAGCAGGTGCGACTGATAATTCAATCGACCATCCAAGCCACTTTCATAATTTTGCCGGTCATCTGAAAGTCCCATTTAGCTGGCCATCAAGTTCGTTAGCTGTGTGTGATGCATCTCCATTACTAATTTGATCTGCAGTGTATGTAAGCGAGAGTGCAATAATGAAAACACACAAAAAAAATGAAAACATGGCACATGTGATTAATTTTGTAATTAAGCGCCCTTTTGTACACAAATTATATGGTAATCAATGTTGAGGGCTACGCAGACACGACGGCACAAAACGAATAATTGTCGTTTTAATAAACACGGCATGGTGCATAATCATACAACATGTTCGCTTGCAATTGAAAATAGATTTTATCATCGTGTCAGCCATTGTTGAGGTTAAGTTGCATTGACATTGCAATTTTGAAATTAATTCCTTTCACAACTAAAATGTTGTAGCGATATGTAAATGCTGCTCTCAATGGATCCCCGACTACGTCCATGTACAGAGTGTGTGTGAAATGGGAAGTCGTGTTAAGTGAAGTAGACCCCTCGAATTAAGAAATAAACATTGTGAGTAAGGAATTATATGAAGATACAAATATAATTATAGACACCGGATTCACAAGAACAGATACAATTAAAACAAACACTGGGTTGCGACAAGGGTGGAGTTTATCGCCCACTTTATTTAATATGTATAGAGACGACATTTTAAATAAATGGAAAGCTTTAGTGAATCCAGGAATAAGAGTAAATAATAAAGTATTGTGACGGCCACGTGAGGTTCGATCTCACGACCGACGGAGGAGAGGCATCTGCTTCCTGGGACATGTACTATTGTGGAGAGAAGAGAGGGGAAAGGGCGACGCGGCGAGGGGAGGTTGCGCGCGCATCTTCTGCTTGCCTAGAGAGGCCGAGAAGTCCGTCGAAGTGGAAATCCAGATTATTCGAGAGTGGAATCTTTGGCGAACTCTCCAGAAACTATGGCTTAGTTATAAATACAACGCACTAGTGAACGCGAGTGATTTTCAGTCAGTCAGTAAGCCAGTGTTGTTAAAGTCAGTGGAGAGCAAGCCAGACCGTCTTGTGTAGCAGTGAAGCCAGCTTCGAGACCAGAGCGCGACTTGAGTTGTGTCCGTAACTGTGGAGCCTGAAGCCCGGAGTTCGAGTGCAGTGGACCGCAGTTGGGGGACCTGAGTTCGAAGTGCAGCAGATCGGCTCTGAAGGTCTGGGGTTCGAGATTCTGTGAATGCGAGTGACTGAGCTAGAAGAACTAGCCAAGACAAACGAGCTGTGAACTGAGAACTGACAGTTCTGTGTTGTAAATAGTGCTTTGTGAATATTAGTTAAGATTAACAGTTCATTGTTGTTCGTAATAGTCCAAGTAAATTGTCATTGTCGTTTGTGGAGTTCAATAACGAACGCTGTGTTGCTGTGTGGAGAGCAAATCCCATTGTTGACGGGAGTGAAATTAAATTGTAGAGAGTGAAGAGTTATTGTTGAGATAATAAAATTACATTGTTGTTCAGTATAAAAATTTACAGTATATATAAATAATCATTTGCAGACGATTTAATCATAATACAGAAAATGAAGATGACCTACAGAAATCTTTACATGAATTAAATAAATTATGTAACTTATATGATCTAAAGATATTAGTAAAAAAAACAAAGACAATGGCATTTAGAGGAAAATATCCAGTGAGATCCAAATTTATTTTAGAAAATCAAAGTATAGAACAGGTGTCTAGTTTCAAATATTTGGGCTGTGATATTAGTTACAATATGAAAAGAGATACTTACTTACTGGCTTTTAAGGAACCCGGAGGTTCATTGCCGCCCTCACATAAGCCCGCCATTGCCACTGAAGAGCTTTTCGAAGGTAAATATTTCCCCGTGTTCATCGCTTACGGCACAAAGGTTTTCTCTTTTTGGAAAGAAGTCCAGGTGGCTGTCAAGAAAGTGTACCTTCTGTGACATGTTGCATCCCATAAGGTGAAAGTAGTGCAACATTTCACTAACATTAAATAACTTTTTATTTTGGAGAAACAGTACGTGCTGGACAAAAATTAATCGCAGATTCGTTTTTTCCATAAAGGGAATACATCGAATACGCATATTTTTATAAAAAGAACAAATTTCATGTTTTACAGTGTTATTAATGAAAAAATATACTGACAAGCCATGGGAATTATTTGTAGTTTTTTTTTAATAGTCCTATACGATTTCCAGATTTGGCATCTACTATTATTTTTATCACTCTCTCTTTTTTTAATAGGAATATACTGTTACTATCTGTGGAATTTCCCCAGAATATTATTCCAAAACTCATTACCGAGTGGAAATATGCAAAATATATTGTATTCAGGTTTGGGACAAGTTACCTGGTTGAGGTTATTTCCGGGATTTTCTCTCAACTCTTTAAGAGTAAATGCTGGGTAGCTTTCGGCTCTGGACCCTGGACTCATTTCGCTGACATTATCACCTTCATCTCATTCAGACGCTAGATAACCGTAGCAGTTTATAAAGCGTAATAAAATTACCAATTAAAAACTTTGTAAAATTGAGTGTCACTTCGTACGATGTCATACATTAATCATAACTATTCGAACCCCTCCCTGATAGAGGGCTTCAGGTAAAATTTGTTTTCACGCTATATTTAGGCTCTGAGTTAAACTACCTTTGTATTTGAAAACGACGTTGAATAAAATACTTACTTATTTACTTACCTACATACTTACTTACTGGCTTTTAAGGAACCCGAAGGATCATTGCCTCCCTCACATAAAGCCGGCCATAGGTCCCTATTCTGAGCAAGATCAATCCAGTCTCTATCATTATATCCCACCTCCCTCAAATCCATTTTAATATTATCTTCCCATCTACGTCTCGGCTTCCCCAAAGGTCTTTTTCCCTCCGGTCTCCCAACTAACACTCTATATGCATTTCTGGATTCGCCCATACGTGCTACATGCCCTGCCCATCTCAAACGTCTGGATTTAATGTTCCTAATTATGTCAGGTGAAGAATACAATGCGTGCAGTTCTGTGTTGTGTAACTTTCTCCATTCTCCTGTAACTTCATCCCTCTTAGCTCCAAATATTTTCCTAAGAACCTTATTCTCAAAAACCCTCAATCTCTGTTCCTCTCTCAAATGAGAGTCCAAGTTTCACAGGCATACAGAACAACCGGTAATATAACTGTTTTATAAATTCTAACTTTGAGATTTTTTGACAGCAGACTAGATGATAAAAGCTTCTCAACCGAATAATAATAGGCATTTCCCATATTTATTCTGCGTTTAATTTCCTCCCGAGTGTCATTTATATTTGTTACTATTGCTCCAAGATATTTGAATTTTTCCACCTCTTCGAAGTATAAATCTCCAACTTTTATATTTCCATTTCGTACAATATTCTGATCACGAGACATAATCATATACTTTGTCTTTTCGGGATTTACTTCCAACCCTATCTCTTTACTTGCTTCAAGTAGCGTCGTTGAATAAAATACTATTTGAAATTAAAATGTTATTTTGATGATTATGTAATTTGATTTTATGTTCAATTTATTCTAGAAATGAACTGAATGTCATAATCATAACCCGATGTCGATGTTTCCGTAAAAAATGACGTCATCCACGCGGTAGAGGTAGGATCTCATTTTTCAGCCGTGATGGACAATATAAATGGCAAGTGTCGCCAAAACCTTGACAAGCGGCTTCAATTGATAGATTGTTTCCGGGGTTATTTAGCAGCGTTTTAATTAACAGGTGTTCAGTGTCGCAGATATTGATGAAAAAGGGGCAGAATGGACAGAAAAAACACTACGACATTTTTCAAGCCTCACTCGATACAAGATCAATGAACTGACGCTACAGAGGTCACGAGGACAAAACCGAGGACATATGGGTACGATAAATGAAATAGCGTACTGTTATTTAAAAGATTTTAATCTCAGCTACGTAACACGGAAAACGAGAATATAGGTATGACTGTGCTTTGTTATTTGTGTGCTGAGAATTTCTCTGTCACAATCCACGACTGCGAAATAATATTAATTCTTTTCACCTCAAAATCATGATTTCTTTTGTAGCACCATTACAAGAAGGCATTACTTATTTACTTATTTAATAACTTAATAATTTTATTTTTATTTTTATTATTTATTTATATTTAATGTGCTGTACAACAGCCAGTGGCCAATTGCAGTTCAGCACAAAGAATATAACAAAAACCTAATACAAAAATAATTATTACACATAAATACAATACAATTAATTACAATAACGACGATGAATGGATAAATAATGGATGACTTTAAAATACATAACTAAGAATACTATAAGACAATGATAATTGAGTACAATGCCTAAAAGAATACATAAATGATAAGTCGTTGCCAAGAGCAAACTAAGTCTATACATTGAAGGGATCGAATTCGCATTTTTAATGCATCTGGAGACTGGTGAAAGAAATTTCGAATTTCTAATATAGAAAAGTTTGTGGGCTCTCATATCTTTTGTTGGAATGCGTAAGGTAATATTGTTTAAGAAAGAGTCACAGGATATATCACCTTTGAGGACTTTACAAAAGAACAGATAATCTAGCTCATGGCGTCTAACATATAGATTTTGACAATTAAAATATTCACATTTTCTCTCATAACTGCATCCGGAATTAATGGGCAGAAATCTGAATGAACATAAAGATATAAAAATAATAATAATAATAATAACAATAATAATAATAATAATAATACTTACTTACAAATGGCTTTTAAGGAACCCGTAGGTTCATTGCCGCCCTCACATAAGCCCGCCATCGGTCCCTATCCTGTGCAAGATTAATCCAGTCTCCATCATCATATCCCACCTCCCTCAAATCCATTTTAATATTATCCTCCCATCTACGTCTCGGCCTCCCCAAAGGTCTTTTTCCCTCCGGTCTCCCAACTAACACTCTATATGCATTTCTGGATTCGCCCATACGTGCTACATGCCCTGCCCATCTCAAACGTCTGGATTTAATGTTCCTAATTATGTCAGGTGAAGAATACAATGCGTGCAGTTCTGTGTTGTGTAACTTTCTCCATTCTCCTGTAACTTCATCCCGCTTAGCCCCAAATATTTTCTTAAGCACCTTATTCTCAAACACCCTTAACCTAATAATAATAATAATAATAATAATAATAATAATAATAATAATAATAATAATAATAATATGGGATTTATTACTCTATATGGAATAAATTTTTTCCGTATTTCACATGTTCCCTCCTCTTTCATCTTTTTTCTTTCTTAGATTAACGTTCTTCCATTACTAGATTCATATGTCTCATTTATATGCATAATATCTCTCATTTCCTTTCCTTCCTTCTTTATCACTTTCTTTTTTTTTTTCTTTCCCTCATCTCAGTTTTTATGGAATAGTGCTGTCTCACACTTTGCTTTCTTGCTTGATGCTTGACTGACTGACTGACTGACTGACTGACTGACTGACTGACTGACTGACTGACTGACTGACTGACTGACTGACTGATTGCTTATTTGCTTGCTTGCTTGCTTCTTTATTTGCATCCTTATTTATTTACTTAATTCCTTATTTACTTACTTATTTACTTACTGACTGACTTATTTACTTACTAGTTAACTTATTTACTTATTTACTTACTATTTATTTATTTATTTATTTATTTTATTTATTTATTTATTCTGTACTTATTCTTTCTTCGTTTCTTTCTACCTACTTCTATTTCTTCCTTTCCTAAGGTTCAAATTTCTTACTCATTCTACGATCTCCCATGTTTTCTTCTTCATTTCTTTCTTCCTTTCTTCAGTTCCTTCTCAATATTCTCTTATATTCCAATGCCTTCTTGTTACTTTCACCCTCATTACCGAACTACAACTTAACTCTGCCAGGAAACAAAAAAATTATTATTATTATTATTATTATTATTATTATTATTATTATTATTACTATTATTTTTTATGTATCTGTATTAATTATTGCCGACCTGGTTGAGTGGAAGAGAAGGCCTCAAGGCCTTAACTCTGCCAGACAAATAAAAAATTAATATTATTATTATTATTATTTATCTGTATTAATTATTGCCGACCTGGTTGAGTGGTAGAGAAGGCCTCAAGGCCTTAACTCTGCCAGACAAATAAAAAATTATTATTATTATTATTATTATTATTATTATTATTATTATTATTATTATGTATCTGTATTAATTATTGCCGACCTGGTTGAGTGGAAGAGAAGGCCTCAAGGCCTTAACACTGCCAGACAAATAAACAATTATTATTATTATTATTATTATTATTATTATTATTATTATTATTATTATTATTATTATTATTATGTATCTGTATTAATTATTGCCGACCTAGTTGAGTGGAAGAGAAGGCCTCAAGGCCTTAACTCTGCCAGACAAATAAAAAATTATTATTATTATTATTATTATTATTATTATTATTATTATTATTATGTATCTGTATTAATTATTGCCGACCTGGTTGAGTGGAAGAGAAGGCCTCAAGGCCTTAACTTAGCCAGACAAATAAAATAAATTATTATTATTATTATTATTATTATTATTATTATTATTATTATTATCTCTCTTATCTTTATTTGCTTTCCTTGTTTTTAAATTCTTCCTACATTTTTTTAAATTCTTTTTGTTTCTCTCATTTCTTCGTTTCGTTATTGTTGATATTTGCTTACTTGCTTACTTACTTACTTAGTTACTTACGGCTTTTAAGGAATCCGGAGGTTCATTGCCGCCCTCACATAAGCCCATAAGATTAATTCAGTCTCTATCATCATATCACACCTCCCTCAAATATATTTTAATATCATCCTCCCGTCTACGTTTCGGCCTCCCCAAAGGTCTTTTTTCCCTCCAGCCTCCCAACTAACACTCTATATGCATTTCTGGATTCGCCCATACGTGTTACATGCCCTGCCCATCTCAAACGTCTGGATTTAATGTTCTTAATTAAGCCAGGTGCGTGCAGTTCTGTGTTGTGTAGTCTAACTTTCTCCATTCTCCTGTAACTTCATCCCTCTTAGCCCCAAATATTTTCCTAAGAACCTTATTCTCAAACACCCTTAATCTCTGTTCCTCTCTCAAAGTGAGAGTCCTGTTTCACAACTATACAGAACAACCGGTAATATAACTGTTTTATAAATTCTAACTTTCAGATTTTTTGATACTTCCCTTATTCCATTCTTCTCCCCCCTTCCGTCTCTTGTTTGCTGGTTCTTTCTCCCCTCTCCTCGCACTCTGTTTGCTTGTCCGCCCGCTGACAGCTCTTCCCTCTCGTAGCTCCGCATTAAAAATCAATTCCGTCCAACTCAATCATAAGCCAGACCCTCTTTGTTATGACTCTAATTCGAAAAACTGTCACCTGCTAATCCTAAAACGAAAATCATGTCGGCCGCAACAAATCTAGAGAACAAGTATTGATAATGTATGCCGTGCCGTCCGACACCTATCCGTTATCAAATTGTACAATACGAGGTATTGTTTAATCATTAATGGATTTCGAAAATGATTTATGCAACGTGTCGGTTATGTGGCCAGTCATTAGTCGGAACTGCTGCGTGCGAGAGTGGCCTACGAGGCTCGCCTACACAAACAAGAGACACACAGACGAACAGGCCCTCAATTATGCGACTGAATTACACGGCGCACAAGATAATAGTTAATTATTCTGGCTAACCGTCAGCTGAAATATCTCATCACGCGTCTCCTTCATGATGCATTGTCGTTCATTTTCTTGTTGATGCGACCAGCATTATTCAAGGCCTGGACAAGAGCGATCGTGTTAGCACTACGAGTGACTGACCACGTTGCAAGGTTTTGCCGCTAGATACCGCACCGTGACACATTCATCGATTTCTTTCGTACAAGTAAACAAATATCGCTTCATGTTTTAGTCTATTTGTAGAAGGCTTTTGCAAAATGAAATTTGGCAACTGGTTGCACAAAAAAAGATTAATAATAGTCATGTTTATTGCCACTAGTTCAATTAATTAAAATGTGTCTCAGTGAAACGTACAGCAAAGTCCGTATAGGTCAGTTTCTATCTGTTGTTTTTCCAATTCACTGCGGGCTACAGCAAGGAGATGCACTATCACCTTTAATTTTTAACTTCGCTCTAGAATATGCCATTAGGAAAGTTCAGGATAACAGACAGGGTTTGGAATTGAACGGGTTACATCAGCTTCTTGTCTATGCGGATGATGTGAATATGTTAGGAGAAAATCCACAGACGATTAGGGAAAACACGGAAATTTTACTTCAAGCAAGTAAAGAGATAGGTTTGGAGTAAATCCCGAAAAGACAAAGTATATGATTATATCTCGTGACCAGAATATTGTACGAAATGGAAATATAAAAATTGGAGATTTATTCTTCGAAGAGGGGGAAAAATTCAAATTTCTTGGAGCAACAGTAACAAATATAAATTACACTCGGGAGGAAATTAAACGCAGAATAAATATGGGAAATGCGTGTTATTATTCGGTTAAGAAGCTTTTGTCATCTAGTCTGCTGTCAAAAAATCTGAAAGTTAGAATTTATAAAACAGTTATATTACCGGTTGTTTTGTATGGTTGTGAAACTTGGACTCTCGCTTTGAGAGAGGAACATAGGTTAAGGGTGTTTGAGAATAAAGTTCTTAGGAAAATGTTTGGAGCTAAGAAGGATGAATTTACAGGAGAATGGAGAAAGTTACACAACGCAGAACTGCACGCATTGTATTCTTCATCTGACATAATTGGGAACATTAAATCCAGACGTTTGAGATGGGCAGGGCATGTAGCACGTATGGGCGAATCCAGAAATGCATATAAAGTGTTAGTTGGGAGGCCGGAAGGAAAAAGATCTTTGGGGAGGCCGAGACGTAGATGGGAGGATAATATTAAAATGGATTTGAGAGAGGTGGGATATGATGATAGAGACTAGATTAATCTTGCATAGGATAGGAACTGATGGCGGGCTTATGTGAGGGCGGCAATGAACCTCCGGGTTCCTTAAAAGCCATTTGTAAGTAAGTAAGGGCTTAAATGAATATTCGTATTTAAAAATACTTTTCTTCATGTACAAATCTGAACAGAAATCAGAAACTTTTAGAGATATTTAAAATAACTGTGTAACTTAGATATCAATCATGAAAATGTCATAGATATCCGTAAATAGGCCTACCAGTAGAAAGAAAAAAGTATCTTTCAGGGTGAAAGAAATAAAAATTAATTTTATGACCTATTCAATTTTCAATATATATTATTGATGAAATGAATGACATTAGCTATTTTTCAAGTCGGAAATATTTTCACTCTTGTCCAATGTTATTAGCAGGCTTCGAGACTTTGGACCCGATACAATAAGTTTACTGTGCATGCACTATAGGTTGTTGACTCGCTGCAGGTAGATAGAGATGTGTTGAGGCAACAACGTTGCTATTTAGAGTAGAGTACGGTAGTATGGGGAAACACACATATGTACATTCTGAAAGTAAATATACATTACACAATGACAATGTCAAAAGAATGTGAAAAGCATTTATTCTCCTGTCTTTTATAAGCATTTGTTTTTAATTATACACATTGTTAATGGTTGAAATAAGCATGTAGAAATTTTAATTTTTTCATTTATCCTATTGGTCGTCTTTAGGAAGTGCAGTTACAGTACCGAATTGCAATGTACTACAAGATACATTCTCAGTGTCTCAAACGTAAATCTTTTTCGGTTATCTGCCAAAGTTTGTACTGTGGAAAGCTGCGCTCTACGTCGCATGACGTGATAGGAGCAAAACGAAAAAAACTAACATCATTGCAGTCTCTAAGAGACAGTCATTTATTCTAGGGTGACTCTATGTCCACTAATTTGCTGTTTATGTTACAAAATGTTCCATATCCGTTATTTTTATATAAAATTGATTTCCACTTCTGTTTTACACGTTCAGTACCCGGTGTACTTGGTGTCTCATTAATTCTATGTGTCATTTTCTATATTAATTTGAGGGCTTCCGGCATCTCTTGCTCTGACTTTTCTAACCGTGTAATAGTTTCAGACACAGTTTGAAAATAGGTTTGTATGAAAACCAAATTATTCGTCAGAACCTTCAAATCCAGAGCGTTTTCCTTTGCGTCTTTGTTGTCATTCATTCTACAGCTTGTATTTTGTACTATACGCTTTACCACTATGCTCAGTACGTTGTTATGGGGATTTCCCACTGAACTGCTCTATTGGGTCCGAAGTCTCGAAGCCTGGTTATTAGTATTGGTTTTCAAAATACACCTATTCTAAAATGGGGTCAACTTCTAGTACCCACCGTCAACCTTTCAAGGGCACAGCTAAATTCGGTATTATTCCGGAAAATTTGAGCTATAAAGAATTAGAAAAACGTGTACAAAGTCCGTTCTTTTAGGACGTCAAGTTCAATTTCCATATCTTGAAATGAAAATTCCGAGTTTGGCAGCTATACACGCTAGGACTGGGGTGCGGAATCATATCTGCCCTGTAATATTAATTCCTAATAACGACTCTTAAAACTTTTAGTAAGGGACAATCGGTCGCAAATGTTGACTCGCAAACTTCACTATTAATTTTTTCTTTTCTGTTCGGGGGATGAAGAGATTAAAAATGTACGATTCCCAATGAAGAGTACAAAGGCTCCCTTTATTTAAAAAGTTGCCACAACCTCAGCTTCGTGGGTGGCGACCCCAACCGCCCAGCCAGGCGGTCTGTGTTAATATTCTGCAACGAAATGGATATCGTCCCTCGTTGCTAGGCAACTTCATACCTGTAGTCATATTTCAATTCGAAACTCTCTCATTATTCTACTACAGTTTTTATTGTGCCATTGTACAGTCTGTAATAAAATTACGAAATCCATTATCTTGTGATTCTATAATTATGCGTAAACTTTGCAATGATATTTAAGCATAAGAATTGTTAAGCTAAGGCCTCTGGCGCGGTGCAGGAGTGGCGAGCGGAACTGGTGCTCGAAGGACGCACTCGAGCATGTGTTCGAATCTCGCTTGGGTTGACTGCATGCTTGAACATTTTCGAAGCTTATCCCAACTGCAGCTTAATCAGTCAAAATATCATTTACGATGTCAACTAACTTATGTCATGTTTGTGAGAAATCACCAACGTAGATGAGAGGATTTGAGGGAGATGAGATATGATTGTATTGTGTTGTATTTATTAACATTCCATGGTATTCATACATTGCTTTACACCTAGAATATGGAACAAGTAAAAAAAACTTAATACTACTATAAAGTCTTAATTTATAGTCACAGTCTAGATGAAATATATACAGACAAGATTTACAATATAGTCTACTAGTACAACACAAAGTTTTAGTATCAATTTCATGAAGCGTTATAGAATGTCATGAATTCACCTACAGAATAGAAGGCGTGAGAAATTAGGTACTTCTTTAATTTGGCCCTAAATAATCTTATGTTTTGAGTTTCATTTTTTTATATCAATAGGAAGGCTATTAAAATTTTTACTGCCATATAACGCACTCCTTTTTGATAGCACGATAGACTTGCCGATGGAGTATGAAAGTCATTTTTTGACGTGTATTTATGCTATGAACTGTTGAATTAGTTACAAAGTTTTCACGATTACATACAAGGAAGATTATTAATGAAAAGATATACTGACAAGCCATGGACATTATCTATAGTTTTTTGAAAATAGTCCTACACGATTCCCTAGATTTGGCACCTACTATTATTCTAATTACTCTTTTTTGTAATAGAAATATCTGTTACTATCTGTGGAATTTCCTCAGAATATTATTCCAAATCTCATTACCGAGTGGAAGTATGCAAAGTATATTGTTTTTAAGGTATTGATATTTACTATCTTTTGCATAGATCTAATAGCAAAACAAGCTGAATTTAATTTCGGGGTAATTTTTCAATATGATTTTTCCAATTTAACACTTATCGATTTTTAAGCCAAGAAATTTGGTTGTTGTTGTTTCTAACAGGTATCTATTGTTAATTACTGCGCTAGAAATTTGCGGGTTGAATTTTCACAGGATTTAAATTGGATTATGTTAGTTTTGTTACAATTTAATATCAATTTATTGACTGAGAACCAGTCACATATTTTGAAGAGAATTTCCTGTGTTGAAGATATGATTGCAGAGACTGGATTAATCTTGCTCGGGGTAGGGACCAATGGCGAGCTGATGTGAGGACAGCAGTGAACCTCCGGGTTTCTTAAAAGCCATAAATAAGTAGGTAATATAAAATTGTTCTTCATTATAAAATATTATTCCTTTGATACAAATTGTCTTATATAATACTAAATTCTAGTTGTTTAACTCTTTGAATCACGTGTAACTAATCACATCTACATTTTCTGTTATTATTATTATTATTATTATTATTATTATTATTATTATTATTATTCCATTATTTTTTGTGTCTCTGTTATTTACTCGTATATTTGCTGTGTGTTTTAATACTGGTTGAGTGAAATAGAAGGCCTTATGATCTTAAGTATATCATTCAAAATAAATGAATTAATTAAATGAAGAAATAATTTAAATATTAGAAAACATTGTCGTAGTATCAGTCTTTATGACAAGAGTGTGTTGTAAACAGTCTATGAGGTCTAGTTTTGAATCATGAATAGAATGTCAACTTCACCACAAACAAGATGATGTGGCACGCGTCAAACATGACGTCACCTCAGTATAGTTAACCTTATATCTTTGCGGCCTGGGACAAAATACGGTCCCTAGTTATGAGTAAAAATTATACAACTTGATTACACATCTTTTAACACTATATCACTTCGAAATATGTATTAAATTATTTTCACGTGTTAAATACAGGGACATCATTTTATTTTTACTAACATTTTTCATATTAACTTAGCTATACATCTGGATCAACGCCGTTTGCTACCCCGTTCCACGACTGGAGTTCGATGATATTGGCGTAATATACAAACAAATCACTTTACTAGGTATAGGAGGGAAGAAAAGTAGTTCATCCATTTACGTAAACTAGGATATATTGCGCTTTTGAGTTTGATCGTTTTCATTAGGTTTTTGTTTAATCAAAATACAGTACAGTATTAACAATAAGTGTTTTTACTCACGAACTGAGCTATCCATGCGGACGTATTCATTATGTAGTGTATATTATAGTGTCTACAGCACATTAGAGTACAATATAGAGAATGAAGTTAAATTGAAAAATAATCATAATATGGATATTTAAACACATTTTTGAAAATGGTGGCCGTTCATTTCGATACAGGCTTCAGTTTTAATGTGCATATTATCGCATTATAGACTATTGTACCTAATCCCAATTACCAGTTTCGTCCTTCGTACTAGTAACTCATGTTGAAATAATTCTGTACCTACTCTACAAAAGAGTACCTTACGTACTGTAAATTCAATCTTCACTTCTGCCCGATCCGAAAAGATAAAATTACTCAGACATGCTATCTACTGTCGGTCCAAGTGGTTATGTCGTAGGGTCGTAGAAAGGGGGGGGAATCACGTGACAGTTAATTACTTAACGAAGCCCTTTTATTTAAGTTATTTTAAACAGTTGTATAATATTACGTAGACATCCAATTCCTAACAGAAATTAATGTTCTCAGAAAAGAGCTAAGACAGCCCAATCACTAGGTGGCGAATAAAAGCTGGTGGGGGAAACCGGGATGCGACGTAGGCAAATGGACGACAGTACCTATACGAAAATGATTCAATATTGAAAACTCTTTCGTCACTGGAAAACGCGAACATATTTTTGGAACGTACTATTTACTATGACCGTAAGGCTACTATGACTGTATATGCGGTCTTGGATCTTTGTGGAGGACGGTTGAACTTCATTAGTAGAAAGGGTGGCAGTGAAGTACATTCGAAAAATCCGGTACAATAAAAATTGAAGTAAAAATAAAATTATGTCCCTGTATTAGGTATAGTACCTTATTTGCTAGTTTCAGCCTGTTGTAGACTGTCTTCAGAACTGGTTGGTGTTGGTCTTCGCGCCTTTTGTTTGAATTTCCTGTAGAGGTGTGTTTGTGTCGTATAATGTGGAATCAAAAAGTGTGTGTGTTCTGAAATTGAGTTACTTGTTGAGAATTTCATGTGGATGTGTTTTTGTGTGTCTGTATATTTCGTATTGTTCTAATGTGTTTAGTTTCTGCCTTTTTGGTTGGATGTGAAGAATTTCCATGTCTGTGTTTATGTCGCTGTAGGTGTGGTTGGCATTTGTGATGTGTTCTGCATATGTGGAGGTGTTTTGGAATTTTGTCATGGCTATGATGTGTTCTTTGTAACGTGTTTGACATGATCTGCCTATCCACATTACACTATACAAACACACCCCCACAGGAAACGCAAACAAAAAGCGCGAAGACCAGCACCTACCAGTTCTGAAGATACCCCATAACAGGCTGAAACTAGTCAACAAGGTAGGCCTACTGTAGGTCAATACAATAAGCCAGTGATGTCAAAGCAAGCGCGTTTTTCTAACCTTGACTTCGTGAGCGGGCAGCAAGCGCTAAGTATGGAAAGAGGAAGGGTTGTGTATAATGAATAAGCAGCCTGTTGGATGAAGAAAACAGTGGTGCACAAACTTCAAACGGAAATTGAAATGTTATGTCGTTATTTTTATATGGCTTCTTTCTGTTTGATATTTATCTATATTGTCTGTAAAACAAAATTACTAACACCAATTTCTTAATATTGCAGTTGTGTTTTAAATGTTAATAACATAATAAAGAGTTAAGAAGGAATATTCACATAAGTTCCATAGTAGTACCTATACCGTACTAAATGGATGAAACACATCATTCATAAAGAAAGTGACATCCCCCCCAAAAAAAAGAGATTATCACATGACAAATTGAAATTGATATTGATGGCACCTTTAGCTTATAAAATTAACAATAAACTAATCAAAACAATGTTACAGTACAAAGCAAAGTTACCTACTGTAGGTGCTGTATATGTTTTAAGTGTAACTAATATTCCATATCAAAACTCTTATCCCATTATGCTTTTAAGGTGATATTGGTGAGCAACTTCCTATCATCAGAATATTAAATTATTTTCTCGAAGTGTGCTGAAGCTATAGAGCTGACATTTTTACAACACATGGGCACGTATCTTTTGCTTATGATGTAACAGTAGTTGCTTTGTTAATTCATTTCCTTACAATTTCCATGCGAATATTTTCAAAATTTTCAATACACTATCTTCAGTAATACGTATATACGGTATATTAGATTTACGAAAACATTCTGTAAGGCTACTAAATAAATAGAACTATATCTGAAAATTTATTTTTTCTATAAAAAAAAAGTTGAGAAAATATTTCTTTTGAATAAAAAAATCAAACTTGTGAAAAATGAGCATTAAAATTAAAACTTACATTCTTATAATGCACTTATACTTCTCAGGCAAATCTAAAAATTACCATGGATACAGTTTTAATAAGTTCTCTTCACTTTATTTATTGGATCAGTGCTGGCCATCCCTGAATATAGCTCGACCAAGAGGCATATACTACCTCTTTCGTCTGTCTTTTTCCTTTCCGCTGTAAAGCGCTCGGGCTCTCCTGAGCTCTAAAGGAGAAGTTCAAATATCTGGGAGCAACAGTAACAAATATAAATGATACTCGGAAGGAAATTAAACACAGAATAAATATGGGAAATGCCTGTTATTATTCGGTTGAGAAACTTTTATTATTCAGTCTGCTATCGAAAAATCTGAAAGTTAGAATTTATAAAACAGTTATATTACCGGTTGTTCTGTATGGTTGTGAAACTTGGACTCTCACTTTGAGAGAGAAACAGAGATTAAGAGTGTTTTAGAATAAGGTGCTTAGGAAAATATTTGGGGCTAAGAGGGATGAAGTTACAGGAGAATGAAGAAATTTACACAACGAAGAGCTCCACGCATTGTATTCTTCACCTGACATAATTAGGAATATTAAATCCAGACGTTTGAGATGGGCAGGGCATGTAGCACGTATGGGCGAATCCAGAAATGCATATAGAGTGTTAGTTGGGAGGCCGGAGGGAAAAAGACCTTTAGGGAGGCCGAGACGTAGATGGGAAGATAATATTGAAATGGATTTGAGGGAGGTGGGATATGATGATAGAGAATGGATTAATCTTGCTCAGGATAGGGACCAATGGCGGGCTTATGTGAGGGCGGCAATGAACCTCCGGGTTCCTTAAAATCCAGTAAGTAAGTAAGTATGCCTTTTAAGCTCTCATCCGTTATTCTCATTGATAGGTAGGGACTTTTGGCCCATCTTGTAAAAATATATCATTTGAAGCTAGTCTTGATCCAATACTGTCCTCTGAAATGAAAATATTGTGAGCCCTTAACATGTATGATACATTTTGTGTCGATGAGCACGTTAAAGGTAGCGAAATCATTCCTTCGACATGGCTGCACACCTGTGACAGCGCTGTCTGACGACGATTAAGTCACTCTTGCTCTGCAAGGCTCGTTGCCATGGCAACCCTGAGCACACTGAATAATGCAATACGTTATCTCTTAACGAGGAAGAGGTGGGACAAGCCATAATAATTAATAATATGTATTCACGCAGCATAAAATCATAATAAAATGAAAACAGCTGATCGGGCGGTCCATAGGAGCGCATTCATCAAGGGACGCGATTTCTGATTCGTTATATTCGCTACACGGGTCTGATTTATGGAGCTGCTGTTTATATAGAAATACCTACCGTGACGGCTCCCACAACTCCGCGGCGAATCGATTCGAAAACATTTATTATGACAGTATAATAGATGTTGAAACTCTGAAAATTTAATCCGATATTTCGCCGTCTACAATAGAAACACTGCACGTCTCATTTCTATATTACGAACCTCAACCCATTAAGAGCAAGTGCTGGGTAACTTTTGGCGCTGGACCCTGGACTCATTTCGCTGGCATTAACACCTTCATCTCATTCAGACGCTAGACAACCATAACAGTTGAAAAATGTCGTAAAGTAAACAATTAAGAAAGTAAATTATGTTCAAGACTTCTCTAGAGGGTTTTAAAAAAAGTGTCTAATATTTTAAGAAAAAGTAGAACTCATCAAAAATAGTAAAAAGGTATAATAAATATGTGTCCTGAAATTAATATTTTCCGAGATATTACATCTTAACATGTCCACAGTAGATGATCGATGTGACTTCCATTCATCATAAATCACAACTAGAGACCGGATTTTTATGTAATTACATATTTCAAATTTCAAAATTTATTTACAATTTACATTTGAATTTACATTTGGATAGATACCCGAAATGAGCATATGCTCGTGCTCGGGTACAGTCCAGTAGTCTACATAAAATTTACAGAGATCAATAATAATGCTGATGATATAAAATAATAGTAATAATAATAATAATAATAATAATAATAATAATAATAATAATAATAATAATAATAGAATAATCGTGACAGAAATGATACAAAGATTGTAATACAAAATAATTCACTAATAATAATAATAATAATAATAATAATAATAATAATAATAATAATAGTGATAAAACAAAAATATTTACAATAACAAAATAAATACCAAGACGGATAAAATAAAATATAAAACCACTAGGGAGAGTTAACACAACTTAAACAAGCATATAATAACCGGAAAAAATGCCAAACTCGAAAATCAACAGAAAAGTTCGTTGTATCGCAGACGACAGCAACCGCCGTATTGACATTGTGCTGTGCATTAATGGTAGTAGTGGGGAGCTGAAAGTCTACGTAACTGCCGTTCTCTTCGAATCTTCTCGTACAATCATGGGAAGTTAATGCTGTAAATACAAAATGTCTACGAGTCAAACTGTTCATTATTACCAGGATAAATACAAATAATACTGAAATATATTAATCGAGTTTCAGTTATAGATCTCTCCCTTTGTGCAAGAGGTATCATATCAAAATATCTTATGAATGGCGGGGAAAATATAAATTTCAACAACTTTCTAGTGAGAAGTACAATCAAGTGTATCTGTGGCGATGCTAAGGAATCATTTATTGGAGATATACACATATTATGTTCCTTTCAACCTAACCGTATATAAATAACAAACCTTTGCAAATCTCGTAATTACCATTAATATATTAAAATTTGATACTACATATTTTTACATATTTACCCCACATTACATATTATGGCTTGGTATTACATAAATCTACATATTTAGGAGTTTTATTCATTTTTACTTCTCTAAAAGGAAAAAAAAAACTTTTGCTGGGGAAGTTTACATTATGAAATACACAGGTTTAAAAAGCCTTTTTACCTACCCAAGGAAGGATATATTTCGGGACGAAACATAACGTCCTTAGTTCCAGGAAGTAATAGAGGCACTCACCCCATACCACCCACTGTAAATATGAGTGAACAAAAGACAACCTTTCTCATACAACTACCTTGTATTGTAAAAATCCCTCAGAAAGTAGCGTTGACTTCATGCGGTGGAGTGGGACGAGGACGACATGATTTGTCTCGGACTATAATTGTTCTGCACACGTCTTAACAAGCCGTTCCCATGCAATTTGCAACCTTACCTACCCTCTTCCTAATCCTTCCAAGGAGAACCCGTGTCAAGTCTGGCATGAGCAGCAATAAAGTAGCCGACTTTTGAAAAGAAGCTGGAGTAAAGGAACAAACTGGAAATATGTTGAAATATTAAAATAAATAGCTTTTCAGGTTATTGCTGGACCTCTTTACTTTAAATTTAGTAGACCTATACGGAAATGGGATTTTCCGAGCAATTAGAAAGTATGGTTCTCGGCTGGAATAATCCTACCCTTCTGAATGAGACAGGAATGTCACTTTTCAAACAACAGTTTGTAAATGCCTATAGTTTGAGGTTTTAGTCGGTACTTTGTTTCTTACAGGGAGCAGCTAAAGTGCATGTGTCTCACATTTCCTCTTATTTTCTCCTAATCCAGTACAGCGAAACAGTGCTTGCAGTACTGTTGTGTCATTCATTTCACCCAGTTGTCTAGTTTTAGTACTTAGAGTATAAAGTGCGAGTTTATCTACTGCTTTTAACTAACTAAAATGGCCTCTTTATCTTCAACCCTAGCGACAAAAATGAAATCATGGATTGCGATGGACGAAGCTTTCACTACAAATGGAAAAATAGTAATGTGTCAAGTGTGCGGTAAAAAAGTCAGGTGATCTATGAAATTACAACTGGAGAGTTTTATCTATCCTATACCTGCCAGATATTGATATTAAATATTTTCATTATTTTACACATTTTGGTACATATTCCGCTTATTTTTCTGACATAAATATGTACATATTTCACACCTTGATATTACATAAAAATCCGGTCCCTAATCATAACACATCCTTCTGCTCGAAGACTTAGGCAAACACGCAACATTTCAAATAACCCTGCTTGGTCTCTGATGTGGTGATAGGTGTTGGAGACACGCTCCTGTGCTATTTGAACGTCTTCAATGAGTGCTGCAAACACTAAGGCCTTAAGTATCCCCATAACCAGAAGTGTAAGGAATTAAGATCTGGGGAACGTGCGGGCCATGTACAGGACCTCCTCGATCAATCCATCGAAGTTTAAATAGATATCGTCTGGCTTTTATAGAAATGGGTTGGTACTCCGTCATGCTTAAACGAAATTTCTAGTCTTTAATGCTATGACATTCCAGCAAGACGGGCAATTGATTCCTTAAGAAACGCCGGTACCGAGAACCAGTTAATATACGGAATAGGCTGTGCTGCCCCATTAACCTGTCACCTTTCGTTCATTCATTCTTTAGTACTTTTCTGCCCCTTAAGCAGACCTTTCACTGCAATTTCAGCATTCTCCAATCTTTTCTATTTTCTGCCTTCCTCGTAGTCTCCGCGTATGATCCCTATATCTTAATGTCGTCTATCATCTGATATCTTCTTTTGCTCCGAAATCTTTTCCCGTTCACCATTCCTTCCGGTGCATCCTTCAGTAAACAGTTTTTTTTTCTAAGCTAGTGATCAACCAACTCCTTTTTCTACTCCTGATCAGCATCATTCTTTCTTCACTCACTCTTTCCAAGATAGCTTCATTTCTTATTCTGTCTGTCCATTTCACACGCTCCATTCTTCTCCATATCCACATTTCAAATGCTTCTAGTCGCTTCTCTTCACTTCGTCGTAATGACCATGTTTCTGCCCCATACAATGCCACACTCCACAGAAAGCGCTTCACTAGTCTCGTCCTTAGTTCTTTCTCTAGAGTTCCGTAGAAGATGCTCCCTTTTCCTTGAAATCTTCCTTTGCCATTGCTAGTCTCCTTTTGACTGCCTGGGAGGAGTTCAAGGTACTACTTTTACTACACCCCAAGTATTTGAAGCTGTCCACTTGTTGTACTGTCTCGTTTCGAAATCGTACGTTTACTTTATTTTTCTTCCTATGATCCTGGTCTTCGTCTTGTTTGAATTTATCTTCATCCCATACTGCTCACAGCTAACATTTAACTTCAGTAGCATATCCAGTTTGCTGCCAAAAAATCGGAAAGTTAGAATTTATAAAACAGTTATATTACCGGTTTCCCAAGAAACTAGTTCGATTAATTAAAATGTGTCTCAGTGAAACGTACAGCAGAGTCCGTATAGGTCAGTTTCTATCTGATGCTTTTCCAATTCACTGCGAGCTAAAGCAGGGAGATGCACTATCACCTTTACTTTTTAACTTCGCTCTAGAATATGCCATTAGGAAAGTTCAGGATAACAGGCAGGGTTTGGAATTGAACGGGTTACATCAGCTTCTTGTCTATGCGGATGACGTGAATATGTTAGGAGAAAATACACAAACGATTAGGGAAAATACGGAAATTTTACTTGAAGCAAGTAGAGCGATCGGTTTGGAAGTAAATGCCGAAAAGACAAAGTATATGATTATGTCTCGTGATCAGAATATTGTACGAAATGGAAATATAAAAATTGGAGATTTATCCTTCGAAGAGGTGGAAAAATTCAAATATCTTGGAGCAACAGTAACAAATATAAATGACACTCGGGAGGAAATTAAACGCAGAATAAATATGGGAAATGCCTGTTATTATTCGGTTGCGAAGCTCTTATCATCCAGTCTCCTGTCCAAAAATCTAAAAGTTAGAATTTATAAAACAGTTATATTACCGGTTGTTCTGTATGGTTGTGAAACTTGGACTCTCACTCTAAGAGAGGAACATAGGTTAAGGGTGTTTGAGAATAAGGTGCTTAGGAAAATATTTGGGGCTAAGCGGGATGAAGTTACAGGAGAATGGAGAAAGTTACACAACACAGAACTGCACGCATTGTATTCTTCACCTGACATAATTAGGAACATTAAATCCAGACGTTTGAGATGGGCAGGGCATGTAGCACGTATGGGCGAATCCAGAAATGCATATAGAGTGTTAGTTGGGAGACCGGAGGGAAAAAGACCTTTAGGAAGGCCGAGACGTAGATGGGAGGATAATATTAAAATGGATTTGAGGGAGGTGGGGTATGATGATAGAGGCTGGATTAATCTTGCTCAGGATAGGGACCGCTGGCGGGCTTATGTGAGGGCGGCAATGAACCTTCGGGTTCCTTAAAAGCCATTTGTAAGTAAGTAAGTTATATTACCGGTTGTTCTGTATGGTTGTGAAACTTGGACTCTCACTCTGAGAGAGAAACAGAGGTTAAGGGTGTTTGAGAATAAGGTGCTTAGGAAAATATTTGGGGCTAAGAGAGATGGAGTTACAGGAGAATGGAGAAAGTTACACAACACAGAACTGCACGCATTGTATTCTTCACCTGACATAATTAGGAACATTAAATCCAGACGTTTGAGACAGGCAGGGCATGTAACACGTATGGGCGAATCCAGAAATGCATATAGAGTGTTAGTTGGGAGGCCGGAGGGAAAAGACCTTTGGGGAGGCCGAGACGTATATGGGAGGATAATATTAAAATGGATTTGAGGGAGGTGGGATATGATGATAGAGACTGGATTAATCTTGCTCAGGATAGGGACCTATGGCGGGCTTATGTGAGGGCGGCAATGAACCTCCGGGTTCCTTAAAATTCAGTAAGTAAGCAAGCATATCCCTTAGTATCATCTCCTTTAAAATACGAATTTTAAATTATGTTTTTCGTAAAAACTATTAATGTTAAGACTCATGTCAATTGGAATTTTTTTCTTGTTGTGATTCGTACTTCTATCCCTCAAAATATTAGACCCCCATTTTTAACACTCTGTATTCTGTGTTAGCATTGTAAATAACGATATATAATTCCGTGGAAATTATAGAACAACATGAACAAGCCAAAAATCCTCATTTCAGATAATTTGTATAAACAAAAGCCGCCCTAAATAAGGGTACGATAGATCGGCCTACTAATCAATTCATGAAGAATAATAACTAAACAAAACAATTTTGTGACACTTGGAAAGAAAAAGAAAAAACATTAAGATAAGAAAACGTAGGAAATCATTTACAATAAAAATTTTGTTGGGTAAAAATGGTTAGACTACTAATTATAGCTAAGGATGATTTTAACACGTGAGATCCTATGGCATCAATCGTTGCATCAGAAATTTTGTATTGTTTAAGTTGATTTAAATTTTCTCGTGGGATCGTGCCACGGGCACCGAACATGAGCCCAAAAACTGTCCAATGTGTAATGTGGTATTGTGCTCCAAGATGGTACTTAACCCTTAAATTGGCAAAACTTCATTTCTCACACTACTTATTAAATCGTGTCGGACTGTAAAGAAAACAACTCTCGCAATCTCCATATTTTATACTAGCCGTACCCGTGCGCTCTGCTGCACCTGTTAGAAATAAATATAAAGTAATTATATAATTAATATAGGACATTTGATCCAGGGAACATTCGTGTTTGATAGAAGGATAAATCGTTTAATATGTTACTTAATTTAAATTGCATCCAAATAATTAAAATGCGATCATTTTGGTCCAGAAACACTCATTTGGTGCAATGACAATTCCTTTAACATGTTTCTTAATTTTTATTACATGCAACCATAGTTTAATGAAGATTGACATCATTTAGATTTAATGTGTATATTTTATTTTACTTGTTATAGGTTTCCATTGAATTATGGTAATAACTTAATTTTAACCTTTCTTTTCTACGTAGTCAGTAAATGGCGCTTGACCCACTATGGTTCTGAACCCTTCAAATAACTTAAATTATATAATATAATATTACATGTTATATTATATTATATTATATTATATTATATTATATTATATTATATTATATTATATTATATTATATTATATTATATTATATTATATTATATTATATTATATTATATTATATTATATTAAACATTCTCTGTAGGCTATCTTTCATAGCTTTCGATTGTTGCTGTCCAAGGCCCCTTATAGACGAAGGCATTTGTTTTTCAATTCATTACACGGCCTTAGATGGCAGTTATTTTAATTTTAAAACTCATTTATCTCATTAAATATCAGTCCTATCAAAATTTTTCAAGGAATAAAACTTATCGCAAATTATTTTTAAAGAACCTTTAGTTATGTAACATTTTTCACAAAAATCAATAATAAGCGAGATATTTCGATTTATTTAAATCAGGCCACCTTATAACCCCCTTTTAAATAATGTATTTTGAATGCCATATAGCCTAAAATCTAAGTTACAACGAACTTAATTTATATTCCAATTTTCATCGAAATCCGTTCAGCCATTATCGCGTGAAAAGGTGACAGACAGACAGACAGACAGACAGACATACAAACAAAAATGTCAAAAAAGCGATTTTCGGTTTCAAGGTGGTTAATTACAGTTAGGACCAATTATTTTTGGAAAATCGAAAATTACCAGAAAAATTTCGGCTACAGATTTATTATTAGTATAGATGTTGTACAATACTATAGTATTGTGAAATTTTAATTTTCCTACCAATCATTTTTCTATTGTTCTATTAAAATTATAGCATATAGCCTATTAACCTGTTGCATCCTATAGGATACTTTGCCAATTTAAGGGTGCGATCAAACAAACTCGAGGGTACAAGGGCGAGCACAGTAAGACTGTAGGCTGCGATGTATCCAGGAATGGGTAGAGAAAAAAGAGCATGTCACCGTATTCTACAAGACTGCATGAGGCAGTATTACGACATGAAATGTTGTCACAAGATGATGTTGAAGATGAAACGAAATTTGTTGGCAGTGAGCGAGGGTCCCTTAACCGCGTATCACTTGGACGCCATAACCTCGTTAGCAAGACGCGAATCATGGACGTGGCGTGCCGGCCTCCCTATCAAGATTTCACGCCAACACGACACGAGCGCCGCGCCGCTCTGTTTTAATGCGGGTTGGGATTCCACACGCGAATTACAGAAATACGGACTGAACTCAAGCGGCGCTGTGCAAACAGCACAAATGCCTACATTACCAATTTATACGTATTAAAGTAAAAAAAAACTTTCCTGACGAGTCATATTCCGGAATCACGTTAAACGCTTTAGTCTTACTGTGCCTACGAAAGAGATTGTCGCTAAGATAGTACATGATTTGTAATTTATAATAATAATAATAATAATAATAATAATAATAATAATAATAATAATAATAATAATTTATTTTATTTTTCCTGGAAGAGTTAAGGCTTTAAGCTTTTCTCTTACACTCAACCACATGTACAATTAATACAAGTGCATAAGTAATAATAATAATAATAATAATAATAAAAACAATAATAATAATAATAATAATAATAATAACAATAATAATTTATTTTATTTTTCCTGGCAGAGTTAAGGCTTTAAGGTTTTCTCTTACACCTAACCCCATATACAATTAATACAAGTGCATAAGTAATAATAATAATAATAATAATAATAATAATAATAATAATAATAATAATAATAATAATAATAATTTATTTTATTTTTCCTGGCAGAGTTAAGGCGTTAAGGTTTTCTCTTACACTCAACCCCGTATACAATTAATACAAGTGCATAAGTAATAATAATAATAATAATAATAATAATAATAATAATAATAATAATAATCATAATAATAATAATAATAATAATAATAATAATAAAAATAATTTATTTTATTTTTCCTGGCAGAGTTAAGGCGTTAAGGTTTTCTCTTACACTCAACCCCGTATACAATTAATACAAGTGCATAAGTAATAATAATAATAATAATAATAATAATAATAATAATAATAATAATAAAAATAATAATAATAAATATAATTTATTTTATTTTTCCTGGCAGAGTTAAGGCGTTAAGGTTTTCTCTTACACTCAACCCCGTATACAATTAATACAAGTGCATAAGTAATAATAATAATAATAATAATAATAATAATAATAATAATAATAATAATAATACTTATTTACTTACTGGCTTTTAAGGAACCCGGAGGTTCATTGCCGCCCTCACATAAGCCCGGTATTGGTCCCTATCCTGAGCAAGATTAATCCAGTATCTATCATCATATCCCACTTCCCTCAAATCCATTTTAATATTATCTTCCCATCTACGTCTCGGCCTCCCCAAAGGTCTTTTTCCCTCCGGCGTCCCAACTAACACTCTATATGCATTTCTGGATTCGCCCATACGTGCTACATGCCCTGTCCATCTCAAACGTCTGGATTCAATCTTCCTAATTATGTCAGGTGAAGAATACAATGCGTGCAGTTCTGTGTTGTGTAACTTTCTCTATTCTCCTGTAACTTCATCCCTCTTAGCCCCAAATATTTTCCTAAGAACCTTAATCTCAGACACCCTTAATCTGTGTTCTTCTGTCAAAATGAGAGTCCAAGTTTCACAACCATACAGAACAACCGGTAATATAACTGTTTTATAAATTCTAACTTTCAGATTTTTTGACAGCAGAGTAGATGACAAAAGCTTCTCAACCGAATAATAACAGGCATTTCACATATTTATTCTGCGTTTAATTTCCTACCGAGTGTCATTTATATTTGTTACTGATGCTCCAAGATATTTCAATTTACACCTCTTCGAAGGATAAATTTCCAAATTTATATTTCCATTTCGTACAATGTTCTGGTCACGAGACATAAACAGTTTCACATGGAATACACAAACACCTGACAGGTAATTCGTCGTCACGGAACTCCGGTGCTGAAGGATTCGTTCTCCGACCATTTGGCAAAGTGATAAGCCCGAAGTAACTCTCCCCGCATAGAATTAGGTTCCGATTGCAGTGTTGGTTCGCTAACTCGCTAATTTCCGTGCCCCGTCCTGCCAAACAATCCCGTGTTGTGTGTTCGTGCTCCACTAATTGGCTTGTCTGCACCTCTGCACACCGAGCGCCCAAGGGGTCCTCCTTGGATGTGTCCACGCTCCAAGTCACTTCAATCTTCAAATCCTGACATGCCCTAGTTCCCATAATATTATTTACTTTGTCTACTGCCTATATACAGCGTGGAAGGGAACATATTGTATAGGGCAGCGAAATTCGTATAGGGCAGCGAAATTTGTTAAAGGTAAAAGAGAAGATGGAAACGATACGATAAAAGAACTTAAATGGGAAACTTTGGAAAACAGACGTAGGAAAACTAGAATAACATCATTGTATAGAGCACATCTAGGTCAGAAAGCATCGGTAGACATAACGGCTCGGTTAGAAAAGCCAACGTACTATGGTAGGAACGATCATGATTTTAAAATCAAATGTAGGAAACAGAAAACGGATGTAGGTAAATTCTCATTTTTAAATAGAACTATAAATGATTGGAATGACCTACCTGCAGCGGTCTTTGAGGGCTGTCCTTCCTTAAGGAGATTCAAGAATAATTTAAAAAGTTGTATATAAAGTGAAAATTAAAATTAAGGTGACATTCAACATTTAATTTTTTTTTAAGGTGACATGTATTTATCTAGGCTGACGAGTTTACTTCCTTGGTTTGAATTGTAAATTATTTAAAACTAGCGTGTAAGAGGGCCTTAGACTAGAAATGTTTAGTTTAAATGTAGTTCTGTTTATAAGTATGCATAAGGGTGTAATTATTTGACTTATTTGAACTGTTGTATCAGTGAAGCGAGGTGAGTCAGTGAAGTTATGGTTTTACAGTGCAGTGAACAGTTCCGACCAGTGATAATTTATAGCGTCAATGAAATGTGTTCTATAGTGTCAGTGAAATGTGTTACAGAGTGTCAGTGAAATATGTGCTAAAGTGTCAGTGAAATGCGTCATAGTGCCACTACAGGGAATGAGATGAGAGTAAAGTGAAAGACTATTGAAACTTATGTAGGACCTATAGATAATTATGTAGGTTGTATTGTAAAATTAGGTATTTTATTTTATGTTTTATTATTATTGTGTTAAATTGTATTGTGTATTATTATTGTATTGTGTGTAAAATTGTATATGTGTTGTAAAACTCTATTGTGTATTGTAAATTTTATTGTGTATTGGTTATTATTTTATTGTGTATTGTCAATATTGTATATACCACTGCCACCGGGTGCTTGCCCACTTGCAGTGTAAATAAATACATACATATTACTAGACTTGGAACGAAGTTGAGGCACCAGTCGGGGCGATACAGGTTAACTGATAACGGAGTATTTGGTGGATGTGTGGATACAGACTAGAGCTTGTTTACTTTTTCCGTCTTCTATCTACTATGCCAGCGTTTCTCTAACTATGGTCCGCGGACGCGGACCACCTGTGGTCCTCGGGGTCTGCCTTTGTGGTCCTTCAAAAAAGACAAAAGAAAAATAAAATTCAATCGAATTGTATATCACACTATAGCTGAAAATCTCAGAGTTTGTAAATGACACATTGCAATCGCCTTTCACTTTTTCTCCCAGTACATACATTTTATGAAATTTATTTAACCTGCCCGACTATTGCCTTCCCATTCTACTCTCAGCAACAAAAGAGGGATTTAAAGTACTATGAACGTGGTGTTTCTCGCCATCTTTTCGCTGCACATCTGGCGCTGTGCCTGTTACCCAGCTAGGGACCACCCGAATTCATAACAGGACCAAAGTACTGAACCTTTTCATGTATTTATGACTTTCTTAATAGTTTGCACATTCAAATGGTCACGTACTGTACGTCGTACACCAATAATAGAACATGCAAAATTGCATCTTTACTTGTTGAAAATCGGGCATGCTTCTGCATTAATTTTTTTTTTATTTTTGTTTTTGCAAATGACGATATAAGAAATTTTCTTCTATTAATATGAACTTAATTAGTTAATACTAATATAAAATTAATTTAATTAAATTAATTTTTATTAATTATTTCTACACTAAAATCTAAGTATACTGGTATTAAAATATGCTACATAAATGATAAAATTGCTTTTAAAGGGAACGAGAGTAAGATGGTCCGCAAAACTGTTCTGACTTAAAAATAGTGGTCCGCAATTCAGAAGGTCCCCACTTCAGAAAAGTTTGAGAAACACTAGCTGTTAGCTGATAGCGGAGTATTTGGTGGATGTGGGAGAACAGACTAGGGCTTGTTTACTTTTTCCGTCTTCTATCAACTATGCTGTCTGTTTATGTATGGTTAACGTTGAAGGTTTCGTAGACACTAGCACTGAAGCTGGGACATTTGAGACGACGTGAATAATTGCGATGTGGAAAACGAATGCAATGAGAACAAATATTTAAATATAAATTATTAACTTTTTTTCCATAAGAAAATAAAATAAAATAAAACCTTACAAAAATAGGCCAAATTCACCACCCCTGCTGGGAAAATAAAATAACAATCTTAATTGTGGACTAAAAATGTTTAACATGATTTTGAAATTGAAATACATAGACAACAGAAATTGTAACATGTATGAATTCAAATTAAAAATTAAGGAGATATTTTAATGTTGATATACAGGCTGATTCACTAGGACTTACCGTCCCTTACGGAGCTTATTTCCGAAGACATTCTGAGCAAAAATGTCATATAAACATTTGTCCTAATCTCAATATTTTCAGAATTAAATTAATTTGAATTTGTTAGTAAAATACCATTTTTCTTTATTTTTACGAGTAAAAAAATTATTACAAATAGAGAATGAACTATTCAGAAATGTCATTTCTTTAATTGGCTAGTGTTCTGAAGCTAAACGTGTGTTGTTAATTGCTTTCTACAGATTTTATTTTTCAATTTTTAACTAAAAATTACATCATTCTTACGCACTTGTCACAAAAATTGTTACAAATCATACGACTTTAGTAACTTGATTCTTTACAGTTTAATATGCATCCTAACGTACAGTCTTGAAGAATTTACAAGAGTGGAGTGATTTGTAACAATTGTTGTGATAAACGCGTAAGAAAATGTACAGTCTTATTTGTTTGGGTATGGATAATATTAATTTATTATTATAAAGCTATTATGATAGTAGGAAAAATTTCTTGCTAGTTATATTATTATTAAAAGACAATCAACAATGCATAATCTGAAAGGACAAATGAAAATCGTAGATGATTGAAATGGCTACTACAAATCAACAGCGGGCACAATGTGTTCTTTGGTATGCTAAATTTGAGAGTGTTAAAGGGAATTTCGATGTGAGTATGGTGTGCGTAATGTACCTAAATATGATTCCATAATGTTGTGGTAGCGAACATTTGTAGAAACAGGTTCTGTGTTTAAAAAAAACATGCAGGAGATCGCAGGCGATATCCAGTACGAGAAGCAGCTACTTCTTGGCTTCACCCTCAAATTCCCCAGATCTAACCCCTCCTGATTTTTTCGTGTGGGGTTTTGTTAAAGACATTGTTTATTCACAGAAATCCAGTAACATCAGTGATCTGAGAGTAAAAATTACTCAAGCTTTTCAACAAATCACCCCTCTTATGTTACAACGGACATGGGCTGAATTGCATCACCGTTATGAGTTGTGCAGGGTGCGCAATGGGGGTCATGTTGAGCTCTGAGGAATCTCCCATCTTTCAGAGTTGTATGCACAAAGTTTCAACAAATGTTTTACGGTGTTTTTTATTTTATCCATACCCAAACGGATCACCCTGTATTTTTGTAGTTAAAAATCGAAAAAAAAATCTGTATGAAGCAACTATGGAATTCACAACACATTTTTATCTTCAGAATATTAGTTAATTAAAGAAATGATACTCCTGAATAGTTCATTCTTTATCTGTAATATTCTTTTACCCTTAAAAGTAAAGAATAATGATTTTTACAAATAACTTCAAATTAGTGTAATTCTGAAAATATTGAGATTAGGACAAATGTTTACATAACATTTTTGCTCAGAATGTCTTCGGAAATACTCGTAAGCTCCGTAAGGGACGGTAAATCCTCGTGAATCACCCTGTATTTTTTTTTTCAAGCTGCCTTGCAATTATGGGAGGATGCTAGTGCCTCTACTGTGTTGGTTTCGAACCCGGTACATAATTAAGTCACCGGCGGACCGGACTGGAATTAGATTTAGCATGAGCGCAGGTTATTAACATTTTAAAACAATTAGAGGAGTTTTGGACATTAGAGCTTGACCTGGCGATAATGTGTGGAGATTGAGTTACGTGATGCAGCACGCCCCAGCAGCAACCAACTACATTTACAACTGACTGACCAACACTTGCAAACAGACGCTTATCCGCCAGGAAGCCCTTGGCCACTTCAAACACTAAATAAGTGAGTAAGCGAATGAAACAAGTAAACAGAAAATTATTAACATATACAGAAATGCTTAATAAAATAATGAGAGTCCTTAAAACCCGAAATTAAAAAAAATTAACGTATTCATTTATTTACTTACTCATTTATTCATTTATTGATTTATTGATTCAATTATTCATTTATTCATTTATTTATTTATTTATTCATTTATTCATTTATTCATTTATTTATTTATTTATATACTTATTTATTTATTTATTTATTTATTTATTTATTTATTTATTTATTCATTTATTCATTTATTCATATATTCATATATTTATTTATTTATTTCCTTATTTATTTATTTATTTATTTATTTATTTATTTATTTATTTATTTATTTATTTATTTATGTATTTATTTATTCATTTATTCATTTATTCCTTTATTCTTTTATTCATTTATTTATTTATTCATTTATTCATTTACTTATTTACGTATTTACTTATTTATTTATTTATTCATTTATTTATATATATATATATTTATTTATTTACTTATTTATTTATTTATTCATTTATTCATTTATTCATTTATTTATATATTTATTTATTTACTTATTTACTTATTTATTTATTTATTCATTTATTCATTTATTCATTTATTCATTTATTTATATATTTATTTATTTACTTATTTACTTATTTATTTATTTATTCATTTATTAATTTATTCATTTATTCATTTATTCATATATTTATTTATTTATTCATTTATTCATTTATTCATTTATTCATTTATTTATTTATTCATTTATTTATTTATTCATTTATTTATTTATATATTTATTTATTTATATATATATTTATTTATTTATTTATTTATTTATTTATTTATTTATTTATTTATTTATTTATTTATTTATTTATTTATTTATTTATTACACTTTATGAAAGTATGGTTCATTTTGTTTAATTTCATGTTTGGTTTATTAAAATATTAGAATATTTACTATTTTAAATATATGAGGACTACACGGCAAAAAGGATGAATAAGCATTTGAGCGCATGATGTTCCTTGTGATGTTCTTGCGCGGAGGA
Source organism: Periplaneta americana (assembly GCF_040183065.1). NCBI lineage: Eukaryota > Metazoa > Arthropoda > Insecta > Blattodea > Blattidae > Periplaneta > Periplaneta americana. The sequence goes on along the minus strand of NC_091118.1, from coordinate 205,847,987 downwards.
AGGAGCTGCAACCAAGGAGTTGTCCACTACTCTACTGGTAACCCGCAGCAAAGAGTTCGCAATGCATTAGTACTTCGTTATGATGAAGTCACAGGGTCCATGTTTTTTTTATTGGGTTATTTTACGACACTGTATCAACATCTAGATTATTTAGCGTCTGAATGGAATGAAGGTGATAATGCCGGTGAAATGAGTCCGGGGTCCAGCACCGAAAGTTACCCAGCATTTGCTCGTATTGGGTTGAGGGAAAACCCCGGAAAAAACCTCAACCAGGTAACTTGCCCCGACCGGGATTCGAACCCGGGCCAATCTATGTTATTTAATGCATACAATTTACTTTGTACTTTTTAACTTCGCTCTAGAATATGCCATTAGGAAAGTTCAGGATAACAGACAGGGTTTGGAATTGAACGGATTACATCAGCTGTTTGTTTATGCGGATGGCGTGAATATATTAGAAGAAAATCCACAAACGATTAGGGAAAACACTGAAATTTTACTTGAAGCAAGTAAGGAGATAGGTTTGGAAGTAAATCCCGAAAAGACCAAGTTTATGAATATGTCTCGTGACGAGAATATTGTACGAAATGGAAATATAAAAATTGGAGATTTATCTTTTGAAGAGGTGGAAAAATTCAAATACCTGGGAGCAACAGTAACAAATATAAATGATACTCGGGAGGAAATTAAACACAGAATAAATATGGGAAATGCCTGTTATTATTCGGTTGAGAAGCTTTTGTCATCTAGTCTGCTGTCAAAATATCTGAAAGTTAGAATTTATAAAACAGTTCTATTACCGGTTGTTATTTATGGTTGTGAAACTTGGACTCTCAGTCTGAGAGAGGAGCATAGGTTAAGAGTATTTGAGAATAAGGTGCTTAGGAAAATATTTGGGGCTAAGAGGGATGAAGTTACAGGAGAATGGAGAAAGTTACATAACACAGAACTGCACGCATCGTATTCTTCACCTGACATAATTAGGAACATTAAATCCAGACGTTTGAGATGGGCATGGCATGTAGCACGTATGGGCGAATCCAGAAATGCATATAGAGTGTTAGTTGGAAGACCGGAGGAAAAAGACCTTTGGGGAGGCCGAGACGTAGATGGGAAGATAATATTAAAATGGATTTGAGGGAAGTGGGATATGATGATAGAGACTGGATTAATCTTGCAAATCAAGCTTTCAGGTATAACTCCCTGTAAAGTTGATTTGAATAATTTCGAGAGAAAATTGTTCCGGGGCCGGGTATCGAACCCGGGACCTTTGGTTAAACGTACCAACGCTCTCCCAACTGAGCTACCCGGGAACTCTACCAGACACCGATCCTATTCTTCCCTCTATATCCACAGACCTCAAAGTGAGCTGACAACCGTCAAGCAACCAACATTGAGTGCACACTAACTCTGTGTGACTTAAATTGTGGTTTTCTGTTAACGAACAGTGACGTGTATTATGCAAATCAAGCTTTCAGGTATAACTCCCTGTAAAGTTGATTTGAATAATTTCGAGGGAAAAATAAATTGTTCCGGGGCCTTTGGTTAAACGTACCAACGCTCTCCCAACTGAGCTACGCGGGAACTCTACCAGACACCGATCCAATTCTTCCCTCTATATCCACAGACCTCAAAGTGGGCTGACAAACGTCAAGCAACCAACATTGAGTGCACACTAACTCTGTGTGACTTAAATTGTGGTTTTCTGTTAACGAACAGTGACGTGTATTATGCAAATCAAGCTTTCAGGTATAACTCCCTGTAAAGTTGATTTGAATAATTTCGAGGAAAAAAATTGTTCCGCGGCCGGGATTAATCTTGCTCAGGATAGGGACCAATGGTGGGCTTATGTGAGGGCGGCAATGAACCTACGGGTTCCTTAAAAGCCAGTAAGTAAGTAAGTAAGTATACTTATATTTTAAAATAGAATTAATTAAATATAATACTTTTGTAATTATATTTTTTGTAGCCAATCACAAGTAACTTATAACAAATTCTGTGCATTGTTGATTCATCGCTTGCCTGTTAGCAGTTAGTTGTTTGAAATCCTTCTTATGTGGTACACGGTAGTAGTTGTCCATGTCTCTGTTAAATAGTGCCCATTATAAATAATGGAAACTGGCTTCGATCCGGATCTTTGAAAAGAAAGGAACATGTTGATACGCTTCATTTAGGCAGTGCTAATAGTTCAGAAGCTGTGTGTGAAGAAATATATTAATTACAGTGTCATTAAAGAAATATCTAGTCCTAGTGGTAGCTATTCAAAGAAAAAATACTTCCGTGATTATGACAAGAGTTATTTGGAACTTGGATTTACTTGGTGTGGCAATGAGAGTGAGCCAAAACCTCGGTGCGTTGTTTGTTACGAAGTGCTTTCCAACGAGTGTATGGAACCCGCGAAATTGAAACGGCACTTAGAGACGAAACACGCAAGTGTAAAAAGTAAACCTGTCTAATTTTAAAATAGGCGGAGCCTAAAATTTCTTATATCGTCATCTGGAAAAGCAAATAAAAAAATTAATGCAGCAACATGCCCGATTTTTAACAAGTAAAGATCCAATTTGGCAACTTCTATTAACGACGTACAGTACGTGCCCATTTCAATGTGCAGACTGGGTGTCGGCAAAACTACTAAGAAAGTCATCAATACATGAAAAGGTTCGGTACTTTGGTCATCTGTTATGAATTCGGGTGGTCCCTGGCTGGGTTTCAGGCTTGGCGCCAGATGTGCAAGGAAAAGATGGCGAGGAACGCCACGTTCATAGTACTTTAAATCCCTCTTTTGTTGCTGAGAGTAGAGTGGGAAATGGGTAGACGGGTAGGGTAATAAATTTCATAAAATGTTAGTACTGAAAAAAAAGGAAAAGGCGATTGCCATGTGTCATTTCCAAACTCTGAGATTTTAAGCTATAGTGTGATACGCAATTCGTTTGAATTTTATTTTTTCTTCTGTCTTTTTTGAAGGACCACAAGGGCAGAACTCGAGGACCACACGTGGTCCGCGAACCATAGTTTGAGAAACGCTGATCTTGATATTCATATAGGATATAATATCTCAAAAAACATGGCGAACTTTGTCACATTGCGATTACAGAAGGCAGAGATCGCAGTAACAAACACAATCAAAGAGGCAAGATCCAAGACGAGGAGGGCAGCATTAGATGATCAGGTTAGAGAAGAAGATGAAGACTACCAACCAAGAGGTTTTAAAACATTTTTTCTGTGAAAGGTGAGTTTTATGGAAATTTTTACTTTCAACGTCATTTATATAAAACTACATTTTTCAACATAAATGACTCGTTTTCTCAGAAACTACTATGTCAATCTGTGTCAAATTTTTAACATACATTTCAGATAACATTTTGATGATGTAGAATTCCTTTCATTGAGTTTGCTGTAATAGTATTTTTCTATTAGATATTCCAGGATGATTGGTCCACTAAAGTTATGTCCATTTTTCAGTAAGTCCAAAGAAAAAATGTCCATAATCACGTTATGTCCATAGACATGTAATCCACAAACAAATATGTCCACAAGAAATTTTGTCCATATACATTATATACAATGACTTTTACTATCAATTAATTATAATGTCCATAACACATCTTACATCACTAGATGTGACAGTATCTTCTGTTTACTGTATTTGTTTACACTATAATGACCTCACAATAAGAATTTCGATGGAAATAAATATAGAAGTGAAGTAAATTTTTGAAACTAGAATAAGAAATCCTTATTCACAATACAGTGAAACCTGCCTTTGCGGTCACTTCATTTAAACGGCTACCTGGCCAAAAGGCCAATTTTCTCTGGAACCAATTGGATTTTCCATAAGATCAATACAAATTCTCTCTTTATTTAGCGGCCACCTCATGCTTCGGCCAGCGGCCGGGATCTATTTGGATTGGAACCTGACTATAACAGTCACTGTCCAACAAAAATTTTTTTCACGAATACTGTCTGACCTATTTTTTCGATGGTTAGAGGACAGAGAGCAATATCACGAGTACAAGAGCTAAGTGTACAACAGTACACCCTCCATATCTTGGGGTTAGTTGGTTAGTTTTATGACTCTTTTGTCACTTTCCACTCCGACTCTGCACAGCTATAAATTCTTACTCGTTTTTAAAGGATTGAAACACGGACGTTTTCTATCGAAAATGTCACAGTATGTTTTAGGTCAGTAGTTAACCATTCGAATTTTTTTTATTTTTTTTCTCCTCTTTCCATCTTTTTCTATTTGGACCAGCTTTTACGAATTTTTCTTCTTTTCATTCAGAGGAACTGTGACGTTAGTTTGAGTCTAACAATAAATCTAGAGTGGTATTAAGTTTAGAGGTGAGACGAAAAATGATTGAAGAAAATGAGAAGGGAACATCTGCGAGAAAAATTGCAGAAATATTCAAATGTGGAAGGAAAAAAATACACGGTATAATTAAGATGAAACATTAAAACAATGGGAGGAAGAGAGAATCTGTGTTTAGTAATGTGAATGATTTCGTTTACGAATGGTTCAAGTGTGCGAGGGCGAAGAAATTGAGTTTTGAAAAGGCTAGTTGCAAGAATGGAAGAGGCTGACATTAATATGCACGAGTGTTGCACGCGCACAGTTCTAAAAAGTCAATGAAATTCAGTACTTTCATGCTGATTCATAAAAAACCGCAACCTTAATCAAGCGGCCAGCTGATAAAACGGCCATTTTACAAGGCAACTTCAGATGGCCGCTTTAGACAGGTTTCACTGTAGTAGATTCTATCACTATCATTCAAAAAGTAAGAATGAAACTAGAATTTATTGGACTGAGATATTTGCAATGCCAGGTGTGTTACTAATGCAAATGTCAACCAATTGTTCACAGACTGATGATTTTTTTTTTAAATTGGCTATTACTTTAGATTTGTGGATCTTTTAAATTATGGAGAAATCATCTGTGGTCACAACTACAAAATGGACCTGCAATGTAGTGGGCTTTAAAGAACTGGACCTATAAATTAATGGACTTTAATGTAAAGGACAGAAGAAACTAGACATTTGGACTGTGGACATAAAAATGGACATTTTGTCTGTGGGCATAAAGAAGTGGACATATTATCCGTGTATCATTTTATCATCAAAACGAATCCGTGCACTCAGAAGGAATCCATTAAATGGGGTCGAAACATTGACATTACGACGAAGTGAAGAGAAACGACTAGAAGCATTTGAAAATGTGGATATGGAAAGACGGTAATTATACACAGTACTTAAAGGGTGTAAATGATATGTTGTTACTGAAGTGTTGTATCAGTGAAGAATTATGTTGTGTCAGTGAAGTGTGTTGTATCAGTGAAGAAGTATGTCGTGTTAGTGAAGTGTGCTGTGCAAGTGAAACGTGTTCCTGTCAGTGAAGCTTTATAGGTTATAGTGGCAGTGCATAGTATTTGAACAGTGAAATGTTTTTGAAGTGTTAGTGAAATCAGGATAGAATCAGTGAAATGTGTCGTAGTTCCAGTGCAGTGAGTGAGTTGACAGCGAAATGAGTGTAATGTTGAAAGGTACTTGTGCAGATATGAACATATACTCGTGGGTTTTAGTTCGATCTTAGTTTTAAGATACAAATTAGAATATTTCAAATGTTATTTTAAGTGATCGTTTCATTTAATTTAGTATATTCACTGTTGTTGTTGTTATTATTATTATTATTATTATTATTATTATTAGTATTAATTATTAGTATTATCATTAATTGTATTTTTAATTAATAATTTTATTATTGTCATTATTGAGTGTAATTAGTTACCACTGCCACCGGGTATATACCCATTGCAGTGTGAATAAATACATACATACATCATCTCCTTTTCAGAATGGAGCTTTTGAAATGGACAGGCATACTAAAAAATGAAGCTGTACTAGAAAGAGTGGGTCAAGAAAGAATAATGCTGAAACTGATCAGAAAGAGAACAAGGAATTGACTCGTTCGTTGGCTGAGAAGAAACTGCCTACTGAAAGGAATGGTGAACGTAGAAAAGTTCGGGACAGGAAAATATATCAGGTGAAAGACTACTTTAAGATAAATGGATCGTATGGGGACACTATGAGGAAGGGGGTAAATAGGGAAGATTGGAGAATGCTGGGTTTGCAATGAAAAACCTGCTCTTGAGCAGAAAACTATGAAGGAATGCAGAAATAAAATGTCCTCGTTAGTAAGGTTCGTCGTTGTTTTTTTTTTCCAATTACTGTCACTGGAATGAGAAAGCGTTGATGAAAATAATTGTATTATCACAACAACGTATTATTTTTCTTTGGGGCGTAGAGTAGCGAATACACTGACATTGAATGATGTATACGATTGTTAATTATACACGCATTGCATTTCATTGACACGTTTCGCCTGACATTAAATATCAAAATTACATGTATGGAATTTGATATCCTATTATTGATATGAATGCGGTTAGACGTCAATTAGTATCTATTACTGCCGATCGTGACAGCACTCGCTGCAGTATTGTTCGCTTATAAAATATGTATGACGTCTTACGGGGTCTGGAATGATGAATGAAGGGACGGATGGAGTGCTTACGGGATAGTGCGGGGAAGTGATGGATTCATCCAGATGCGCCACTAAATATATCTCAGAATGGGATTGGATGAAGAAAGCTCAGCACGGCATTTGTAAGTTAAATGGATGTTAAAGAATTTACATACAGACGTAGGAATGTATTGTATGAAAGCTATGATCGACAGAAAAGAGTACGAGAAATACTGAGAAACGAAATGTGAGTTATTTAATCCCAAGGAGCTATATTCTAAATATTTAAACTGAACGGAAATTTGTATTGCGAAAAAGATTAATATCAAGAAAAGTGAAGAAAAACTAATTTTGATAATAACGACCCACCCTTGAAATTTGTAAACGAAACCGACTTCACTGGTTCACGGATTACAAACATAGGAAAAGAGTGTTGTCAGCTCTTTAAGACGGAAATCCCTACAGACGTTAAAAAAAAATCCCCATATTCAATAAAAATATTCCAAACTTTGGACATATAAAAGCTCAACTGTCCTATGTGATATACTTAGTAACTTACAGATGGCTTTTAAGGAGCCCGCAGGTTCATTGCCGCCCTCACATAAGCCCGCCATCGGTCCCTGTCCTGTGCAAGGTTAATCCAGTCTCTATTATCATATCCCACCTCCCTCAAATCCATTTTAATATTATCCTCCCATCTATGTCTCGGCCTCCCCAAAGATGTTTTCTCCTCAGGCCTCCCAACTAACACTCTATACGCATTTTTGGATTCGCCAAAACGTGCTATATGCGCTGACCATCTCAAACGTCTGGATTTAATGTTCCTAATGATGTCAGATGAAGAATACAATGCGTGCAGTTCTGCGTTGTGTAACTTTCTCCATTATCCTGTAACTTCATCCTTATTCTCAAAGACTCTTAATATGTATTCCTCTCTCAAAGTGAGAGTCCAAGTTTCACAGTCATACAAAGCAGCCAGTAATATAACTATTTCATAAATTCTAACTTTCAGATTTTTTGACAGCAGACTATATAACAAAAGCTTTTCAACCGAATAGTAACACGCATTTCCCAAATTTATTCTGCGTTTAATTAGCTCCCGAGTGTCATATTTGTTACTGTTGCTCCAATATAATTGAATTCTTCCACCTTTTCGAAGGATGAATTTCCAATTTTTATGTTTCCATTTCGTACAGTATTCTGGTCACGAGACATAATCATACACTTTGTATTTTCGGGATTTACTTCCAAGCATATTTCTTTACTTGCTTCAAGTAGAATTTCCGTGTTTTCGTTAATAGTTTGTGGATTCTCTCCTAACATATTCACGTCACCCGCATAGACAAGAAGCTGATGTAACCCGTTCAATTCCAAACCCTGCCTGTTATCCTGAACTTTCCTAATGGCATATTCTAGAGCGAAGTTAAAAAGAAAAGGTGATAGTGCATCTCCTTGCTTTAGCCCACAGTGAATTGGAAAAGCATCTGGCCTATATTGACTCTGCTGTAAGTTTCACTGAGACACATTTTAATTAATCGAACTAGTTTCTTGGGAATACCAAATTCAATAAGAATATTATATAAAACTTCTCTCTTAACCGAACCACACGCCTTTTTTTGAAATCTATGAATAACTGATGCACTGTACCCTTATACTCCCATTTTTTCTCCAATATCTGTCGAATACAGAAAATTTGATCAATAGTCGATCTATTACGCCTAAATCCACACTGATGAGAAATACAATTGATACTATCCGAAACTGAATTGACAAATCTGTAATACAATTGATAATTTCTGAAATTAAATTCACTAATCTGAAATATATTTGATATTTTCTGAAATACAACTTGAAAAGTTGTAGACTCTATAGAGTTCCCTCATAATGAGATTTGAGACGTTGCACGGTCTTTGATCCCGTCAACAATAATTAAAATTTGTAATGATTTCATAGCACTCAAAATGGAAAAACAAATTTCATGTGAAGGAGGGGTAGGAGGACTATGCCTTATGTCAATGTAGATTTCGTTACTCTGACACTGAAAAATTTGAGAAGGGAGAACGATTATGAAAAAAAATATATATTCTAATCTAAATATGTATTTTTTTTTTTAGTTCAAAGGGGAGTTCAAACCCGGTAATCTCCCCCCTGGCGTACGCTCCTGTCTGGCAAGAATATTACATTTCTACTCGTACTGTGAAACCCCACCTTGACCTTTGGTCACAGCTACAAAAACCTAAATTAACGAGGTATTAAACTTCATGATCTGTTTATTCAGTGTTAAAATATTCCATAAATTTGAGTCATAATGCTGATAGCCTACATCCCAGTTATGTAATGTGATTGCATTAAAATTGCGCAAAAATCCACTTAATTTAAAAACAGTCCGACAAAGTATCCTAGTGCGAAAAACTAGTGCTGTACTCATTTCAATTCTTTTATTTCAGTGCAGCAAAATATTTCAATTCCAAAAATCAGGTAGGCAGTTGTCACTTTACTATATGGTAGTATAAGAAAAGTTGTTGTTGTTGTTGTTGTTGGTGTTGTTGTTTTCTAATGCCAGGCGTTTGACAATAAAGTCATATGACCTCTTGCACTCCAATATTTTTCAAAGATATTATCATGGTCAGCCACTAAAGCACAGATTTTGAGGTGTTTCGAATCCATTTCTTGGTTTGAGTTGCACAATGGGCAGTAAGGGGACTGATATATTCCAATTCTATGCAGGTGTTTGGCCAAACAATCATGGACTGTTGCCAATTTAAATGCAGCTACAGACGATTTTCGTGGTAAATCGGGAATCAACTGTGGATTATGATGCAGAGAGTTCCATTTTTTCCCTTGAGATTGTGTTATCAAAATTTTTTGTTTGTTGAAGTCTAAGTATGTAGATTTCATAAATCTTTTCACAGAGTAATACGTAGATGTACTAACAGGTCTGTAGGTAGCAGTGCTGCCTTTCTTTGCTAAAGCATCCGCTTTCTCGTTTCCCAGGATTCCACAATGGGATGGTATCCATTGGAATACAATTCTTTTATTGAGTGATATTAATTGAGAGAGCATTTTAGTTATTTCTGCTGTTTGAGATGAAGGTGTGTGTTTAGAGACTATTGATAGAATAGCTGCTTTGGTGTCTGAGTATAAGAAAAATTGTTGCTAAGAGACAGTAGCATAAGCATTGTCTATCCCTCAACACCCACAGAATTACTCTACGTGCATCAAGTGTTGCTCAATTTTGTGGTACAGAAAGCCGCCACTGCGATACAATCAAGAGGAGAGGGTACAGGAAGTCCGTTCAACTTGTCAAAGATGATCGGCTTCTTGAGGGGTCTGCGACATATTGTGGAGTATTATACCTCCGGTAAATTAATTTCCGGGCCTCGAGACTCCAATAAGCAAGCAGTTTCTAGTGTTGGAGCAGACCCTGTCACACGATATCGCCGATGTCACCTGCACTCGCTTCGACATCCTACAGTTTAACATAGTTCGATGCCACAGCCATGTATGCGTGTATGGAGGTTAAAATCCTCTTGCATTCTTACTACAATTTATTCATTTCACTTACAACTCTTATGACGGAAGAATGAGATGAATTTAATATTTACAGGCGAACTTCCAAACCCGATAATACTGCACATACGAAATGCCGTAGTTGTCACCAGGGGCCTGTTTCTAAAAACTCACGGACTAGTAATACTAGTCTGTACAGTAGTAATATTAGTTTATTTTACAAGTCTGTGTTTCTAGAAACTACAAGGATAAAGTAGTAGTTACCAGTTCACAGACTAGTAATATTAGTCGATTTCACCAGTTCCTATGAGATTCTGTTTCCCAAAATGCTAATCTAGTTGATTATACTAGTATTCAACAGGAATATTCCTACAAGACTCTAAAGACTGGTGATTTCTATATTATCAGTTACCAGTTCTCAGATAATCAAAACAAAATATTGTAAGTCTTTTTTTAATACATGTGGTTTAGTGATTTCGATTGAAGTTGTTGTGAGGAGAGCTAAAACTATATCGAGAAAGAACAATTTTTATTCTTTTACAGGAGCATTGTTTAAATATAATGAACGGTTTAAATAAAGTGCTGAAAAGCTTGGAGAGTTGTTAAATTTAATGGGACCTGCCATAACAAGACAAACAAATAGAAGTCATGCATTATCAGCAAAGCTTCAAATACAAATTGCTCTACAAATCGGGATGTTGATTATTTTCCAATGTCATCTGGTTTTTCTGCCCTAGACCAGCAACACATGCAGAATTTTTTTCCTACTGATACCAATTCATCAACTGCAGTAATTTTTGCTGGCTTTCCTCCTCCACTGCCAGTTCTTCTGACATTGTCAACTTTAGCCTACAAATAAAATACAAACCGACACTAATTTACGAATAGATCAAATGTAAAACTGACAAAAAAAATTAGCTAATTTTTCAAGTCATAAATGGCATTCATGTCGCCAGTAGACCCACTAGCTACATAATGTGTTCATATTATGATACTGTGAACGTGAATTGGTACTCGTCAAAGTTGCTTTCTTAATGTTGGGCCAATAAGTGTCCCTAACGTATGCATAATCTTTGTTCTGAGGTATCAGTTCCATAGCCTCACATATTACAAATTTTTTTGTCCATTCGTTTACTTTATCATTTTTTGTTATTATGCTTGAAAACGCACCGAATGATATATCCTTTGAGTCATTAATCATATTGAGTATAGTTAATTTGCTTTCAATTGATGGAATTTCAAGAGAAGAGAGAAGTAAGAACCAAAATACAAACAACTTAGCCTTCTAACCTCAAATAACAATACCTACCAATGACTATAAACAAATGAACTCAATCAGCTGACTAGTGAAAGAGATCATGTGACTAGTGAAAAATTGTCACAAGTAACTAGACTGGTAAAATAGTTTGAGAAACAGAATCTACTAGAGCTGGTGAAATATACTCTGGTAACTAGTAACTGGTGAACTACTAAACTAGTATTTTTGAGAAACAGGCCACAGATATTACGTGCGATTTATGAATAGCAACAGATTTTTGCAAGCTAGGTGTCTTCATCACCACAGAGCAGCACTTCTACTGAATTACCATCACAAGTCACTACTTTCTTCTTATGTCCTAGTCCAGACCTCCAGAACTGTAGCTCCTCAGAGCGACTGCCTTACTACCCCTTCTTACCCCACCCACCTTTTCTACCAGTGCCATCATGGCGTTCTAGTTACGCTCGGCTGCATCAATATTTATTCTCGCGGCGGCAGGTGTACAATACGCTATCAAGAATTACAAATGAACAGATAATAAAATCCTTAGGAATATACCTTTAGAAAGTAAGAGAAAAATGAATGAGGGAAATAAATAAGTTAAAAGACATGTAAAATAAATTTTTAAATGTATGTGTGCATATAATGTGAGAAGGTCTATCATCCTATTACTAGTAAAACCGATTATGTCCACTTTTTGTGTAAAATAAGTTGACTACAGTCCCCAACTTGTCTTTCCGTGCTTTGTATTCTACTAAAATGAAATAAGTCCGAAATGTTGTATGCAGGCAACAAACCAATTACTTTATTTCAAGAATTTATTATCATTTTTCGTGAATTAGTAAAGTTTTAATTCCTGGTTTTACAAAACTTGCATCACTGGTCTTAACTGGTTTAACTAGTAATAGGGCGATAAATAAATTGTACGTTGATAAGTGAGTGATAGCTATATGACCGGATGTCAATGCTGTCATTCAGCATTGTTTGCAAATCACGTAAGCATAAGCATTAAAATTTGGAGTTTGCAAACTTTCATGTTAACGTCTTAGGCTACGGTAATGTTTATGTCAATGCTTATGTGAATCATTGTGAATGATCCCATTTGGTAGCCTGGGTGCAAACTTCTGTGTTTATGTTACGGTTATGTTTAATTTTCATTGTGAATGGGCCTTTACTCTAACAAATTAGAACATATAAAAATGATTGACTTGCAAAACCCCCTTATGGGTTGCAATATAAATCGGCGTAAGTGGGAACGCACCTCAATTGTTACATGAGCAGGTATAATTCCCGTTCTGTTCGAATTGCCATTTCATATGCCAAGTAACAACCGCTGGGAAATTGGGTTTTTATTTACTACTTTTTACGTGGATTTTATGCTTGACCTTCCATCAAAACGGCCATTTGAACGTGTTGGTAACGCCGCCATGCGCCCACATTGAAAGCGGAACTGCGCGCGGAATAAAGTCACTAACAAAGTTTATGAACGCGTAAATTGCCGCGTGTCCCTCGTTCAAACTCTTAATGGCTGTTTTCCTCTAGAGAGCATCTCAATTACGGACGGGTCAGATAAAGGCGATGGCCGACCACTTAACGGCGGACGCTACCGCGCTGCGATCAGGTCCACAGCCTTCACCGAATTATAACACTACGTTCTACCCCGCAACGATACTGAATTCTGTGAACAAGCCTACAGACATGATCATTGAATGAAATAATCCTGAACCAAATGTTCATGAAACACGACAATTAAAAGTGGCATAATGTAAACCTACACCAGAAATTAATTAGACTTATACGAATAAATTAGTGTGTGGTTAATTGAATAGCATGGATGGATGGATAGATGGATAGCTATATATGAATATGAATATATAATATATAACTACATAGATGACAATTGAACTAATAAATGTATAAATATATGACAGACAAATGAATGGCTATTTGGACAGATAAATGAATAGCTATATGGGCACATAAATGTATAGTCGTATGGACAGATAATGTATAGTGGTATGGACAGATAAATGAATGGTTCTAAGAAGAGATAAATGTATAGTCATATGGACACATAAATGTATATATAGTGATATAGACAGATAAATGTATAGTGATACGGACAGATAAATGCATAGTGATATGGACAGATAAATGTATAGTTATATGGGCAGATAAATGTATAGTGATATGGACACATAAATGTATATATAGTGATATGGACAGATAAATGTATAGTGATATGGACAGATAAATGTATAGTTATATGGACAGATAAATGTATAGTTATATGGACAGATAAATGTATAGTTATATGGACAGATAAATGTGTAGTGATATGGACAGATAAATGTATAGTGATATGGACAGGTTAATGTATAGTGATATGGACAGATAAATGGATGATTATAAGGACAGATAAATGTATATTTATATGGACGGATAAATGTACAGTATGTCATATGGACAGATAAATATATATCATATGGAAATATAAATGTATAGTGATATGGACAGATAAATGTACAGTGATATGGACAGATAAATGTATAGTGATATGGACAGATAAATGTACAGTGATATGGATAGGTAAATGTATAGTGATATGGACAGGTAAATGTACAGTGATATGGACAGATAAATGTACAGTGATATGGACAGATAAATGTACAGTGATATGGACAGATAAATGTACAGTGATATGGATAGGTAAATGTATAGTGATATGGACAGGTAAATGTACAGTGATATGGACAGATAAATGTATAGTGATATGGACAGATAAATGTACAGTGATATGGATAGGTAAATGTATAGTGATATGGACAGGTAAATGTATAGTGATATGGACAGGTAAATGTATAGTGATATGGACAGATAAATGTGTAGTGATATGGACACAAATGTGTAGTGATATGGACAGATAAATGTATAGTGATATGGACAGGTAAATGTATAGTGATATGGACAGATAAATGTATAGTGATATGGACAGATAAATGTATAGTGATATGGACAGATAAATGTGTAGTGATATGGACAGATAAATGTATAGTGATATGGACAGATAAATGTATAGTGATATGGACAGGTAAATGTATAGTGATATGGACAGATAAATGTATAGTGATATGGACAGATAAATGTATAGTGATATGGACATATAAATGTACATTGATATGGATAGGTAAATGTATAGTGATATGGACAGATAAATGTGTAGTGATATGGACAGATAAATGTGTAGTGATATGGACAGATAAATGTATAGTGATATGGACAGATAAATGTATAGTGATATGGACAGGTAAATGTATAGTGATATGGGCAGATAAATGGACGATTATAAGGACAGATAAATGTATATTTATATGGACGGATAAATGTACAGTATGTCATATGGACAGATAAATATATATCATATGGAAATATAAATGTATAGTGATATGGACAGATAAATGTACAGTGATATGGACAGGTAAATGTACAGTGATATGGACAGGTAAATGTACAGTGATATGGACAGATAAATGTATAGTGATATGGACAGATAAATGTACAGTGATATGGATAGGTAAATGTATAGTGATATGGACAGGTAAATGTATAGTGATATGGACAGGTAAATGTATAGTGATATGGACAGGTAAATGTACAGTGATATGGATAGGTAAATCTGTAGTGATATGGACAGGTAAATGTATAGTGATATGGACAGGTAAATGTATAGTGATATGGACAGGTAAATGTACAGTGATATGGACAGATAAATGTACAGTGATATGGATAGGTAAATGTGTAGTGATATGGACAGGTAAATGTATAGTGATATGGACATATAAATGTACATTGATATGGATAGGTAAATGTATAGTGATATGGACAGATAAATGTGTAGTGATATGGACAGATAAATGTGTAGTGATATGGACAGATAAATGTATAGTGATATGGACAGATAAATGTATAGTGATATGGACAGGTAAATGTATAGTGATATGGGCAGATAAATGGACGATTATAAGGACAGATAAATGTATATTTATATGGACGGATAAATGTACAGTATGTCATATGGACAGATAAATATATATCATATGGAAATATAAATGTATAGTGATATGGACAGATAAATGTACAGTGATATGGACAGGTAAATGTACAGTGATATGGACAGGTAAATGTACAGTGATATGGACAGATAAATGTATAGTGATATGGACAGATAAATGTACAGTGATATGGATAGGTAAATGTATAGTGATATGGACAGGTAAATGTATAGTGATATGGACAGGTAAATGTATAGTGATATGGACAGGTAAATGTACAGTGATATGGATAGGTAAATCTGTAGTGATATGGACAGGTAAATGTATAGTGATATGGACAGGTAAATGTATAGTGATATGGACAGGTAAATGTACAGTGATATGGACAGATAAATGTACAGTGATATGGATAGGTAAATGTGTAGTGATATGGACAGGTAAATGTGTAGTGATATGGACAGGTAAATGTATAGTGATATGGACAGGTAAATGTATAGTGATATGGACAGGTAAATGTATAGTGATATGGACAGATAAATGTATAGTGATATGGACAGATAAATGTATATCATATGGAAATATAAATGTATAGTCATATGGACAGATAAATGTATAGTGGTATGGACAGATAAATGGATGGTTGTAAGGAAAGATAAATGTATAGTCATATGGACACATAAATATATAGTGATATGGACAGATAAATGTATAGTGATATGGACAGATACATGTATAGTGATACGGACAGGTAAATGTATAGTGATATGGACAGATAAATGGATGGTTATATGGACAGAAAAATGTATAGTCATATGGACAGATAAGTATATATCATATGGAAAGATAAATGTATAGGCATATGGTCAGATAAATGTATAGTGATATGGACAGATAAATATATAGTAATAGGGACAGATAAGTGTGTAGTAATAAGGATAGATAAGTGTGTAGTAATATGGACAGATAAATGTACATCATATGGAAATATAAATGTATAGTCATATGGACAGATAAGTATAGTGATAGGGACAGATAAATATATAGTAATAGGGACAGATAAGTGTGTAGTAATATGGACAGATAAATGTATATCATATTGAAATATAAATATGTAGTCATATGGACAGATAAATGTATAGTGATATGGACAGATAAATGTATAGTAATAGGGACAGTTAAGTGTGTAGTAATATGGACAGATAAATGTATATCATATTGAAATATAAATATGTAGTCCAATGGACAGATAAATGTATAGTGATATGGACAGATAAATGTATAGTAATAGGGACAGTTAAGTGTGTAGTAATATGGACAGATAAATGTATATCATATGGAAATATAAATGTATAGTCATATGGACAGACAAAAGGATGGTTGTAAGGACATATAAGTGTATAGTGATATGGACAGACAAATGTATAGCAATATGAACAGATAAATGTATAGTCATATGAACAGATAAATGTATAGTCATATGTACAGACAAATGTATAGTTATATGAACAGATAAATGTATAGTCATATGTACAGATAAATGTATAGTCATATGTACAGACAAATGTATAGTTATATGAACAGATAAATGTATAGTCATATGAACAGATAAATGTATAGTCATATGTACAGACAAATGTATAGTTATATGAACAGATAAATGTATAGTCATATGAACAGATAAATGGATGGTTATATGGACAGATAATTTTATGACCATAAGGACAAATATTTGGATTGTTGTACGGAGAGATATATTGAAGGGTGTTTTTAAAAACAACCATAGTTCAAAAACATATATTTTCAGGACCAACAAAAGAACTATCTGGCATGGGTGTTGTTCAGACTTCATGAAATTCATCATCCCATTTCTTAAGGTGTAGAAACTTAAGAAAAATGAAGTTCATTTATAACTGAAATTGTCTCATAGAAATAGGCCATCATGTGTAAATGCAGATAACTGTGGGCAATGGTTGTTTTAAGAAAAAAATTCTCTCTTATGGCGGAAGTGCGTCTCTCCTTTAATCTCGTTTTTCATTATATCCTGTTTCTTCTCCTTTCTTTGCTTACTTTTCTTCCCTCATTTCTTGCCTCGTGTTTTTCGCTTAAAATAAACATCCATGTATTCTGCTTGCGACTTTTATCGCTTCCATAACAAAGCAATACTGTAAAACATCACTTCCAACCTGCACATATAGATACTTAGGTTAATTTCAAGGGATTATTCTACGAGATATTTCAAACAAAAAAAGTTTAATACAATTTTACTTCGTGTTACTTGATTTTCGAGAAAAAAAATATTTTATATGAAACATTTCATAGCGTATTTTGGGAAAACCACTGAAATAATTCCCAATATACTCAGTCAAGTTAAGATAGCAGTGTATTATGATGACTGTTACACTTTTACTACGTCATACTATTTTTTGACCAATAAAACGGTACGAAAGGACGTGTTTCAATGAATCATGACTGTTTATCGCTATAGTTTCATCACTTCCCTAGCATTTGTTTGTTTTTATCACTTCCCTAAGCATTTGCAACATCACGGCTACTGCAATAACTCTAAGCAAGCGCGGCCTGCACTCCTTACCTTCCCCTCCCCCTCTGCTGTACTGAGTCGGTGACATGACGTGCTCTGCGTTGCAAGATTTATCTTAACGATTTTCGCATTAACCTTTTCAATGTAAATTCATAAGATTCAAGACATGAACAGTTCAGATTATTTTTAGCTATTGGCTTGTATAACAATCAGCCATTTCTCTTGGGCTATCACTTCAATAGATCGCTGCAAATATTGGGCGAAGACTATTTTTTTTCTGCTTCATTGAAGAAAAAGTGTAATACAGTGAAACTTCCCTTAACGGACACTTCCCAATAGCGGATTCCTCTCAATAGCGGACATTTTAAAATCCCCTGCAAAATAACATTGGCCCTTATGATAAAATTCTTCCAAATAGCGGTCATTCTCAATAACGGACACGGACACTGAAATGTATCTCCCAACAACAATTAAAACTTCCAAATAACGGACAGCGTGAAAGAAAAAAAACAGAAAAAGACGGTTTTACATTAAACGGAATTCTAACGGAAATCTTTGCAACAATCATTATTGTGCGTTTGAACGTTCTTGTACTTTATTGAAGGTAAGCAGCACAGTTGTTAGTTGTGATACTGTAACGTGAGCAGTCCGTACTTCCTTGGTTTGAGTGTTCGGAAGTACAGTCACATTAAAAATGTCACAAAAACGTAAACGTTTGTCACTAAAAGAGAAAGTGGATATTGTAAAGCATAGTGAGAAGGAGAAATTAAGTGTTCGTGAGCTGGCCACAAAGTTTAATGTAGGAAAAACTCAGGTTAGTGATGTTTATTTCATTTACAAAACATTTACTGGTACAATTTCTCTCTGGATGAATACTGTAAACAATCTCACAGTCTCACTGTCTACTGTACTGTACTTTAAATATAGTGTTGAATATGTATGAACAATTTTAATGTATTGTATACATACTAACGATTTTCAAAATAGCGGACACTTCTGAATAACGGACATTAAATTTTTCCCCGGTGGTGTCCGCTATTCGGAAGTTTACTGTAAACGTTTTATTATATTTCAAATGTAGAATCACCTCTAAAATTTTGGTGCAGAGGTTACTATTTACACCGTATGTGGACTCGTCCAGTTTGCATTCCCGATTGTTATCTAAGCAGCGTATATGACGTTATTTCATTTCGTTTAGAAACTGCCATCTATCGGGTGATAGAACAACGAAAGCAATGGTGCTGCTCCTATAATCATCTTCAAGAATTTCTTAGGAAATCACGTCAGAGTTTACGGAAGAAAAAAAAGTTACAATTTTTCTCTTCTGTAGACTCACAAGAGAACCTTCTATCATGGTGAACTGAAAAGGCGGTAATGCCGTATATTTTTGGAAAGAGGAGGCAAAAGTAAGTCAGCAGGTGACATTTTTCCGTCAGAGCTCCATAGGAACAAAAGTTATGGGACTGTAAATTTAACATGAGAGTCTGTGGCAAGTCACTCAATGTGCGCATTTAAAGGTTAAAATGAAGTTGTTTTTGAAGTCGCTGCATTGCAAACGAGATATTGCAGCTGTTGTGTGTTTTAAATAATACTCGGTATTATCGCTAGGATGCGATCACCTACTTTTATTACGGGAAGATGAGTCTTTCTCGAGCTAATTCTAGTGTTACAGCTACTCTTACGTTTCATTTGTGCCATATGCAGAATGGATCCGAAAGTTGTGGTTCAGATGCTGGTGCGCGAGTCTGGCACCAGTGACGCTAAACCGTCAGTCGTATTCATCCGGATGTTTCATCAGTTGAAGAATGAGTTCAAGGACGAACAGGAGGCCGTGGAAACGTACACGTCGCTCTTATTGATGAAACACCAGATTTGGACGAGGAAGATGAGCAGCAAGATTATAATAATAATAATAATAATAATAATAATAATAATAATAATAATAATAATAATAATAATTTATTTATTTATTTAATCTGGCAGAGCTAAGGCCAGTAGGCCTTCTCTTCCGCCCAGCCAGACTCTAATTCTAATTAAATACATTTGGTTACATAGTTATTACATTAATATCTAGATCATAAAACAACATGAAAGTAAATAATGAAAATTGGATAACTAATGTTAGTGTGACAATAATAAACACTGGTAAGAAATAGTTATAATAATAATGATAATAATGATAATGGTAATAATAATAATAGTAATAATAATAATAATAATAATAATAATAATAATAATAATGAGGTAATTTAGATATTTACCTGTGATATCTATAACCATTAAACACTGAGAAACCTGAAACAGCTATTATTGTTGACAATAATTCTTAGAAAAATATCTCGTTAGCCTATTCTTAAATTGATTTCATGTCTGACAGTCCCTGACATTACTCGGTAGGGAATTCCAAAGTCGAGGAACAGCCACAGTGAAAGAAGATGAATATGAGGATGTTCGGTGGGAGGGAATGGATAATATTGAGGAGTGTTGTGATCGTGTGTCTAGGTTATGATGGGTGGATAAATTTTGAAAACGAGACGCAAGATAGACAGGAGTGGAGAAATGCAATATGTGAAAGAGAAGGGAAAGACAGTGGATTTTCCTACGATCTTCTAGACGGAGCCAGGACAACATTTCGAGGGATGGTGTTACGTGATTATGGTGACATAGAAGACGAACTAATGACGAGACGCCAAAAAGACGGCCAGAAAGCGGAGGACGCTGAAGAGACGGAGACATCTCGTCGTCGAAAATCAGCACGTCTTCTTACGTCCCTCTCCTAGAAGAATTAGAATTTAGTCGCGACGATTACAGGCAGATATCGCTCGACTATACGAACGATACAATCAGCGGAAAAACATCGATTCCTTCTCATCACACGGAAGATGCTTTACGATTACGATGCAAAAGTGAAGAAGAAGAAGAAGAAGAAGAAGAAGAAGAAGAAGAAGAAGAAGAAACCTGGAATGGCAGATAATATCTCGTTTGCAATGCAGTGACTTCAAAAACAACTTCACTTTAACCTTTAAGTATGCACATTGAGTCACTTCCCACAGACTGCCATGTTAAATTTAAAGTCCCATAACTTGTATCCCTATGGAGCTCAGGGGGAAAAATGTCACCTGCTAACTTACTTTTGCCTCCTCTTTCCAAAAATATATGGCATTACCGCCTTTTCAATTCACCATGATAGAAGGTTCTCTTGTCAGTACAGACGTTTCACGTCAAAAAAAAATATATAAATATACGATTTTATCAATTGCGAAATAAATACGTACGAAGTCTACGCAAGTGGACAGAGCTACTGATCGTGTGTAGACGCCTGCGACGCCACTACACCCCACGGTAGCTGCAGGCAACTTCCTCTAATAGTTTGTTACTACCAATTTCCTGAACGATTGCTCGCTGATGGAACAATCTCGGGTTCACTACGTCATCCCTGTCCCTCCCCACCCCAGGTTTTAATTATCAGTACAAACTTCATTTTGCAACCCTATTCCCTCCCACACGCAGCAATTGCATTGGAGCAAGTCAACCGTGTTTCAAGTCCACTCCAGGGGAGGCTGCTTTCCATAAAGAAGTTATCTCTTTCATCACCGACCACTGCCCAGGGCGACTGTTAAAATTCTTGCAACCAAACACCGATTACATTGTCGTTCTGGGTGGACGAGCGGTAACCACGCCAAACTGCAGAAAGAACAGCGAGTTTCATAACCATCGTGTCATAAACAATGCAAACCAAATGAGGAGTGGATCAGGACAGCACGTTTGCACATCTCCTTTTTATGTTAGGTTAGGTTCTTTTCAAACTGAAATGACGAGTGAAACATACAGTTAAAATTACTCTAACCTAACCTAACCTAACCTAACCTATCCTAACCTAACTTAACATAAAAAGGTTTGGTTAGGTTAGGTTAGGTTACAGTAATTTTAACTGTCCTACGCTTCACTCGTCATTTCAGTTTGAAAAGAACCTAACCTAACATAAAAAGGAGATGTGCAAACGTGCTGTCCTGATCCACTCCTAACCAAATGAAGACGTAGGTATTTGGCATATCGTGTAGCTTTGATTTTCGTCGTTTTAACGTCGGAATTAACAGACTATACTGGGTGTTCGCTGTATGCCGTCATGTGGCTAGCCGATGAGCCTAGATAATTCAATCTTCCTACACTTCCGCAGAGGTGTATAACCTGTGAGGCAGAGAAGTTGCCTAGCAAGTACGGCGTTCATTCTGAAGAGTACGTACCGATACGTACGGTAACGCCGGTAGTGGCAGGAATGTGAACTGTTTGGAAATACGTACTGTCGGGATATGGGGAGAGGGTTAAGACGATTACTTACGTATTTGTTGACATTAACTTCGACGGTCAACATGGACACGGAGCATTTGATTTGTGTTGTGGAATGTTACCGTACGAAACCGATGATAACAAATACCCTGCGTACGACTTGCCGGCGCAAAAAAACAGTTCGAAAGAGGTTATGGTAGCACACAGACCGTGCAGACCGCCATCTGTTCCTACGACGTTCAAGTTATACCGTACACGTTCTCAAGTTCAGATTGAAGAACGCCTTAAATAATAGGCAACTTCTCTGACATATAAGCTGAAACTCGCTTCAAATCGGTGACCCAACAACAGTGACGTCATGACACACTTTGAAATGAACATCCAGTAGAGAAACCACAACGCGGCGAGGAAATGTAAAACAGATTTACAAAGCCTGTAAAACTTTACTTGTAAATCTGTGAATCAAAGAAATTATGGAGTAGAAAAGCGCGGTACTAATGTTATTCAAGAAATAAAATTAAAATGGTTTGGATACGTGAAGAGGATGAAAAATATAAGAATACCGAAGACGAAGCTGGAGTGACCTGCTGAGGAAAAAGAAGAAGAGGTAAACCAAGAAAACAATGGATGGATGGTATTATAAGGAGTGCGACTAGAAGAGATCTTACTGAAGGAGATGCTGAGAATAGAGATTTGTGGAGGAGGAACATCTTTTGGGTGAAGAATAACTACTGTACTGTAGAAAAATCCTAGTAAAATATTATTATTATTATTATTATTATTATTATTATTATTATTATTATTATTATTAATTTGAAATATAAAACTTGGAAATTTTTCCTTTGAAGAAGTGGAAAAATTAAAATACCTGGGAGCAACAGTAACAAATATAAATGACACTCGGGAGGAAATTAAATGCAGAATAAATATAAATATTATAAATATTACCAGTTCTTCTGTATGGTTGTGAAACTTGGACTCTCACTTTGAGAGAGGAACAGAGGTTAAAGGTGTTTGAGAATAAGGTGCTTAGGAAAATATTTGGGGCTAAGAGGGATGAAGTTACGTGAGAATGGAGAAAGTTACAAACACAGAACTGCACGCATTGTATTCTTCACCTGACATAATTAGGAACATTAAATCCAGACGTTTGAGATGGGCAGGGCATGTAGCACGTATGGCCGAATCTAGAAATGCATATAGAGTGTTAGTTGGGAGGCCGGAGGTAAAAAGACCTTTGGGGAGGCCGAGACGTAGATGGGAAGATAATATTAAAATTGATTTGAGGGAGATGGGATATGATGATAGAGACTGGAATGATCTTGCTCAGGATAGGGACCTATGGCGGGCTTATGTGAGGGCGGCAATGAACCTCCGGCTTCCTTAAAAGCCAGTATGTAATTATTATTATTATTATTATTATTATTATTATTATTATTATTATTATTATTATTATTATACGCATCCCGAAACAAAACCTGCAGTATGCTCCTCTACTTGATATGAATTGTACAATTTTGTATAGCTTAATGAAAGTATGCTTGTAAATTGAATTAATATGTTTACTTTGTATTATATATGTTTGTATAGTTTGGCTGATGAATTGTATATGCTTTAAATTGAATAGTAATCTGTATAGCTCTACTGATGAATTGTTTATGCTTGTAATTTCATGTAATTTGCATGGTATGTATTATCAGATTTCTGTATATCTCAACTGATTGAATTGTTTATGACTTTCAATTGAATTAACTTACTTGCTATGTGTTATATTTTATAGCTCAACTGATGAATAATCGTTTGCGTTTGTAAATTCAATAATCTGATTGGTTATGTACTGTATATTTTTAGTAGAGCCATCGATGTAGCTCAGTCGGCAGACATCACTCCTTTGAAGAAGTGGAAAAATTAAAATACCTGGGAGCAACAGTAACAATTATAAAATAACACTCGGGAGTAAATTAAACACAGAATAAATATCGGAAATGCCTATTATTATTCGGTTCAGAAGCTCTTATCATACAGTTTGCTGTCAAAATATCTGAAAGTTAAAATTTATAAAACAGTTATATTACCAGTTCTTCTGTATGGTTGTGAAACTTGGACTCTCACTTTGAGAGAGGAACAGAGGTTAAAGGTGTTTGAGAATAAGGTGCTTAGGAAAATATTTGGTACTACGAGGGATGAAGTTACAGGAGAATGGAGAAAGTTACACAACACAGAACTGCACGCATTGTATTCTTCACCTGACATAATTAGGAACATTAAATCCAGACGTTTGAGATGGGCAGGGCATGTAGCACGTATGGGCGAATCTAGAAATGCATATAGTGTGTTAGTTGGGAGGCCGGAGGAAAAAAGACCTTTGGGGAGGCCGAGACGTAGATGGGAAGATAATATTAAAATGGATTTGAGGGAGATGGGATATGATGATAGAGACTGGAATGATCTTGCTCAGGATAGGGACCTATGGCGGGCTTATGTGAGGGCGGCAATGAACCTCCGGCTTCCTTAAAAGCCAGTAATTATTATTATTATTATTATTATTATTATTATTATTATTATTATTATTATTATTATTATTATAACACGCATCCCGAAACAAAACCTGCAGTATGCTCCTCTACTTGATATGAATTGTACAATTTTGTATAGCTTAATGAAAGTATGCTTGTAAATTGAATTAATCTGTATAGCTCTACTGATGAATTGTTTATGCTTGTAATTTCATGTAATTTGCATTGTATGTATTATCAGATTTCTGTATATCTCAACTGATTGAATTGTTTATGACTTTAAATTGAATTAACTTACTTGCTATGTGTTATATTTTATAGCTCAACTGATGAATAATCGTTCAATAATCTGATTGGCTAGGTACTGTATATTTTTAGTAGAGCCATCGATGTAGCTCAGTCGGCAGACTCGCTGGGCTGCTGATCCGGAGCTGCGCTCGGGCTTGGGTTGGATCCCCCGTTTGGTCTCATTGATTGGTTTCTTCCGAGGTTTTCCCCAGCCGTGGGACTGATGCCGGATAATGTATGGCGAGTCCTCGGCCTCACCACTTCACCCCCGTTTGGTCTAATTACCTGGTTGGGTTTTTCCCAACTATAAGGCAAATACCAGGTAATCTTTTGGCGAATCCTAGGCCTCACCTCATCTCACTTATTTCGCCAAAATATTGTAAAAAATTGTAGAAAATTGTAAAAAAAAATGTGGTAGAAAATTAAAAAATTTCAAAATTGTAAAAATTGTAAAATACTGTAAAAATTATAAAAAAAATTGTAAAAATTGTAATTGTAATCTTGTACAATTTTGACTTGTTACACATCTTAAAGCTTCATTGCTAATGTAAGATCTGTGGAATAAAATAAATGAAATGAAAAATGAAATGAGCGAAGATCCTTTTGTCGCCGACTAAGGGATGGATTGATGTGAGACAGTAATAGACTATCTGGTCTAATACATGGTTTGGATGATGATGATGACGATGATGATGATGATGACGATGATGATATTACTATTACATGTGAGGATTATATTAATTAGTCATATATTAGAGAAATTTGGAGAATGATAGTTAGATTAGACAGGATTGGAAATGAAGTTAGTTGTAGGAATGTAATTTTGAGAACTGGGTAGCTTAGTGTTACGCCTACGTGGACAAGTATGGTGTGAATGTGGACGTTGTCTTGAAACAAGTGTAAATGGCTGAATTGAATATTGAGTGAATCTTGTTGTAGTGATTATCAGAAATATATAGAGGAGGATAGAAAGCTACTTTAAGGTGTAGGGCAGTGATGTCAAAGCAAGCGCATTTTTCTGACCTTGACGTCGTGCGCGGGCATCAAGCGCTAGGTATGGAAAGAGGAAGGATTATGTATATAAATAAGCAGCCTGTTGGATTAAGAAAACAGCGGTGCACAAACTTCAAACGGAACATGAAATTTTATGTCGTTATTTTTATATGGCTTCTTCCTGTTTGATATTATCTATATTGTTTGTAAAACAAAAGTATTTACACCAATTTATTAATATTACAGTTGTGTTTTAAACGTTAATAACACAACAAAAATTTAAAAATGAATATTCACATAAATTTCATAGTAGTTTAATTATACTGTACTAAGTGAAAGAAAGTGATATTCCAAAGAAAGAGATTGAGTTGACATGATAAGTTGGAATTTGATATTGATGGTATTTTTAGCCTTATAAAAGTAATCAATAAACTAATCAAAACAATATTACAGTATAAAGCAAAGTTACCTAGGTATAAGTTTTAACTGTAACTAATATTACATAATAAAACTCTCATCGCATTTTTGCTTTTAAGGTGATATTGGTGCGCAACTTCCTATCATCAGAATATTAAATTATATTCTCGAAATCTGCTGAAGCTATAGAGCTGTTTTAAAACACATCGGCACATATATTTTATTTATGATGTAACAGCAGTTGCTTTGTTAATTCATTTCCTTACAAACATTTTCCATGAGAATATTTTCAAAATTTTCAATGCATTATCTTCAATATTACGTATTTAAGATATATTAGATTTACAAAAACATTGTTTCAGTACCCGTAAGGCTAGTAAACAAACATATCTGACAATTTCACTTTTCTGTAAAAAAAAAAGTAGACAAAATATCCTTTTGAATAAAAAAGCAAACTTATGAGCATTAAATTTAAAATTCACATTCTTATAATGCAATTACACTCAGACAAATCTAAAAATTAAAATGGATACAGTTTTAATAAGCTATCTTCCTTTATTCATTCAATCAGTGCTGGCCATCCCTGTATATAGCTCGACCCAACGGCATATACTACTTCTTTCGTCTGTCTCTTTCCTTTCCGATGTAAAGCGCTCAGGCTCTCCTGAGCTCTAAAGCGCGCGCTTGCTCCTATGGGCATCAGTTGACATGACTGGTGTAGGGGATAGTCAGATATTAGGGGAATTTAGAGGGTGGACGTTAGAATAGATATGTTAGGGGTAGGAATGTAATTTAGAGAATCAGATAGTTTAATATAGGAAACTGTAAAGAGTGATGGTGAGTCCCTAAATATAGAAATGTGAAGGGTCATCAATCTCTTGGGATATTTTTGTTTAATGACAATACATTATTATCATATCATATCACTATTATTATTATTATTATTATTATTATTATTATTATTATTATTATTATTATTATTATTTTATCATTAGCATTATCATCATCATCACTTTGAAATATAATTGGAAATTTATCCTTTGAAGAAGTGGAAAAATTCAAATACCTGGGAGCAACAGTAACAAATATAAATGACACTCGATAGGAAATTAAACGCAGAATAAATATGGGAAATGCGTGTTATTATTCGGTTGAGAAGTTTTTATTATCCAGTCTGCTGCCGAAAAATCTGAAAAAAAAGCACTGATAACTAGGGCTAGGATTTTGATGAAATTGCATCTTTTTTCTAGTAAGTCAGAAACATAGCTGCTTTAGTATTTATATGTTATGTGGTAAACTGAGTGTTTTAAGACATATTTGTTAGGGCATTTTTTTTTTTCATTTTTTGCCTCTTACAACTCATAAGAGCATCTTTTGTGTTATTCGGACATTTTTTAGGCATTTTCATTTAATTTTGGCCATAAATCCCCATTTTTAATATAACATAATGTTTATTTCCTTTGATATTTTGTCTACATATTTTGTCCATTAATACCCTTTATTTTTTACTTGGTTATTTAACGACGCTGTACCAACTACGAGGTTATTTAGCGTCGATGGAGTTGGTGATAGTGATATATTTGGCGAGATTAGGCCGAGGATTCGCTATAGATTACCTGACATTTGCCTTAGGGTTGGGAAAAACCTCGGAAAAAACCCAACCAGATAATCAGCCCAAGCGGGAATCGAACCCGCGCCCAAGCGCAACTCCGGATTGGCAGGCAAGCGCCTTAACCGACCGAGCTACGCCGGTGGCTAATACCCATTATTTTGTATAATATTTTAATTGTTTTTCTACACAAATATTGCCCTTTTACGTAGTACACCCCATGTAATGGATCAGTCCAACCATCCCTTCAATATAGACTCCTCTATACCTGCTAATTCCGGATAAGAGTGTCCTTGTGGTGGGCTACATGGAAACTGCATCAGGTAAAATAATTATAAAGTGTACCACTTAGTAAAAATTATGTAAAATTAAATAAACTTGAATGTTGGTACTAGAATTTAATTTAATTACTAGTCTAAATATTAAGTAGCACAAAACTCATTTTCCTACTAAGCCAATTTTAGAATGTAAGATCAATTTTAGGGCATTTTAAGAGCATTTTTGAAAGATCTTTAGGTCATAAATGCATTGTTTTAGGACTTTTTTTATGATTTATAGGTCATCAAAATCCTAGCCCTGCTGATAACAACTTCTATGTAGTGTCGGACATCCAGTGTTGCAGATAGGTCGATGTTAATACGCAATCGAAAATTCTAAAGAAGCAAGCAACAACTTTAGTAGCATTCACGTTTCACGTTTCATTAGTAAAGTCTGTCTCAAAATAAAATGTACCATATCAAAGACTTCGTTGTAAATAAAATAATGCGCTCTAAAAAGACTTTCTGGATGGCACAAAATTTATTTTTCAATTCCAAAATTTCGCGACACACTCCATGAGGCTCGCGACACACCGGTTGGTAACCACTTCTGTATAGTAATACCGTAACTGCTAACGTGATTGAAGTGCCAATTTGG
The DNA here is from genome assembly GCF_040183065.1 of Periplaneta americana. NCBI lineage: Eukaryota > Metazoa > Arthropoda > Insecta > Blattodea > Blattidae > Periplaneta > Periplaneta americana. Next base: position 205,819,086 of record NC_091118.1, on the reverse strand, counting down.
TGTTATATGTTATTTTTCGTTAATATTACCTTTATTGTTCGGCTATATAAAAACTGGCTACAGGTACTCAATTTGATAAATATCCGCCATAATGTAACACGATAACGCTATTTCTATGATTGGATTAATTTCGCCTCCTAACAATGGCCGCGAAGAAACGATTATACAAATAGCTGCAGGATCCAATCAAGTCCGCCCAACATGAGCACATCCAATATCGCACTGCACCCAGGTAATCAAGAGACCCGGGCCGGCCTTGCCGCCTAATAACTGCAATATCTGTATGGAATGGTGATTGCACTAACTTCGTTTCATCTCTAGTAATCAGTAGCTAATGGCAGTAGAGACTTCATCATTTCGTGGTGTTACAACAGCAATCCACGAATGACAACGTCATCAAATACGAGTGGGTACAAATAATTGTTTTAATCCCAAATGTCATAAGCGTCAGGTATTACGGACCACTTTCAGCTTAATACAACTGAAATCGTTCGTCTTTAAATAATTTAACGTGTTAATAATTCAAAATAAAAAAAAAAACATCCATCCACCCATCCCTCAATCTGCCCCTTTGACTTACTTAGCGAATGCCGGTCCCAGAAAGGATGCATTGAGTTAGTCTTGCATTAGCCCATTTTGAACAAATTCAAGCCGAATTCAAGCCCTTTCCTCGGAAGGATTTATACGATACCAGGAGGGAAGACCCACAACAAAAGAAGCGGTACCATAATTGAGATCTTACCCAACAACAGAGTCAGTCTATGTAAATAGTAACATAGAGAAATGGGTTCAATTAATGAAAGAGTGTTTTCATTCTTATATATATGTTTTAATTACAGCACAATTAAATGTTAAGCTAGGTATTACTTACTTACAAATGGCTTTTAAGGAACCCGGAGGTTCATTACCGGCCTCACATAAGCCCGCCATGGTTCCCTATCTTGAAGAAGAATAATCTAATCTCTACAATCATATCCCACCTCCCTCAAATCTATGTTAATATTATTCTCCCATCTACGTCTCGGCTCCCCGAAGCTCTTTTTCCCTCCGGCCTCCCAACTAACACTCTATATGCATTTCTAAATTCGCCCATACGTGCTACATACCCTGACCATCTCAAACGTCTGGACTTAAAATTTCTAATTATGTCAGGTGAAGAATACAATGCGTGCAGTTCTGTGTTGTGTAACTTTCTCCATTCTCTTGTAACTTCATCCCTCTTAGTCCCAAATATTTTCCTAAGCACCTTATTCTCAAACACCCTTAACCTATGCTCCTCTCTCAAAGTGAGAGTCCAAGTTTCACAACCATATAGAACCACCGGTAATATAACTGTTTTATAAATTCTAACTTTCAGATTTTTTGACAGCATATTGGATGATAAAAGCTTCTCAACCGAATAATAACAGGCATTTTCCATATTTATTCTGTGTTTAATTTCCTCCCAAGTATCATTTATATTTGTTACTGTTGCTCCAAGATATTTGAACTTCTCCGCCTCTTCAAAAGATAAATTTCCAATTTTTATATTTCCATTTCGTACAATATTCCCGTCACGAGACATAACTATATTCTTTGTCTTTTCGGGATTTACTTCCAAATCTATCTCTTTACTTGCTTCCAGTAAAATTCCCGTGTTTTTCCTAATCGTTTGTGGATTTTCTCCTAACATATGCACGTCATCCGCATAGACAAGCAGCTGATGTAACCCGTTCAATTCCAAACCCTGTCTGTTATCCTGGACTTTCCTAATGGCATACTCTAGAGCAAAGTTAAAAAGTAAAGGTGATAGTGCATCTCCTTGCTTTAGCCCACAGTGAATTGGAAAGGCATCCGACAGAAACTGACTTATACGAACTCTGCTGTACGTTTCACTGAGACAGTTTTTAATTAACCGAACTAGTTTCTTGGGAATACCAAATTCAATAAGAATATCATATAAAACTTCTCTCTTAACCGAGTCATATGCCCTTTTGAAATCTATGAATAACTGATGTACTCTACCCTTATACTTACGCGATAATTTATACCGACAAAACATCAATTCAGTCATTTGGTTTCGATAAATTTAGTTGCATTCACTTTCAATTAGACTCTGCTTCCATCTGATTACATCGTTTAGAAAGAGGAATAAATCTTTAATTTCCTTTCAAAGTAACTCAATTTACTTCCCCCTCAATCTCGTTGCTGCCCTAATACGCAACACGTCAGTATTTGTAACGTCTCACAATTACTCTGAGATCGATCTGAACGTTGCTTTATTCATAAATTATTACGAAGTTTTCGCCTGGTATTGGCCATCAATCAGCACATATCTGAGAGTGATATTACCCCTCGTTCAGGGCAGGGACAGGTGTTAGTAAAGCCTTCACAAATCAATAGTTTAGAGAGGGTGCAGATGTCACGAAGCAATGAGTTGTTGACGGGCTGTCCGTGCAGATGGTCAAGTTTCAACGAACGCAGTTAGAAAGTGACGCAGATGACAAACAACTCGTGTGCAAATGTCCAAAAATATAAGAGAGCTATACAAGAATCAGCATGAATTGTGTTACATTTTTTCTGCTTTAAAATTGACTTAAGTCTCTTGTTGACAGTGACTGAATTCATCGTTATTGTCCAGTTCCAGCTAGTTGATGTTAGTGCTTCAACATTATGCATTCTTCACAATCTGGAAAACTTGATGGCAACGTTTATATTATCACCACCAATGAATAAAATAAGTTATCGAGTTACTAACACACAAGAATAAGTCGAGAAGAAAATTTAAGTATGTTTTAATTTTTGATTTGGCAAAAGAACAACGACTATCGACAGAAAAGAAGAAAAAATTATTGATTTCAAGATGTCAGTAGTTTTACTGGAATAGTTGCCGATAGTTTCAGAATAAATAAATATTGTTTCGTCACGTATTTTCCACAAACATCTATACTTCGTTTTAATTTTCAATAGACAAAAATACAGTATTTGATAATATATCTGTGGTGACGGACTTATCTTGAACTAACCCATCATTGTGCATGACAGCATTTGGTTGTCATAGAAACACTGCTCTCTCACTCTCAGAAAAGTAAACTCGTATATTAAATGACTAATAACTTCAGAATAGGGATACATAAGAGTTTTGTAAGTATAAAATATATTATTGAGTATAAGAACCAGAAAAGGTGAATGATAGTGTGTTAGGTAGTGATCGGTTTTCTGAGTACTTCTTAAATGCATAGTCGTATAATTTTTGCAGATCTGAGTGATTCAAGTACATGAACTTGGCTTCAATAAAAACCATCTATAAATTGAAGAAATTATTTAATCAATAACAATTAATATCAGTCAAGAACACTGGAAGATTAAATTTTGAAGAAAAATGATACTTGTTTTAAAGAATTTATTTTCAAAAATTTCTGAAATGTCCAAAGAAGAAATCTGAAAAAAGTAACACAAAAAAATTGAAGTAATTTTACTACGACAATTACATACAATAATACAACTAGTCGTTAAGATATTTTATATAAATGTTTATCTTATCTTCATTTTGAACAGATATAATAGTACGCGTATATAAAAGGTATAAGTAAAAGTTTAATAAAAGCGAAAATGCTGATGAAATTAATACTCAGAATAAATGGGTTATAATGTGATAATTGGTGATGAAGAAAATATAAGCCTTGTGATGAGTTCTTAGATATATATAATTTTCGCCATTAAGCCGTTTAAAATTTAACAACAGTGCATAAGCATAATACAACTACAATTTGAAGAAGTACTGCCCGTGCCTCACTTCCTGAGCTGTTTCTTTGCGGGGCGAGACGCAGAGGGACAGGGTAGGAGGAGCTGCGTACCGCATGTGCCTACTACCTTACGTTCAACACATCGGCCTTTTCAGGATTCCTTTCGTCAGCTATGGAGCAAGATCAGCCATTGACAAGCGAATGTATAGGCTGTCCCCTCACGAAACAGATTATGTCCCCATCAATTCCTGTAACTAAACACTAATACCAGTTGTAGACTACAGTCTCTACAAGACAGTATAGACCTAATCGCGATTACGGTTATCACGTGTACACATCCGTAAACTCTTTCCTCAATGGTAGTGTTTCTCAAACTTTTTTCCACCCCGAAACCCCTTTTAATCTAAAGTGTAACTGCGGAATCCCTGTAATATTTTATTAGTGTTTAAATTAACAGAAAAGTGAAAGCTAGTATCTCAATAATTCTGTTCAGTGGGACGAATGTATTTGCTTTTTAAACCTGCAATCTGGTTTTATGGCGGAAAGTTGTAGTCTCATTTCTATTGTACTTCTGCATTTTGTCTTTTCGGTATTTTGTTTTAGTGAACAGATGCGCAGAGAATCCAGTGATGAAAGTGATAAATATTATGGTTATTTTCCGTTTTAGATGTTCATTAAACATACTATTATTACGCATATTCTTGGATTATTATTATTATTATTATTATTATTATTATTATTATTATTATTATTATTATTATTATTATTATTATCGGTGGTTTCATGTTATTATTGATTCATATTTCCGTAACATTTATATATTTTTATAATATCCACTAAGTATAAAATAGCCACCCGAGCAGTCCAGTCGGCTAAGGCGTTTGCCTATCGATCCAGAGTTGCACTCGGGCGCCGGTCCGATTCTCGCTTGGGCTGATTACCTGGTTGGGTTTTTCCCCCCCCCCCCCCGAGGTTTTCCCCAACCGTAAGGCGAATGTCAGGTAATCTTTGGCGAATCCCCGACTTCATCTCGCCAAATACCATTTCGCTATCATCAATCCCATCGATGCAAAATAACCAAGCAGTTGATACAATGTCGTTAAATAACCAAGTAAAATCATATAAGGCTCACGGAACCCCAGAACATACTTTGAGAAATGCTGCTCTATGGTAATTCAGCAGTTGTCCAAACTGAACGAAGAGTGGCCTAGTGTGTACTTACATTTTAGGAAATCGCCATCAGAGATAATAGCGATAGTGATAACCACGATTAGAGTATCCAGTATTATAACCAGTAAAGATCCCTGCGATGGCGTAGGATAATGTTTTCAGAACATGTAATATGCTGCCGTGCCGCCACGTTGCACCTCCCGTGACGTTCCGAGCAGACCTAAGAGGCGTGGTTATAAGCACTAGGGAACTCTTGGTTCAGGACGTGAGACACGGGCAGTATCAACAATCAATTAATGGCACTGAAGAATTATTCGGAAAGAAAATAAAAATATCAAAGTAGACACAAGTTTCTTAAGAGTTTCGAAGTATCGACGAAGAAATCTAACTGAAAATCAACACGAAGACAAAAATAATTTTACTTGGACAGTTGCTGGCAATTGGTACAAAAAGCATCCAGTACTAGATATTGTGCTAAACATTAGTGAAGATTATGGTAGTTTTCTGTTTATAACTATTTAAATATGTTGCAGTGTAATTTCAAAATTGAATTATTTGAATTTCAGGCACAATATGGACAACACATAATCACAGTTTGGAAAACGTCTTTCTCATATATTGATTCAATGAAATGAAGAGGTTAAATATATTTATTAACTGGAATTTCTTCATACATGAATAACTGACACTGAGGGACAACTAATGAAGTGTTTAAATAGTTTTATTAACTGGAATTTCTTCACACATGAATCTCTGACATTGAGGAACAACTAATGAAGTGTTTAAATATATTTATTAACTGGAATTTCTTCACACATGAATCACTAACATTGAGGAACAACTAATGAAGTGTTTAAAAGTATTTATTAACTGGAATTTCTTCACACATGAATCACTAACATTGAGGAACAACTAATGAAGTGTTTAAAAGTATTTATTAACTGGAATTTCTTCACACATGAATCACTAACATTAAGGAACAACTAATGAAGTGTTTAAATATATTTATTAACTGGAATTTCTTCAAACATGAATCACTGACATTGAGACAAAACTAATGAAGTGTTAAACATATTTATTAACTGAAATTTCTTCAAACATGAATCACTGACTTTGGAGGACAAGTAATGAAGAGCTTAAATATATTTCAAAGCGATAGCTGCTGAAGATTTTGAAGTACTAATCAATAAATATGAAGAAAATGTCAATATTAAAAAAATGTAATTTGACTAATACGACAGCTGTATACAATAGACCAATTAACTAATAATGACACTAAATAAGAACTTTATGTTACATTCAGTATAACCCTGTCCATTTTGTCTCCATTTTAGAGCTATAGAATGGATTTTCATTCGTCTATAAAACCACTTTATTACATATCTAAAATCGCAGGTTTGGCCTCATTTTCTTACAACAACAAAGTGAGTCTGAACAAAAAATCCTTACCACGAGCAACGCTATCCCCCTCTGTTATCTGGAGCCTCTTCATGTTGTTCCTACATCTTACAGCTGTTGTATCAGTCTTAACATGGAATATGCTTTACGACTACAAAAAGTATACCGCAAATGTAATAATACCTGATGTTCTAGTAATAGTGCTCATGTATTGTGCTTGCTTCGCTTCCATTGTAATCGGATCTATTGTCTACAAAAGAAGAATGGAGATACTTTTAATGAGATGCAGTGACATAGATCAAGTACTGTTACATAAAAACCGTGACGATATATACAGAAAAACAAGATTAATATTAACCGTAGAACTATCTGTGGTATTACCGATAATTATGGTGTTTTACTGTTATCACGTGAACGTGTGGTCTTCAGGTTTATCGCAAATTTATTTCATTGCGAAAGACTTTACAAATTTCTGCAACACGATCATGGTCTTACAATATGTCAATATTGTGCTGTTTGTGAGGCACAGGTACCTGATACTGAACCAACAACTCTTAGACATAATGAGCAGCGACAATGATGTTCATACACCGAAACTGAGTGCAACTCAGCATGAAAATGTTACGAGTTTGTCAAATAACAGAGCAACTCAAACTGGGGTAGTGTCTGTGGTCCCCACTCAATTTTATATGTATGAGTTAACAATGCCGATCAGTACTAAACAAACTCATGAATTATCCAGGATACACACGCTCAGGCAAGCTCACAGTGATTTGTTTGACGTGACAGAGCTCATCAACACCATCTACGGGTATCAGATTCTATCAGAGATCACGTACCAGTTCGTTTCTTTAGTGTCGTATTTGTACTACGCCATGGAGAAGATAACGAAAGCCAGGGAAAGTGGGGATGAAGTGTCGGTTGTTCTGGAAGTGATCTCCAGTCTAGGCTGGGTGGCGGACATTCTTGTTAAACTACTGTCTATCACTTATTCGTGTTACTCGGCCAGCTTCGAGGCCCATCGTAGTGGGAATATAGTTCACAGACTGCTGTTACACCGGGAGGCCCTGAAGGGAGACACTTCAGCAGAACTTCAGCTGTTCTCCATGCAACTTCTGAGTAACAGAGTTGAGTTCTCCGCAGGGGGATTCTTTCCAGTCAATTTATCGCTTGTGTACGGCATTGTAGGAGCCGCCACAACCTATATTATAATTCTGCTCCAGTTCAAGTGACTTCTAGGAATTGATAATAATGGCTTTAAGTTCATCTTGTTTTCCACTTATGGCGGCTTTCCACCCTCCTTCCAAGAGGGGGAGGAGCGCGCACAAAGCACCGCTGCCGCCATTATGTCGAGTGACGTAAAATAATGCAGCTCCAGTCTGAACTCTCAACTGTTCTAACTCAAGTTAACCTCACTTACCTCTGTGTCTTTCCCACAAGGAAAATTTGAGTGAAGACTTGTCGACTAAATATAAATTACATTTTGGCCAAGTTACTAGAAATGTTGCTACAGTATGGTAAAAATTATATAAAAACTATAAAAATATTTCGCTCAATATTGCTTGAACATAGATTTAGGCTTTATGCTATTGCTGTGAGATAAATTTCTATAGAAGAAGATCATTATATATACATATTATAATATAGTCTACTACGCATAAGAACTTAACATGAAAAATTGGTTATTAATTGTAAATACTATCTTCCCTGCATGTTTCACAGGAAAACTTTATATCGAAAAAGTTCAGGGAAGGGGGTGGTTAAAAATACAGTGGAAGCTCTTAAGTTCGACAGAAAACAAGTTCGACATTCTATGTTCTTCATTTCAACATTTACATGCATACTGAGACGATTTTTGAGACTCCCACACAACTTTAATTGAACACAAGGCACTGAACAAGAATAAATTACTTGCTCCAGCATAATTGGCTAATTCATAGCTTTTGCTTTTACGACTCAACATCTAGTAATATTAGATTTATGTAATTCTTAACTAATCTTTGTTTTTTTATATTCATTAATAGTCAGCACGCTGACACACATGGTTTTACAGAGTTTCTCCATCATTATCAAAGAAGTGTGTTGGTAATAGTACAGGGACATCATTTTATTTTTACTTCAATTTTTATTGTACCTGAGTTTTTGAATGTACTTCACTCCCACCTCTTCTACTAAGGAAGTTCCAACTCCACACAGAACCAAGACCGCAGATAGTAAGCAGTACTGAGTTACTGAGTATAGTACGTTCCAGAAATATGTTCGCGTTTTCCAGTGACGAAAGAGCTTTCAATATTGAATCATATTTTCGCACAGGTACTGTCCGTTTGCCTACGTCGTATCCCGATTTCCCCCACCTGCTTCTGCTCGCCCCTCTGTAAAAGCTGGGCTGTCTTAGCTATTTTTTGAAAACATTAATTTCTCTTAGGAATTGGAAGTTTACGTAATATTATGCAGCTGTTTAATTTAACTTAAATAAAAGGGCCTCGTTAAGTAATTAACTGTCACGTGATTTCCTCCCTTTCTACAATCCTGCGGCATAACCACTTGGACGGACAGTAGATAGCATATCTGAGTAATTTCATATTTTCAGGTCGGGTAGAAGTGAAGATTGAATTTACAGTACGTAGAGTAGGTACAGAATTATTTCAACATGAGTTACTAGTACGAAGGACGAAACTGGCAATTGGAATTAGATGCAATAGTCTATAGTGCGATAATATGCATAAAAGAACTGAAGCCTGTATCGAAATGAACGGCCACCATTTTCAAAATTGTGTTTAAATATTCATATTATGATTATTTTTCAATTTAACTTCTTTCTCTATATTGTACGCTAATGTGCTGTAGACAGTATAATATACACTGCATAATGAATACGTTCGCATGGATAACTCACTTCGTGAGTAAAAACACTTATTCTTAATACAGTACTGTACTTTTATTAAAGAAAAACCTAATGAAAATTATCAAACTCAAAATCGCGATATTTCCTAGTTTATGTAAATGGATGAACTACTTTTCTTCCTTCCTATACCTAGTAGAGTGATTTGTGTTTTACGCCAGTATCATCGAACTCCAGTCTTGGAGGGGGGAGCAAGCGGTGTTTCCGGTTCTCTAAAGGTATAGACAGGTTAATATTAAAAATGTTAGTAAAAATAAAATGATGTCCCTGTACAATGTACTTAAAATATCAATGTATTAAGATTTAAGTTTGTGTGCATTACTACGTAACAAGATCCCTAGTATATTCACAAGTTATGCAAGCTTACGATGATTTTAATACATTTTATGATTAGTATTTGTCACCATGTTTACATTTCTTATATTATCGTTTAATATGATCAATGTTGTTCCCAATATGAGGTTAAGGTTTTGTAATTAATTTTAGATAGATATTTCGTTCCTATCTTGTACCTGAAGATGTGCCATGAGGGTGAAAACGTTAGTACTAGAACTTAGTAAGATGTAAAACATAAATTGTTTATTTTATATAATTATTAGTGTCTAAGCCATAAGATTGAATAAACATTTGAATTTATTGGTATTTATCGTTAATAAGGGGCTTAGCTGACCGTTATCCAACATGAATTGTAAATTCTACAGTTCGACTGCTTACGTAGGAGAATTAGACACGCCCCTATACAGGCACTATGAAATGGGTTTGCCATTTGAATGGGAATTGGTTCTGTGTTTTGTAGTGATACTTTTGTTAAAGGAAAACAGAATATTTTATTTATTAGGACATCCATATTTAATCACTGATTTTAAATTAATGAACTCTTCTTTTTCCATTTGAGACGGAACTGTAGAAACCCACTGTGGTACTAGAAGAGCATACACAAGTCTCGGGGCGGGCAGGAAATGCAAGTACAGTACTGCATTCGTTGATGAATAACCAATAAGAATTTGTATTCATTTCACCTTCCACACCCACTACCCTTATTGGACTCAACTTTCAATTCTGTTCAGTCGAACTTAGGAGAGTCCACTGTTTACTATCTGATATACTATAAAAAGTGCGTACATAAAATTTAATGAGCATTTATTTCATAGTCTTGCCTGCTGCCTCTTGACATTTTTAAAGCTGTTTTTAGTAGGTTATTTTACGACGCTTTATCAACGTCTTAAGTTATTTAGCATCTGAATGAGATGAAGGTGATAATGCGGATGAAATGAGTCTGGGTTCCAGCACCGATAGTTACCCAGCATTTGCTCATATTGGGTTGAGGGAAAACTCCGGAAAAACCTCAACCAAGTAACTTTCCCCAACCAGGAATTGAACCCGGGCCACTTGGTTTCACAGCCAGACACGCTAACCGTTACTCCACAGATGTGGACTTTTTAAAGCTGTTATGCACAGGGTTTTTAAACGACACTAAACTTTGATTACAGTTCCTAGTAATTTTAATGCTTTGCTTTATTTCACACAAAAAGTTGTACAATGTCAGAAGTTGTGTAATCAAGATGTATAAAAAGTTATATATCTTCAGAAGTATTAGAGCTACAGTTTATGATGTTTGGTACAAACATTGTTTAGACGATTTCGAAATTTCCTCTGGAATAGAAATTTATTATTTTGTTGCATTTGAGAAATACGTCTCCATATTTCTGTAAAAGTATCTCTAAAGTTTGAATAATTTCGAGGGAAAAATTGTTCCGGAGCCGGGTATCGAACCCGGGATCTTTGGTTTAACGTACCAAGATGTATAAAAAGTGACATATCTTCAGAAGTATTAGAGCTACAGTTTATGATGTTTGGTACAAACATTGTTTAGACGATTTCGAAATTTCCTCTGGAATAGAATTAGAGTTCCCGAGTAGCTCAGTGGTAGAGCATTGGTACGTTAAACCAAAGGTCCCGGGTTCGATACCCGGCTCCGGAACAATTTTTCCCTCGAAATTATTCAAATCAACTTTACAGGGAGTTATACCTGAAATCTTGATTTGCATATCTCTAAAGTTTATTCTTAAAATGTAATTGTGTCTCTTAAAATTTTGAAATCCAAAATCAAAATTATGCTCCACATATTTTAAAGAACGTGCTTTTAAGAGTTAAATATCTCAGGCACTTTAAATTTGTCTTTAAAAATGCCTGAGATATCCATTTTTATAAATTACTGTATCGTGATATTTTTCTTAAACTAATCTGAAATTTAAGTTCATGTAGCAATGATATTTCTACAGACAAAAATTAAAAATTGTGCATCAATTAGGCAAATAATTTCAAATTTCGTCATTTTTTTCCCTTTTAAAGAACTAAAAATATATAGAAATGCACTATTGTTTTATTTCCTAAATAGGTTCAGAAGAAAAGAAATTCTGAAATGTTTTGCTTCTGGATTTTGTTTTTCTTAATGTATTAACAGTGTTTTTTAATTTGTGTGTTATTTCAGCTACGGTCCCATGAAACTGAATGCTAAATACAACAGAAAATAAAACACAATTTACAGTAGAAGAAAAAAAATAGTGAGTTATAGTATCCTGTAGCTATGAGTAAAACTACATTTTATGCCCAAGTGGAATGTTTAGTGCCCGACGCGAAGCCGAGGGTGATAATTTCGACGAGCGCATAAAATCTGTTCACTTTCGTGTGTTATAAAATATTTTATACATTACTGGTACGGATATCTAAATTTCATTACTGGTATCTAAATCCAATTTTAAATTGTACGCCTTTTGTTTGTAATGTGTTGTTTGTGAAGAAGTTATGAATGAATTAATATATGGATTTTATGGTTACTATTATGTTGGTTGTCATGGAGAAAGTAAATAAAAAATGTTTAATTTAAAAGTGAATTAAAAACTTTCTGTGAATTAAGTCATTGTTCAGGTTGCTAAGGACGGTGAAATAAAGACCAGTTTACCTACCAGTTATGGATAAATGCAAATACTACTAGGTTCAAAAAGTTCCCGGAATTTTACTACCATTTTTCGTATTAATATATAACAAGGGATATTATACATTTGTTTTGTTGGTAACATTCATGATGTCATTTCCTTAAAGTTTGTTGATAATGGCAATTATTGGTTTTGAGTTTTAGGCAATTGTTTATCATAGTGTTTCGTTTGTTCGTCGCATTTTGTAATTATGTCCACAGAGCAAAGTACAAACATCAAGTTCTGTGTTTTGCTGGGGACATGATCAGTATGGCTGATGAAAATGGTGATTTCTTAAACAAAATGAAACTGGTGCTACTTGTACGACCCAGTCCCTAAACGACAGTCATCTGAGTGGAAATCGAAAACATCTCCTCGGAAGCAAAAATTTCCTAGGGACACTTCCAAAGGCAAAGTTATTTTAAAAGTTATGTTTTATTTAACGACGCTCGCAACTGCAGAGGTTATATCAGCATCGCAGGAAGTGCCGGAATTTTGTCCCGCAGGAGTTCTTTTACATGCCAGTAAATCTACTGGCATGAGCCTGTCGCATTTAAGCACACTTAAAGCAAAGTTATGTTGGAAGTTTTCTTCGACTCTCAGGGTCTCATGCACCATGAGTTCATTCCAGAAGGTCGTACTGTAACGAAAGAATTGTACGTAGAAACCCTCCGTCGCCTCTGGGACGCAGTGAGAAGGAAACGTCCAGAAAAGTGGGTAGAAAACAACTGGTTCCTTATGCATGACAATGCACCTGCTCATCGCGCAATTATTGTAAAGAATTTTCTTGCCAGGCACAACATAACTGCTTTGGATCACCCACCATACTCTCCTGATCTCTCACCACCTGATTACTTTCTGTTTCCCCGTCTGAAAAGTCATCTGAAAGGACGGAGATTCAATGCTGAAGAGGTTATCGCAAACGCGACGAGAGCACTAAGACGGGTTTCACAAAATGGCTTCCAGGCCTGCTTCCAGGAACTCTACACGCGTTGGCAAAAGTGTGTTGTTGGGGAAGGCAACTATTTTGAAGGGAATGCTGTAGAATAGTGTTTAAGGTACGTTGTTTCTATGATGCTAGCAAATTCCGGGAACTTTTTGAACCTAGTATGTATAAGAAACAGAGCAAATTTAGTTACGTTTTAGAATTGTATTTACCGATAATTAATTATATTATACCCATTAAGAAAATAAAACAGTTATCAGTGGATTTCGGTGTATTTTTAGTCCAACATTTTTCCTTATAAAATTATCCTGTGAAACATGCAGGAAAAATAGTCTTTCAAAATGAATAATTTCCCATATTAAATGCCTATATGTATAGAAAACTGAGTTACACAATCTACTCTACATGGAATCAGTGATGGTTTTGTGCGTCTACACAATCAAACATAATGTGAGTGAGTGAGTGAGTGAGTGAGTGAGTGAGTGAGTGAGTGAGTGAGTGAGTGAGTGAGTGAGTGAGTGAGTGAGTGAGTGAGTGAGTGAGTGAGTGAGTGAGTGAGTGAGTGAGTGAGTGAGTGAGTGAGTGACAGAAAGAAAGGAGGAAAGAGACATTAAAATTTCATGAAAGGAAATGATTTTACAGTAAAATTTCTAAAATATAAGATCGTATGTAGTAGAGTATGATTGATCGTGCAGGAATTATGGTTTTTAATTAAATAATGAGTGAAAATAGTTCTAGTGAGGCCCAAGCTCTATTTTAAATTTTTAAAATCTTAAAACGATGGTTATTCTTATATACCATTTGACAATATTTTAGCCTACATACAGGGCGTCTCATATTTTATCTAACATTTTATTGCACTGTAGTAGCGTAGTCAGGTTAAGTGACCCATTCCACCCCTAAAATATACTGTGTTCCATACCATTTGAAGCACAGATTAAGATTTAATTTAATAATGTTTTTTCTCTCATGGGAGTGGCTTACCATTGCGTTTCCTGGATGGGTCATCGGGCGCCGTGCGAATGTCGAGTAGCCTGCAAGAAGCCCAGACATATATTAGTAAGACTTTTAATTGGTACTCAAATTGCACTATTAATTCTAGGATCAACAGTGGCTATTATTCAGTCTTATGTATTTGCAGTTTTAAGAACTTTATATTCTATAATCAATAATTATTAATAATTGAAATAATAATTATATTACTAACTATAAATCAAAGAATTATTAATAATTGAAATAATAATATTATTATTAACTATAGCCGCGACGCTGTTATTCCCGGCGTGACTCCTCTTTGCTAACTTCTTAGGAAATCAAGGCTCTATACAGTCTATTTAGGTAGTATCGTTCGCCATTTTTATTCTTTCGTTGCCAGGCTACCAGACGAGGAATCTATTTGCCCCATCGTTAAACATTATCATGTCGCAGCTCTTATGATAATAAATCAAACGCACTGTAATTCAGCAAATAATTGAGCGGCAAATAACGTCCTCGTGTGCTTTCTGCGAACGCCAACGAAAGAGCCAAAATGGCGGGCGATTGTATTAAGTATTTATCGAGCCTTAGGAAATGCATAACGTCATCATCAGCGAATCGCAAGACGCACACGTTTAAATGTAGCCGACCTGCAACGTGATTGGCTGCCGGAAATAAGAGCGACGGGACTATATAATTCAATAATGACGTTGAACTTTTTTCTACTGTTTCATTGTAATTTTATCGTCTCATATAATGTCATTGTTGATTGTTCAGTTAACTGTCCGAAGACAGATCTGAACCTCACAAGTGATACCAACAAGGCACACCTTATTTATGTGCAATAATTGGATGAAAAGTTGGATATAAATATGGATTGCACTGTATAGGCCTATAGGTAGGCTATAGCAATTGGTGGAAAAAATAAAAATGATGTTAAAATAAAGATTGTGCAAGATGGTAATTAAAAGTATAAGTATACATATGTTTAATTACACTGAACAACAAGAATTTTGCTCCGATTTAAAAGAATGTGTCCCTTATGATTTGATGTGGTGTGATCTGAATCCGAAAATGCATCTCTTTTCTTCGTATCACGTAAGGCTTTTAAGATATACTATGATTTCACTTTTCGATAAGCGCTCCCCCAGGAAACGTCTGGCGCGGGTTGGGGGTATAAACCAAAACGAAAGCTAGTGCATTTTATGAGTTTATGACTTATTTACGGTTTATTATGGTTGTTGGCATGTTATTTTGTATTTCTAATAAATAAACAGATATTGGTTCCTTCTATTAAGTAAATTTCATAACAGTTCAAAGTGAGGTCTACGCAATGAACAAACAAGGGTGTGGTTTTCAGTATTTAAAGGAAAAGTTTACCAGTTTGAGTGAAGACAAATTAAAAGAGGGCATTTTCATCGATCCATAAATTCACAAAGTTACGACTGACCCTTTGTTTAAGGAGAAACTTTCCGTTACAGAAAGAATGGCATAGCGCGCTTTCAAAGACATTTGCTCAAATTTCCTTGGAAATTCTAGGGCAGAGAACTGCATAGAACTTGTTGTGGAAACCATGTTAAGTGCATATGACAAAATGGAGTATAATATGTCTCTCAAAATACACTTTTTACATTCTCATTTGGATTTTTTTCCTCCTAACTTTGGAGCGGTAAGCGACGAGTATGGGGAAAGATTTCATTAAGAAATATCTGGAATGGAAAGGCGATATAAAGGAAGATCATCATCCAGTATGCTTGCAGACTATTGTTGATTCCTTGTAAAATACAGTCCCGGGTCTAGTTATAAACAGAAGTCATCCTGAAAATTATTTCAAATGTAAGTTCAAATTCTGAGATTTTTCTCATTATATGCATGAAATATTTTTATTGTTGTTTTTTAAACTATGTTACATCATTTTTGTATCCAGTATACATTTTTCAAGTATTACGAGGAATTTTGAATCCCTAGTGTGTTGTAATTTTATCAGTAGCAGTGAAAAATTAAAAACAAATAAGTTTTGTCATAAAAAAATTCAATTCATTTTCCCCGGAAAATGGTACATGATGAGGCAATTTGGATTTTAAATTCAGATTTAGGGCACACATATTAGTAATATTCACCTACTTTTATTTCGGAGCAAGACAAAAAGTAAAAATTTTTGTACAGTATTACTAGTAAATATAAGTGATTGTAGAATACAGTAATATCTATACTATCAGATCAAGAGTATATAATTTAAGATCGTTGATTTTATGAAACTTCCTATGTGACAGTACAGAGCATAATTTTTCAGGAGAAAGAAAAAAATAATTAAAAATCAATAAGCCTACACTGATCCTCGATGATATCATATTCACCAACGTTTTCTACCGAATTATCTAATATTCTTCTTTAGGCCTATTGATATGTAATTACTTTTTTTCTTCTTCCTGAAAAAATTATGCTCTGTGCTGTCATATAGGAGGTTTCATAAAATCAACGACGATATATTATTAATAGTAGGGTATGAATAAAATGTTATTTGTGTCATTCTTTGTATAAAATGTTCTATATTGGGGCATTCCACGTCAAACCAACACAAAAAAGTGGACTTTTCAACCCGATCAACTCAGATTTTCATTAAATTTGGTAGGATGGTAAAGAACCTTAAGTTAAGTAATTATGTAAAATTTTAGCCCTCAATAATGCACGATATCCCTACAGCAATTCTGTGAATACTAGAAAAAATGTAAAAATGTCGCATACTATGTCAACAAAAATAATTCATAACTTCTCTTCTAATTGAGGTAGAATCTTAAACTTGGGCTTATTTTAAAGCTAAGGGATAATACGTTTCAATAAAAATAGGTTTGAATCAAAGTAATGAATTCTTTATTGAATAGTCACGTGAAACACATTTTAACATTGAATATCTATAAAAGCAGGACATAAATTATTTCGCGAAAAATGTATGTTATAGAGGTAAGAGTATTCTCCTCTTGGTGTAAGTTTCATTTTGGAAACGTTTCAGGAATATCAGTAAAAAAAATATATCAATGTATTGGTTTGTAGCACTTAACCCCGTCTTACACCAACACTGCATGAGCACGAGTTCCTACTTGTCTGATAAGCTGCGTCATTGATCTGTCAGGCCGTCATGAGTGGTAGTTTATACAGACTTCAATTTATACAAAACGTGCAATCTGTTTCAAGTGCAGTGTCGTTATTTTTCGTAGTATGTGGTAGTTTTGTGCGTTTTAAGTTATAGGCCTATGTTTGCTGCAATCCCTTCGAGAAATCAGGGCACTGTAATTAGAGGAAAAATTTAAGAAGTGTTATATCGTGGATGTATTTCCTGATTTAAAACAGGAACAAAAGGTGTGCGCTATGTGTCGCAAAGAAATAAAAATATAATATGATGCTATTAATCAGAATCCTCATAATGACCCTAGTAATGAAGAATACGTCGACTCTACAGTAAATGTAAGTTCATTAAATACAAGTCTTTTTGACCAAGGTGTGTTCCTTATTAAACAAGAAAGGCTACAACAAGAGAAATATAAGAGACAGAAATTTGAAAATATTGTAAAAGACAAAGTCTTCGATATAAAGATGTCGAGGAATCAGGACCTTTCTGATTCTGAAATTTTGTCTCAGTTACAGGAAAATTTTCAAAATTCAGGTAAAAGTGACAAAATCACCATTTTAACACTACTACCGAAAAGCTGCAGTGTAAATAATATAAAAAAGAGTTTCTTTCAGCTTTCGAATACATAATTCGGAAAGCAAAAGTCCTGGCAAAGGGAAAGGGAATTTTGTGTTCACCAAATCTGAAACCTGGAAAACCCTTGCTCACGTCTGTTGCCGGTAAAGTTAAAGAATTCTGTTGTTCTGACGAGATAAGCAGAATGATGCCTGGTAAGAAATATTTGTTGTGATTAAAGAATCAGGTAGTAAATCACATGAGCAGAAATTAATTATATGCAGTGTTTAAAAATTCTAACCCTGACCAAGAAATTGTATTCTAGCTGGAGTTAGTGGACTATACTGTGTGTCTGTGTTTATCAGAATGTAAAACTTATGCCGAAAGCAATTTATTAAAGTTTCAGGTCTACGTGGATTTCAAGAAAATTTTTCTTTATACTTTCCAACTTAACATTTCTTGGCTACTATGGTGTGCAATCCTCCTCAAATAAATTACTTGTTCAGGAAATGTACAGAATGTCCTGAACCATTCAAAATAAGAGAGGGTTTAGAGAAATGTTTCGTATAAAACTGCAGTGAATCAGTGACCTACAAGCAGTGGATGACGACTGACCGATCAACGCTTGAGACTATAATGAAACCCACAGACAAATTTTTCGACTGTCTCTTGGAGAAACTTGGTGATTTACTGACTCACTCATTTATATCATCTGAACAAGGTAAGTTTCTACGTGATATGAAATCATTTCTACAGCCATGCCAGCTTGTTGTGTTATGCGACTTCGCTGAAAACTATTATTTCGTAATCCAAGATGAAATTCAGTCATATCACAGGACTAACGTGCAGACAACCATTCATACTTTCGTAATATATCATAACGAATCGTCATCCGATACAGTCTCTATTAAAAATCTGGTAATAATTTCACACTGCCCGAAATATGACACTACAGCTGTACATCTGTTTCAAAAATATCTAATGGAGTCA
Organism: Periplaneta americana; assembly: GCF_040183065.1. Classification (NCBI taxonomy): domain Eukaryota; kingdom Metazoa; phylum Arthropoda; class Insecta; order Blattodea; family Blattidae; genus Periplaneta; species Periplaneta americana. The sequence continues at coordinate 205,800,323 of NC_091118.1, read as the reverse complement.
TTAAAACAAACATCTGTAATTCACCACAAAAATTATGTATTTCTCCGATGGATTCTCTGCTCAGTATAAAAATAGAAAAAAAATTCCTGAACCTCACATTACATGAAGAAGATTTTGGATTTCCAACAGAATTGCATTATTTTTGCATATCGCATGGCAAAAGAGCATGCGACGTTGTAGGTGGGACTCTTAAAAGGTTTGCGGCTTGCGCTAGTTTGCAGAGACCATCCGATAAACAAATAACTACACCTAGGGAATTGTACGACTGGACAAGGCATCATCTCCCAAACATTAATACCGTTTATGTGACTAAAAAAGGCTATACTGAAGAGGAAAAAATGCTTGCTCTTCGATTTGCAAAATCCACCGCAGTGCCTGGAACACAAGTTTCATACAGTCCTGCTGTTTAGGATGGGTATTATACTTGCTAAGCAGTTTTAAAATGCAGTTGAAACAACGAAGTATCCTGTCTGGAAAGATGATCAGGCTATTTCATCTCAGCAATGAAAGGTAAGCATTTCTTACAGAACTTCAGGTTTAACAAAATCCATGTGACAATAATTTATTTCAGGTAATAATTAAAAAAATTCCAATTATGTACTACATGTTAAATTACATAGCGACATTCAAGAATATGATCAAATATAATTCAATACAACGAATGTGTGGGACATAATTATCGCGACTTAAACGGTTAGCTTACCCTTGCAGTGACATAATAATTTTTATCTTTATAACCTATGAAGATTCCAAGTTGAAACTTATCAGTTCATTATATCACTAATTGAGGCGTACTATATATTTTTTTCATTAAAATAGAACCCCCGCATTTTTAAATATGAATATATGAAAATTGTTTCACCATGTTGTTTTAGTGTAATTGAATACATGCAGAAAACAATATAAGTAATAAAAACTATCACATATTAAGAATGTATCACTCAATTTTTGTAAATTTATCTGGAGACGTTGTTGAGATATATAATTTTAATTGAAGCGGCGTGCTTACAAAAATGTGATTTTTCTTCATGTTTGAAACGCCACTGACAGAAAACGAAAAACACAGGACATATGAAACTCGGCAGTTTTAGTTAGCGCGGCAGGTCAAACAAACCCTCAAATTTTGAAAGAAATCTGAGTCGGTCGGGTTGAGTGCCTTGTTGATTTGATATGGAATGACCCTATTACTCAAAAGTCCTTTCCTAGAAATGTTACACTCATTTGTTTTTCAGTTGCTATCCAACGGACGGTTTGTTTATATCTGTTGGTATCAGTGTTGCCAACCCTTGGGATTTATCCCTAGTTCTAGGGAATTTCAGTACCATTTGGGAATATAGGGATAATTTATCCTAAATTTATTGTCTGTAGAGATTTTATTTAACAATAATACAATGAATTAAAGAAGAATATTCCTGTAAACATAAAACATAATAATTAAGCGCCATTAACAGCACTAGTAAAATTAAATCTTGAAAGATAACCTTAAAATAAAAAATTTAGAAGTAAAAATGTTTCGTTAAAATTAGCATATAAGTTAATTGAGACCTTTCGAGCGGTATAAATGAACCTGTATAGTCTATAAGAAACCTTTAAGAATTTGGTTGATGATATTGATAAAGATTCTCTGTCATACCATGGAATCAACTTTTGTATCCTTGTGTCGTAGAAGTCAGCCGCCTGGGATCAGAACCAGTGTGTGACAGCCGTTTGCACCTCTCTGTTGATCCCATGGTATGACAAAATATGTCTCAATTCCTGTGGGGAATATATTGAAAAATAGCTCAATAATTGCTGCATCTGTTCCAATAAATCTGTCCATGCAATTATGTTTTCTTTCTGTAAACGGCCACAGAGGAACTTACTTTCTGGACGGCCCTCGTAATTGCGCTCGAGTGACCAAAATTTGTATAAGCAATTATTTTGATATTATTAACATGGCGGAAGAAAAAAAAAAACGTTTTTATCTATCCCCATGACAATGTTTGCTTGTTGGTTAAGCTCTCTCTCTCTCTCTCTCTATATATATATATATATATATATATATATATATATATATATATATATATATATGTATACAGTAGTTGGACGTTGGATCTGTGGTAATAGCTTGTTGTAAAAAATGAAACAGAAATAAATACATAAATACATCACACTAACATACGAAAACAAAAACACACATAAAATTGCAACCTCATTCAAGAAATTAAACTACAACATCGCATACAGAACAAATAGCACTCTACAAAAACATCTCAACACACAAACAACACAAACAAACAAATACAACCACACAGGCGTATACAAACTCAAATGTAACACTTGCAACAACTTCTACATAGGACAGACAGGCAGATCATTTCAAACACGTTACAAAGAACACATCACAGCCATAACAAAATTACAAAACACCTCCACATATGCAGAACACATCACAAATGCCAACCACACCTACAGAGACATCAACACAGACATGGAAATACTGCACATCCAACCAAAAAGCCAGAAACTCAACACACTAGAACAATATGAAATATACAGACACACGAAAACACACCCCACCGATATTCTCAACACACAACTCAACTTCAAAGCACATACTCTTTTTGACTCTACACTACGAACGCACCCACACAGGAAACAAGAGGCGCCAAGACCAACAACGACCAGTTCTGAAGATGATCGAAAATAGGTCGAAACATGTTAACAAGGTACGTTAATATTTAACACAAGAAAGTTCTTATCATACATATTCCGAACATAAATAAAAGAGAAAATGCATGTAAGCCAAGAAAGTGAAAAATAGACAATATAAAACCACCAATGCAATGTGAACGATGTGACCAATATTTCACTATTTTTCGAATCTTTATATTGCCTCCGACTCATCGGTCGCCGAACTACTGTCTTTCGCTTCTGTTTTAAATTCTGTGGACCTCAGCCCCAAGTTAACTGTAGTCTAGCCCTGTATTTTCCAACCAATGATAGGCCTACAGGAAAACTGGTTTCAGACATACGCTCTGTCTGTCTGGGTACAGCGATTTCTACTGAACTATTGCATGGATTTTCTTCATAGTCATTATCCACCAGTCTGTTTATCAATAAAAGGAAGGATATGAAATATAATTGAGGACGTCACCAGAATAATGGCGTATAGAGCAAAATGTAGTTCTGATATAAAATAATTTCAGTGTTTGTCAGCTGTCAGGTTTATCACAATTGTGTCGGCAAAGTTTTTGTTCACTGTTAAATTATACTTTTTCGATATAGCTATGGTCAACCTGACAGCTGGCAAACATTGAAATTAGTTTATATCAGAACTACATTTTATTCTATACGCTCTTATTTTGGTGACGTCCTGAATTATATCTACACCACTTCCATATGAAACAGGCCTTTTCATTATTCATTATAAATTATTATCTAAAGGAGGTCATTCTTTTTGACAGTGAAGAAAAGAACCTTACTTCACTAATTGAGATAAATTACTTTATTTCTCTTATACAATAAACATAGTCATGAAGAAATTTAAATCTTTGCAATAATAACCACTCATTTTGTGATACTAGTCACTAGTGGTTTCGGTGCTGGTATTGATGGTAATAGCACAGTCTAGTACAGACCTGCAGGACTGTAGCTCCTGAGAGCGACTGCTTTACTCCCCTTTCTTACCCCACCCACCTTTTCTACCAATGCGGTCATGACGTTCTAGTTACGCTCGGCTGCATCAACATTCATTCTCGCGGAGGCAGACAAACAATACGCTATCAAGAATTACAAATGAACAGATAATAAAATCCTTAGGAACATACCTGTAGAAAGTAAGAGAAAAATGAATGAGGGAAATAAATAAGTTAAAAGACATGTAAAATAAATGTTTAAATGTATGTGTGCATATAATGTATGAAGGTCTACCTATGTATATATCGTCCTATTACTAGTAAAGCCGATTAAATCCATTTTTTGTGTAAAATAAGTTAAGTACAGTCCCCGACTTGTCTTTCCGTGCTCTGTATTCTACTAGAATGAAATAAGTCCGAAATGTTGCTTGCAGGCAACAAATCAATTACTTTATTTGAAGAATTTATTATCATTTTTCGTGCACTAATAAAGTTTTAATTCCTGTTTTTACAAAACTTGTATTACTGGTCTTAACTGGTTTTACTAGTAATAGGACGATAAATAAATTGTACGTTGATAAATAAGTGATAGCTATATGACCGGATGTCAATACTGTCATTCAACATTGTAACGCTAAATATATATATAAGAAAATAAATAAATAATTAGGTAAGTAAATAAGTAGGCCTAAACAAGTAAGTAAATAGGTAAACAAACGAACAAATAATAGGCGTACTGCAGTTTAAAGAGACTGAAACATGGCAAAATCTAAACCCGTGAAGGAATACTACTTCCAAAGGAAATGGGAATATGAAGACGAAAGAATTGCTTGTTTACTGTGTCCCATCCAATTCATTTCTACTCGTCATTTCAATATTAAGCCACATTTCAACACAGCCCGTATTAAGAATTATGGATTGCACAAACTTTCGGGTAAGTTCATTATTACGAACTGTATATTGATTATTTATTTATACACTGTTAAATTAAGGACGTCACTCGTTGCGTTCATTTTGAATTGACATCAATAGTGAGTTTCAAGGTTCATTACTTAAATGCTATAAATTTATGTTACCGTAGGTGATGATAGGAGAAAATTTTTCGAAAATCTAAAACAGGTTAGGTGCAAAGAACTCTCAAAGAAACTACCGACAGGAAATCTAGCATAATTGTAAACCTTGAAACGACATAACGCATTTTAAAAACAATGAATTTATTACAATCCTTTTTTAAAATTACATGCCACCAATGATGGACCTTTGACGTCCAGAGAAGGTAAATAACTCTACGCGGAAGTCGATCATTCCCAATAGAAGTGGAGTGGTGCTGACGTCATATTTCCCCTACTTACGAGTTCTGCAGGCCTGGTCTAGTATATACAGTCACGAAGCACAATACGTAGGGAATATGCATCCATAGATAGTTGCTAACCACTAGGATCGCTACCATCGCCTCATTACAGACAATGCGAAATAGTACCGGCACAGTCTATTGTTCCTAGCACCCTCAACAACTCAAGCTTCGTGACTGTATATACTAGATTGTGGTAATAGAGCACGCAACCAATACTTAACTTATTATTACATTGGCGTATCCATCCTCTTTTGTTTTTAAATTTTAAGAAGTTATGTGCATCGCAGCATTTCCTGAAAGAAACAGCCCAGCCGTCCGGGGTGTCGTCTCTTTATATAGGCAATTCCAACAATAACGATGACGTATTAATTAATAAATTAATTATACTTTTTCATTTTAGTTATTCATATTGGATTGGTGCATAAGTTCGTAGCGTAAATAAACACTTGGTTGTTATGGAAACATGGACGCAGATGAATGAAAATAAATAAAAAAAAACCACTACGATTAGACTGCCTCCGTGGTCTGTTGGTCAGCATGCTAGCTTTCAGATCTGGAGGTCCCGGGTTCGATTCCCGGGCTTGACTCTCGGTGAATTTTTCTTGAAAAAGAAAAATCGCCTGAGTGTCTAGAGTCTCTGGAAATTTGTATGATTGTGAGTGTGCCGGGTTAATATTAATTAGCCAATCATTAAAATATAAAATACATCAGGACTGTCGCTGGGCAGTAACCTGAACACACGTTTCAGCGTTACATTGTTGACAGTAACTCCATCTGTTAGCACAACCATAAAGCATTACTAGATGCTATAGAGTGACCAACAATGAAAAAAAAAACCACTACGAATTATCCACCAACCCAATATACAGAATGATTCACGAGGATTTACCGTCCCTTACGGAGGTTATTTTCGAAGACATTCTGAGCAAAAAATGTCATTGTCCTAATCTCAATATTTTCAGAATTACACTAATTTGAAGTTGTTTGTAAAATACCATTATTCTTTAGTTTTAAGAGTAAAAGAATATTACAGATAAAGAATGAACTATTCAGGAGTATCATTTCTTAGCTAGTAGGGTTAAGTTGCCTATTTCCGTGATACCCCTAATCAAGTGATACTTTTTCAAAATTGAATGTCAGTCAAAACTTTACCGTTCGACCATAGCGCCAGACATCTTTCTCGAAAGAGTGCATCTTTCGCCTACTTTTGAGACATCGGTAAACTTCCTAGCAAGATATCCAACCCCGTGATATTCAGTGAAAAAAAAAAAAAAAACGTATCACGGAATTAGGCGTATCATAGAATTAGGCAACTTTACCCTATTCTGAAGCTAGAAATGTGTTGTGAATTTCGTAGTTGCTTTGTACAGAATTTTTTTTTTCGATTCTTAACTACAAAATTACATTTTCTTACGTATTTATCACAAATATTATTACAAATCACGCCACCCTTAAATTCTTGTACATTAGGATGCATAATTAAACTGTAAAGAATCAAGTTCCTAAAGTCGTAAGGTTTGTAACAATTTTTGTGATAAGCGCGTAAGAATAATGTCATTTTTTGTTATAAATTAAAAAACAAAATCTGTACAAAGCAATTAACAACACATTTTTAACTTTAGGACACTAGCCAATTAAATAAATTACACTTCTGAATAGTTCATTCTCTGTTTGTAATTTTTTTACCCTTAAAATTAAGGAAAGACGGTATTTTACAAACAATTTCAAATTAATTTTATTTATTATTTTACGACGCTTTATGAACATCTTAGGTTATTTAGCGTCTGAATGAAATGAACGTGATAATGCTGGTGAAATGAGTCCGGGGTCCAACACCGAAAGTTACCCGGCATTTGCTCATATTGGGTTGAGGGAAAACCCCGGAAAAAAACCTCAACCAGGTAACTTGCCCCGACCGGGAATCGAACCCGGGCCACCTAGTTTCGCGGCTAGAAGAGCTAAACGTTACTCCGCAGGTGTGGTTTACTTCAAATTAATGTAACTTTGAAAATATAGAGATTAAGACAAATGTTTATATGACAATTTTTGCTCAGAATGTCTTCGGAAATAAGCTTCTTAACCCCTTCTGGCCTGGTGTACATTATAGTGTACATTGTTTTTTTTTTCCTTCTTTCTTTTTTGGAATGTCTTCGATACTTTTAAATATTTTGAAAAATGCGATGTGATAGAAATGGAGAACATTATTTTTTAAACATTTCTATACCTGAATTTAAAATAAAATTAAAAATTTTGGGACCCCAGGGGTCAAAATTGTCACCAAATTTTGATTTTCTGTGAAGACTTGATTTGGGAATTTTGGATTCCCAGAATGATTATGTGACCAGTTTCTTTTTTTTTTTTTCAGTTTTATTTAATATAAATTCAGGTCCGAAGGGGTTAAGTGATGGTAAATTCTCGTGAATCACCCTGTATACTTTCTTCTAATCGTGTAACAGTCAGTTAAATCCCACTCGAGGTTTGATTTTCTCCAGATAAATCAAAACGTCTAGTGAGATTACTGTAGGTAAAGCTTATATATTCTTCGGACATTGGCTTTTTTCACTCCTCCCTAGCAACGCACGCTAGATGTCGCGCTGACGAACGATTCAAGCAACAGAATCAGCATTCTGCAACATTCTTCGCGGCAGGGAGAGTGACATCGCTTTTGTCAAGTCCCAGGAGATGGCGATGACAGGAAGTGATTGAGTGACAGACGTTAATTATAACCGTGTTATAAGGAGAAGAGACATTCATCACTTGCTTCGCTAGTCTTCAGACACGGCGGTTGAACTTGGAATAAAGCAGACTTGGTAAGTGCGCGTAATCTAATATTTAATAGAAAAAAACATGAACGTGAGTTTCATATCATCACAGCCAGAAAGCTGTTTAATTGAAAACAAATATTAAATAATTCAGTGAAGCAAGGACTGCCTAACTTCTATTCCGTATTTTTAGTTAGTTATTTCGTAGATTACTATTATAGAACTAGTAGCACGTGACGGAAATACAGTAGAACTTGGTTACAGCGACCTCGTTTTGTACGACACCTCGCCTATAACGTCAAATATTCTGTGGTCCCAACTAATTCCTCATAAGACATATGCTTTCCTACCTTGCTTAATACGACAAAGGTATATGCGTCTGCCTCGCATATAACGTCATTTTCAACCTCTTCGATTTGAAGATCTAATGTGTTACAAAAGTAGAAAATTTAGTTTTTAGAACTGTATAGAAATTCCTTAACAGCTGGCTACCCCTTATTAGCTGGAAGCGGGTGGATAAAGAAAGTCATAAAAATTTAACCAGTCTGATGGGTCCAAGGTTTCTGAGATCGTGAAATTGTATTCCACACACGATAGGGTTAGTAGGAAAATTCTCTTCACTTCTATCAGTTGTTCTGTTTCGAGAGACATGGCACCTGAACGTAAAGGTTAAGTTGAAAACTGTAAATTGCAGTACTGCATAACTGTAGACCTAGAATAAAATTGCATGGTACAGTACGGTCAAACATAACCTAAAAAAAAAGCTTCTCCTAACACTTGTTACACAACAGTGAACACGTGTTCCGAGGATTTGTTGATACTAATATTTACGCGTTAAATTTATGATTTGTTTACTGATGTTGATGCACTTGGCCAATGTCTGGAAATCTAGCTGATGGCAAGCCGTCCAAGCATATTTTACTCTCACTGCCTGGCATAAACTATTCAAATACAACTTTTAAGCTATGCCTTACACTTCATATTGGCATATTTGGGTCTTATTGTTTTGGAAGGCCCTATTTCAAGCATGAAAGTGGCGCGGTCACTTAAAAATCTGTTAGGAAATTGTCTATTTGAGGAGGAAAACAAACTACAGTACGTACAATTCTTTATATGGTGCTCAAAAAATTTAATTGTCTTTATTTAAGGCGCACCATATATATATTTGTAGACTTAAATCACGCCGGATTCCTTCGTGCGAAGGTTTCACTCTACCTAGCTTTCACGGCGGAAGAAAACATGACTTGTTAAGAGAAACTGAGACTTGTTAAATGATGTATTGTCACTAAAGTTCGCCCAGTCATAAACTGCTTAACGTTTTGATTAATCGATGCCCCTCGGACAGACAGACAGACAGACAGACACTGTTATTACGCTTAGTCGTTGTCCCCGCCACAGAGGAGCGTCATTAATTCCCACCTTCTGTCGGAGTGTCAACGTTTGCTGTCCTCTAATGCAGCCCTGCATAACAAGTGAAAAAGCACAGAAACTTGTTCATTCCTAACGCCTAGTTCTTCACAACAAGTCTTAGGCTTAATTGATTACACCCATTTTCAATTTGTGTATTTCGTGCATGAACATCAACGGATATTATTTATAGAAGGCTGTGGACCAGTAATGTTCTGAATCCATAATTATATATATATATATATATATATATATTTAAACATTTTATTTATTTATTTATTTATTTATATACCAGCCGTACCCGTGCGCTCCGCTGCACTCGTTAGAAATAAATATAAAGTAATTACATAATTAAAATAGGACATTTGATCCAGGGAACATTCGTGTTTGATAGAAGGATAAATCGTTTAATATGTTACTTAATTTAAATTGTATTTAAAATATTAAAATGCGATCATTTTGATCCAGAGAGCACTCATTTGGTGCAATGACAATTCCTTTAACATGTTTCGTAATTGTTATTACCAATTATTTTTGGATAAGCGAAAATTAACAGAAAAATTTTGGCTACAGATTTATTATTATGTTTATATAATATTATATTATGAAAAAGTGTGTTGATTACGGATGTACTCGAATTAGAAAGTTTTTAATTTGTTGTGGGAGCTCTTGAATCTCAGGAGGAACAGCTTTTACAACAGCGCAACATAATCTGCTTGGCTCATTACCCAATTTTTTTGCATTGCATTTATTGCATATGTATTTTATGTATTTTAACACGATTCAATTGTGCATAGTTAAAATTTGAATTATAAAATAATGGATTGCTAAGCTAACGTACTATTACTGCATACTAAATCAATACACTCTCGTTGTTCATTAATTCTCCTAGATTAAAATGAATATGTTCATAAACATTATTGTAAGAAATGCAGGAAATGAATATACAGAATAACCTATCAAGTTTTCTGTGCATAAGAAGCTATTTTAATCTTACCTGTCCTCAATTCACTCACAAGTTATTGTAATAACATTATAGCATTATGTCCATCCAGAGAAACTACACTTTCCAATGATGAAATAATAATTAATTATACAAATCGGTTAATTTAGCTTCTGATATTACTTCATACAAACACAGAAACATTGTCTGTAGGCTATGTTTCATAGCTTTTCATTGTTGTGTCCAAGGCCCCTTATAGACGAAGTCATTTGTTTTTTATTTCAATACACCGCCTTAGATGGCAGTTATTTTAATTTTAAAACTCATTTATCTCATTAAATATCAGTCCTATCAAATTTTTTCAGAGAATAAAACTTATCAGAAATTATCTTTAAAGAAACTTTTGTTATGTAACATATTTCACAAAAATCAATAATAAGCGAGATATTTCGATTTATTTAATTCAATGTATTTTGAATGCCATATAGCCTATAATCTAAGTTACAACGAACTTAATTTATATTCCAATTTTCATCGAAATCGGTTCAGCCATTATCGCGTGAAAAGGTAACAAACATACAGACAGACATACAAACAAAAATTTCAAAAAAAGCGATTTTCGGTTTCAGAGTGGTTAATTATATATGTTAGGACCAATTATTTTTGGAAAATCTAAGATTACTAGAAAAATTTCGACTACAAATTTATTAATATAGATTTATTTATTTATTTATTTATTTATTTATTTATTTATTTATTTATTTATTTATTTATTTATTTATTTATTTATTTATTTATTTATTTATTTATTTATTTATTTATTTATTTATTTATTTATTTATTTATTTATTTATTTATTTATTTATTTATTTATTTATTTATTTATTTATTTATTTAATACTTTACACTTGAGCTACATTAGGCATTGCAGCCCGAAAGAGCAGAAGCTCGTGCTCGGGCGCAGTTCAGATCAGTTATACAAAATATATCACAAAATTAAGAGAGTTCATTGAGCACAATAACATTAATAAATGGTAAAATAATACAGCATGTAGGCCTAATAATAGGGTCTATATACAAATATAAAATACAAAAGTACATAAATATTAGAGTATCAATTTTTAACTCAATTAGCTTAAACAGTTAAATAATTAATCTGATTTGTTTCTTAAATCTGTGTGTGTTAATTGTACTTAGCTCAGGGTAAGCTCTAATTAATTCATTATATATTTTGGGTCCAAAACTTCTGTTCTGCTATATTCCCACACTTCCTGCCTTCATCGTTGTTTCCTTGGTAACTCCGCTGATCATGTAAATATTAATAGTTGAATGTGTACCATACAATGTTTTTCTACGATAGCACAAATTTACATTAAATAAATATTTCTATTTCGAGATGTTATACGATCATGACCGTCTAAACTCAGAATCATTAAGAAATAAGTATCCATGGAGTCATTGCAATTTTATTAATCACCACGATTTGATGCCCGTCTAAACAGGCCATAATCAACAAAATCCTTGCCAGAAAGTAAATAAAATATACGCAATGACTACTGCATATTATTATGTAACTTCAGAATAATACGGACTAAAATGTAGATATGAATGATAAATTTGTTACTTATTTATGTTACGTATATTTATGTCACGAAATATCTAGATAATGCATTCATTCCCTACTGAATGAACTATATATTTTGAATATTTCATTTCCTTTGGCAGTGCGTAAAATGAATAGCAGTGCGTAAAGTGGTTACTTACTTTTTACGAAATAGTGTTTTAAAGATTCACTTTATCCACTGATAACAGTGAGTAAATGCAACTTTACTCAATATCGTAGAAAAATAATTTTAGTCATATTGGTTTGCGATACATTTCAACTATATTTTAATCACTAAAATTTCATTAAGATTAGATTCATATCCGATTGAGGTTCTGGCTGATATGTGCATCTATTATCAGGCAGTACATCTCACTTGACGATACATGTCAGAAGAAGAACAATTGTTTGTATACATCTGAAGTCTGATTAGTGTAATATGTAGTAGTCAGCGATGTATGAAATGGAGGAGGGAAGGAACTGATCACACTATCATTATCTCCTGGCCTAGTTGCCTCATAAGTGGTGCCTTGTTGGTATCACTTGTGAGGTTCAGACCTGTCTTCGGACAGTTGACTAAACAACAACATAGTCCTAGAAAAGTACTTAACTGGGATATTAATTTCCAAATTAATCCAATTCTCTGTAATGACATATTCTTTTTTGTTACAACTCCGAACAAATCATTGGCGTGATATTGATGTGTGAATAGTTTCGACTATGAATTGCATTGTTGTCTGCAGACTAGGCCTCATGGAATGAGGAAGCGATTATGAAGTAGTTAACGAGAAGGCTCCGCCTTGTTAAACTTAAATGCGGGGAGTATAAAGACAGAAATAAAAGGAAATATCAAAAGTTTATTTCAAATCCCAAACATCTTTAGAATCCCAACCATGCTCACAATAACAATCACGAACAGCGTAAACATTTCACGCAATTGTAGAGATTCGATTAATTCCCTGTGACGTTTTACTGAAGATAATGTTTTTCACTTACATCATTCCCTGATAAATTGACTCACAGATACTGAATATGGCTCAGACGAGAACGACGGTGTGCCTAACCCAGTTTCCCCGTATCTTACTTACTTACTTACAAATGGCTTTTAAGGAAGCTGAAGGTTCATTGCCGCCCTCACATAAGCCGCCATCGGTCCCTATCCTGAGCAAGATTAATCCAGTCTCTACCATCATATCCCTTCTCCCTCAAATCCATTTTAATATTGTCCTCCCATCTACGTCTCGGCTCTCCAAAGGTCTTTTTCCCTCCGGCCTTCCAACTAACACTCTATATGCATTTCTGGATTCGCCCATATGTGCTACATGCCCTGCGCCATCTCAAACGTCTGGATTTAATGTTCCTAATTATGTCAGGTGAAGAATACAATGCGTGCAGTTCTGTGTTGTGTAACTTTCTCCATTCTCTTGTAACTTCATCTCTCTTAGCCCCAAATATTTTCTTAAGAACCTTATTCTCAAACACCCTTAATCTCTGTTCCTCTCTCAAAGTGAGAGTCCAAGTTTCACAACCATACAGAACAACCGGTAATATAACTGTTTTATAAATTCTAACTTTCAGATTTTTTGACAGCAGACTAGATGATAAAAGCTTCTCAACTGAATAATAACAGGCATTTCCCATATTTATTCTGCGTTTAATTTCCTCCCGAGTGTCATTTATATTTCTTAAGGCTGGTTCACAATAAACCGGGAACGGAAACAACGAGAACGAGAACGGAAATAATGTTAAAATAAATGTATTTAAACGTGAGCATTCATAATAGTTAATTGTGAATAGTCACATTTAAATACATTTATTTTAACAATATTTCCGTTCTCGTTCTCGCTGTCGTTTCCATTCCCGGTTAATTGTGAACCAGCCTTTACTGTTGCTCCAAGATATTTGAATTTTTCCACCTCTTCGAAGAATAAATCTCCAATTTTTATAGTTCTATTTCGTACAATATTCTCGTCACGAGACATAATCAAACGTATACTTTGTCTTTTCGGGATTTAGTTCCAAACCTATCGCTTTACTTGCTTCAAGTAAAATTTTCATGTTTTCCGTAATCGTTTGTGGATTTTCTCCTAACATAGTTTTCCCATATCAGAAATGCTAAAAATAATATCTCCGTAAAAATGTCGAAGTAATTAAGACAAATTCAGATATTACAACACTTCCTGCAACAGGAAACTAACAAACGTACTGTATCTAATGTTTTTTTTTTAATAAATCAGTTCAAGAACACACATACCTATATAATACACGACCACATGCAGGTATATAATTTTAGCAAACGTAATAATAATTTAACATATGCTTGTGGCGGAAACAGTTGATGAGGGAAAAATTACACGACTGTGTAAAATATTTATGAACAAGCTGCTGTTATGCCTTTGGGGGCCGGATGGAAACCCAGCGTGGGCTGTGACGTGCTGTTTCAGGACTAAACGAATCAGCCGGGTCGTGAAATGGTGGTAGAAGCGACACCTAGTGCAAATGACTGTACCCAACATCATTTGATATAGTCTATCTGATTTCTTCATCTCTTAAAACTTAGATCACGACCTTGATAATGGATTTCTATTAAATTTCTGATGTATGTCTCTAAGTCCAACGACAAGACAATAGGATTTCAGCACCAAGTCTGTTGAGTTTGTACCTCTTTGCCACATAACGGTGTCAGAACTTAATTCTTCCGTTTCCACTAGCTCTACTTCTTTCTTAATTCATAAGGAAATGGTTGCATCAAGTCACCTTTCTCAGGATATTGGATCGTTTATTAAGTATAGCGACACTGTAAAAAATCTTGGATTATTAATGGACGGAGATCTAAACTGGAATAGTCAAGTAAAAGCTGGTTCACAATAAACCGGAAACGAGAATCGGAACGAAAAAGAAAACGGTAAAATTGTTAAAATGTGTACATTTAAACGTGAGCATTCACAATTAACGAAAAGCTTGCCGGAGCCCGGGATCGGGAACGGAGAGTTGGCCAAGTTTCAACTTTGGCGTTCACGTTTCCGATCACAGCCCACTAGATTCATTCTATCGCTATCTAAAAGCTATTTCGTCGTCGTATATTTTGTAGCAAGAAGACCGTGACATAACCTATGCATTATTTTGTTCTGTGTTGTGCATCATGGAGCAAGTTTTATTTGATGAGATTCTAATATTGAGTGTTGAGGAAAATCCTCACGTTTACGATAAGCTGCGCGCCTCGTATAAAGATGAGAAAATGAAGGAGAATACGTGGCTTTCAATAGCTGCATCTTTGAACACCGATCGTAAGTGAACCATATTTTATTACACACTACATATTCATGCTTCAATTCAATAACTACTGTTGTGTTCATTTTTGTTCTATTACAAATGTTTCTTCTCTAATTATTTTACGTTATGGTAGACTTAAAATAGGTTGTGATAATAAAGATGCACGGGCATATTTATAGTACCGTGCCTAATGAAATGTTTCAGTTGAAATTTCGAAGTTGGTTAACCTGTGTTTATGTTGGCTGCCTTGTACTCATGAGAGAACGCCATTGGTCAATTATACACAAATAACATCAGAATGCGTAATATCGACTTTACATATCGTCATTGACATGCATATCGATATGCATAGTCGTCTACATTCTCGGTTTATTGTGAAAAAAGTTTTCATATTCACGCCCTCTGCTTCTCGTTTTCATTCTGGTTCTCGTTCCCGGTTTATTGTGAACCAGCCTTAACTCACATCTGTAAGAAAATATTTTCATTGCTCCACTCTCTATAAATCACTTACGAAACTGTCTGCCTCTTTCCACAAAAAGAAACATTATTCAATCGCTAGTGATGCCCCATTTTGATTACTGCGATTCTCTCTTGACAAATATAACCGTCAATTTAGTTGAAAGACTACAACGTGTTCATATGTGTGTCCGCTTCATCTGCAATACTCGTAAATTTGACCATATAACGCCATCTTTTGAAGTTCTTTCTTGGGTCCGCCTAAAGGGACGTAGAATAGCACATTCTTTATCTGTTTTGTTTAGAATATTATTCACTTCTACTCCTAAATATCTGAGAACTCGCTTTGAATATCTTACAACGTTACGGAATCAACATCAGGCCTTATTATCCAATCCTCGTCACCGCACCTCTTTCTATTCATCCTCTTTCACAGTGTCAGTTTGTCGCCTATGGGACTCCTTACCTCATCATGTCAGGGATTGCGAACGGTTAATCAATTTAAATTAAAACTTACATACTTTTACATGAAATTGATTTGTGAGTGTTAGCCGATTTTTATAGGTTATTCTGTGTGTATATAAATTGTCATTTAGGCCTATCATAAAGTAGAATTAGGATATGAATTGTAAATAACTTAATTATATATCATGTTTAGTTAATATTTCATTATAGCCCATGTAAGCTTGTTAATGTACATGAAAATGATTTTTATATTTAAGTATGACTTTACTATTTTTGTCATTGTTTCATTATGTATTTCACTTCTGGTAGTGTGGAAGAGAAGGCCTCATGGCCTTAACTCTACTAGAATAAATAAATGAATGAATAAATAAATAACTAAATAAATAACTAAATAAATAACAAAATAAATAAATAAATGACTAAATAAATAACTAAAAACTAAATAAATAACTAAGTAAGTAAATAAGTAAGTAAAGTAAGTAAATAAGTAAGTAAGTAAATAAGTAAATAAGTAAATTAATATGTAAATAAATAAGTAAGTAAATAAGTAAGTAAATAAATAAGTAAATAAATAACTAAGTAAAAAAGTAAGTAAGTAAATAAGTAAGTAAGTAAATAAGTAAATAAGTAGCTAAGTAAATAAGTAAGTAAGTAAATAAAAAAGTAAGTAAATAATTAAATAAAAAAGTAAATAAATAAATAATTAAATAAATAAGTAAGTAAATAAATAAATAAGTAAGTAAATAAATAAGTAAGTAAGTAAATAAATAACTAAATAAGTAAGTAAATAAATAAATATTAACTCCATGGCATTAATATTTTACTAATAAACAATGTAAGCCCAATAAAAATGACAAGTTTTGTGTAGGATTCAATGTAATATCTTATATATAATAAATATTTTGACAAGAACATCTTATATTCGACCTACAAACTGGTAAAATGTGTAACACGTCTTTGAATAAGATGAAGTAAAATGTACCTCCTGAAATGTATTACAGAAGGCAGCACCATCGCTTTCGTTATTCCATCAGTGCATAGATGGCAGTTCGAAATGAAATGTATAGAGAGTGTCCACATGAAACCTTTACAAATTCAGATGTAAATAACAAATTATTGAGACATGATATCTGGATACGGTTTTTTGCATGTTAATCAGAAACTGTTGAAGTTTTTGTGGGAATTTTATTGAATTGCTGAAATGAGTTTTTTTGTTGCAGGTGTGAATTTTAGTGAAATCTGACACTGAAGGAAACGTGGATACCTCACTAGATGGCACAATGTGTTTATCGAAACACGATCAATAAGGCCTAGTGAGTCTATTCGCAAACAAATAAATGAATTAGAATTAGGTTAGGACTGTGGAAATTGAGTAGTTTTAGGAGTTACAGGAAAATGAAATATATATAAAGACTATATGGCGAAATAGAACATAATTATATTGATGTTGTTGAGTCAATTACCCGAAGGCAGGTTTTAACGTCACAAGTGACACCAATAAGGCATCACTCATGAGATGTCCAAGTCAGGAGATAGACTAATGTGGTAGGAAGCATATAAATTGTTAACGTATGTTAAGGCAAGTTTGAGTAAACGCACTTGTATATGAAAAATAAATGGCTACATTTTAGTGATGAAATATTGTATCGTTACAACAACAGACTACGTTGTAGCCCTACTGTTTTCTGCTTTATTTAGACTCAAACGCATTCTACTAAATCGGCGTTAATGCTGAATAGGAAAACAAAATTATCCGCTAGTTTAAGAAAAATCGTTGCACACATACAGACACCACGCAAAAACAACATTCTTTTTCGGTATCATTAGTGCTAGGAATGTGTATTGCCTTCAGTATCTCCGAAAACATTTTCTGCACGATAACCATTAGACCACTCAGGGTTGACAGACAGAAATGTATGACAAGGAACTCATACAGGAAACCTGTTAGTTTCTCCTGTTTCATTAATGCCCTAGCGATGGTCGGGGGAAACACGGCACGCAATGAAACAATATCCGTGTTCATAAAAGCTGAAGATGTGAATTGTATTCAAAATGTGTACACCGCACACGTAGAAGTGAGGCATGAAACATTCTATCGCAATTTCTCTTTTATTGTCGTCATCCCGTCAGCCTCCATTAAATCGCGCTGAATTAGCATTTGATACAACTAAAGTGACACAAATGAAAGCTTCAAAGTGTCATGAAATATGCCACGCTGCTCTCGCTTTATGAAACCTTCCCTCACGAAATATTCATTTTTGTTATCAACTGACGCGAGGATTTCTAAATCCCTGATGGAATCATAGTGAAATCCCTTACCTATAAATTTAGTGAACACACTGCGCTCTGAAAGGGTATTTTAACCCTGTGCCGATTGAGGGTATTTAAATATCGTGATATCAGAAGACATCACCATAACCATAGGCACTTACAAAAGGATTATACCTGTTGGAAACAATTCCAATACAAAGGATTTATAGGTCATTTCTTGTGAATGTTACGATGTTTTGAAATATGAACGACATTTATAAAAGTATAACTTGTAAATATTTGAAATACAACATTCAAAAATTACACACAAAGTCATATAAATCCAAAGTTATTGCTTATAAGCAGACTTCGAGACTTCGGACCCAATAGAGCAGTTCAGTGGGAAATCCGCATAACGGCGTACTGAGTATAGTGGTAAAGCGTACAGTGGGTGGGGGGTACTGTAGAATGAATGACAACAAATATGCAAAAGAAAACGCTCTGGATTTGAAGGTTCTGACGAATAATTTGGTTTTCATACAAACTGTGTCTGAAACTATTACACGGTTAGAGAAGTCAGAGCAAGAGATGCCGGAAGCCCTCAAATTAGTTAAGGAAATGATGCAGAGAATTGATGAGACATCAAGTACACCGGGTACTGAACGTGTAAAACAGAAGTGGAGATCAATTTTATGTAAAAATAACGGATATGGAACATTGTGTAACATAAACAGCAAATTAGTTGACATAGAGTCACCCGAGAATAAAGGACTGTCTCTTAGAGGCTGCAATGATGTTAGGTTTTTTCGTTTTGCTCCTATCACGTCATGCGACGTAGAGCGCAGCTTTCCACAGTACAACTTTGGCAGATAAACGAAAAAGATTTACGTTTGAGACACTGAGAATGTATCTTATAGTAGGTATTTTACAATTCGGTACTGTAACTGCACTTCCTAATTAAACACAAATGCTTATAAAAGACAGGAGAATAAATGCTTTTCACATTCTTTTGACATTATCATTGTGTAATGTATATTTACTTTCAGATGTCAATGTTATGTTTTATTTAACGACGCTCGCAACTGCAGAGGTTATATCAGCGTCGCCGGATGTGCCGGAATTTTGTCCTGCAGGAGTTCTTTTATATGCCAGTAAATCTACTGACATGAGCCTGTCGCATTTAAGCACACTTAAATGCCATCGACCTGGCCCGGGATCGAACCCGCAACCTTGGGCATAGAAGGCCAGCGCTATACCAACTTGCCAACCAGGTCGACTTTACTTTCAGAATGTACATATGTGCGTGTTTCCCCATACTACCTTACTCTACTCTAAATAGCAACGTTGTTACCCCAACACATCTCTACCTACCTGCAGCGAGTCAACAACCTATAGTGCATGCACAGTAAACTTATTGTATCGGGTCCAAAGTCTCGAAGCCTACTTATAAGTCACTAGTTCGTCCAGTAATGGAATATGGTGCTGCATGTTGGGATCCTTACAGATTAGAACATATTAAGACACTGGAAAAGATTAAGAAACAGGCTCTCAAGTGCTGTCGTAATAATTCACCAGTAAAATGGGACACACTCACGGACAGGAGAACGCGAATTCGATTATGCGCAATGTACAAAACATACAGAGGTGAGCCTGCCTGGAGAGAAATAAAAAATAGGTTGCAGCCGCCAAATTACTCTTCAAGGAACGACCACTCATATAAATTGAGGGAAAGAAGACAGAGGACGGACACTGGAAAGTTTTCTTTTCTCAATCGTACTATCAGGGACTGGAATGCTTTACCTGCAGACTTACTAAAGGCTTTACCAACAACCAAAAATGTATTTAAAAATAGGCTTAAGGACTTTACTAATAGACATTAATTCATTATGCAGACTATTTTGTGGTTTTACAAGTATAGTGAGTAATCAGAGAAACATAGTGAATCTCCAGCGATTTATATTGGGTATGCAGTGTGTTGTAGTGAAAGTACAGTGAGCTTAAAAGTAAATTCTGAGAGATATAGTGGCAGAGAAATGAGATAGATTTATAGTGAACGGGTGTGAGTTATAGTAAACGTCCTAAATTGCTTGTAATGGGGTCTAGGCTGGCGATTTGAGGTTAATATAGTAAGTAGAGTTCTACGGAATAATAAGGGTGTAATTGATGTTTTGTTATTTGAAATGTTGTATCAGTGAAGAAGTGTGTTGTGTCTGTGTTGTTTTCGTATAAAGTAACCAAAAATTGCAATTCTGAGAAGTTATTTCTATAGTATCTAACATAAACCCGCTTAACACCCGCTTAAGTAGAAACCAAATTATACCAGATTTTATATTAACACAATTTTTATCGGGTCACGGGAAATTTGGGGCTTACGTAGAACGATTTAAATTGTATAAGGACAATGGCTATTTATGTATCTGTGAGGAAGAGCAGACTGTGGATCACCTTCTGTTTCATTGTCCAGTTTTCGAAAGCAAAAGATTTATTTTGGTCGGACATTTTCATTTTTGTAATATAATATATGACAAACCACTATTCAATTTGTTCACAAAAACGTGCTGGTATAAAGGGACTTGTAATTTTATATGTAATATATTTATGAACTTGTAAATAATTCCAATTATTGTAGTATATTTGTAAGTAGCAAGACTGGGTTACCCACGTCAATGTAAGTCTATATGTAATATATTTAAGAACTTGTAAATAATTCAAATTATTGTAGTATATATACGTGTTAATTTTAAGTAGAAAGACTGGGTTACCTACGTCAATGTAATTGTATATGTAATTAATTTAATACCTTGTAAATAATTCAAATCATAGTAGATATGTGTTAATTTTAAGTAGCAAGACTGGGTTACCTACGTCAATGTAATTGTATATCTAATTAATTTAAGACCTTGTAAATAATTCAAATTATTGTAGTAGATATAAGTGTTAATTTTAAGTAGCAAGACTGGGTTACCCATGTCAATGTAATTTTATATGTAATATATTTAAGAACTTGTAAATAATTCAAATTATTGCAGTAGATATAAGTGTTAATTTTAAGTAGCAAGACTGGGTTACCCACGTCGAAAGAATTCTCATTATCTATAATATATAATTTGAACTGGTAATGGAAATTACGGGAAAACGGCTGAACGGATTTTAATAAATGGCCCCTCATTTTGAAGCTTGGAACCCAAAGTTTTTCGGAAAAGTAGTAGTTTTTAGTGAAATGTCAATTTTCCTACATAATTTTCCTATTTTCCAAAATCCATCTGTTGTCAGTTTTGAGAACTAATTTTATTCAATCACGGCCGACTTGATTGAATTTCAGACACACTACAATAAACAATAGGCTATTGCACGAAGGCCATGAACTGCAGGATTGCCGACATATTTAGATCTCAATTCAATTTGTTATTATAAACTGATTCTGCAGTGCATAATTTTCTGAGTACAGCTGTGTATTGGAAATTCAAATCTACGAGACTTGAGGTGGTTTGATGACATTATTACTATTAGAAATTAAATATTATTATATTTAATATCATGATGCGTCTATTTTTCATTAATTGTACATAATATTGATGCTATAGTGATGATATGAAAGTGAAACATTTTGAGGTTATGTAAGTAAATGTAGAGAATATCTTAATTTAGATCTTCATTTCTATAATTTACTGAGTGACTACTATATATAACTACAAAACTTAAGATAATAATATTGTCATTAAAAATCAATAATTTTTATACTTATTAACCCAGAGGGGTTGGGTCTTTTTCATATACTTAATGACGGTGTAGTGTAGATATTGATATGTGTCATTGTCTTCAGTATTGGCTCGAGAGAGATCAAAAATTACAGTTCGTAAGGAAAGATAAAAAGGTATTACTTACTGATAAAATAAGAGGCCTAGAAAATTTTGTAGTCTCCACATCATTTCAGCAAGATGTCTTAGTAGGATAAAATGATTTTACGCTCTACATTTCAAGTTCTACATGCAGCAGCTATACGAAAATGCTATTGTTCGAAATGTTTCATTATCATGGAAGTAAATAACTATCAAGAAGACAAGTATTCTTCATTGAAAATAAATCTGAAAAATTTTTATTTGAACGTCTAACGAACTTAGTTTGCAGCAGCATTTGCTGCACAAGCCACTAGTAATAATATAAACTCAGGCTATAACTATAACCCTAATGTACTTTCGGGTAAAATAGGGTTCAAGAAAATGTATATTCAAATAATAATAGTATCTAACATAAAATAATTCTGTACCTTTCACACAGGTAAGATGCGATCGTCTTTTATTCATTACTGAAATTCAGTAATGCCAACAAAATTAGGAAGATTATTTAGATCGTATGCAGAGAGATAGATTTCCATAAATGCAAATTAAGTGGGTCATGACCCCTGTAACAAATGACAATCTAATAATATGTGAATAAAAACAGAAGAGAGCGTACGAGTATTACACCAAAGGGCAGGGAGCAGAAAGGTGCATGAATATGACCTTTTTCTCATGATGCACATGTTGTTCCCGGTGGAAAGCACAATGCTGTTTTGTTTTGTGCGTGGTTAACTCGTTGAATGGGAGTTTAAAGCAGTTAATTTGAGTTGGGAATATTACTTAGAAGTCGAAATGTTGTCTATTTCAGAATGCTGAATTAAATTTCTGTTATTTCGAAGTGGTGTGGTGTTTGAAAGTTCATAGGGCGAGCGCATATCGAAGCAGACAAGGCGGTTGCATTACTAATGAGGTTTATATTGCACAAACTATTTGAAAGTAGGTGGAGAATGCAGTCATATCCATTGCATGTGAGTTGCATACATTTCGAGCGTCATGCTATGTCTTGTTTGTTTATAATCTCAGATAACAACAAAATCTTATTTTCTCTGTTTGATTATTGAGTGTCCTAGAATTTAATTAATTAATAATAATAATAATAATAATAATAATAATAATAATAATAATA
This sequence comes from Periplaneta americana, assembly GCF_040183065.1. Taxonomy (NCBI): domain Eukaryota; kingdom Metazoa; phylum Arthropoda; class Insecta; order Blattodea; family Blattidae; genus Periplaneta; species Periplaneta americana. The sequence goes on along the minus strand of NC_091118.1, from coordinate 205,777,228 downwards.
ATGATAATCCGTGGCGCTACAGCCCGTGAAGGGCCTAGACCGACCAGCCGGCTGCTGGCCTCACGCCCACATGTCGAAGCAGAGGCAGACGATCATCCAACCAGAATAGAGGTATCGTGTGGTTAGCACGATGATCCCCCCAGCCGTTATAGCTGGCATTCGCAACCGGATTTCGCTACCTATCGTAGCTCCCCAAGTGCATCACGATGCTGGGTGGGCACCAGTCCCATACACTGGCCGAAATTTCGTGAGAAAATTTCTTCCCCATGAGGACTCGAACCAGCGCGCATTCCGTAACGCGAGTCCTAGGAAGATGCCTTAGACCACGACGCCACGGTGCGGGACAGAATTTCATTACTACTATCAAAAATTATATTGGCATTTCACTAATATTCCTAATTTCTTGTATATATGTATGTATGTATGTATGTATGTATGTATGTATGTATGTATGTATGTATGTGTGTATGTATGTATTTATTTATTTATTCACACTGCAAATGGGTATATGCCCGGTGGCAGTGGTAACTAATTACACTCAATAATGACAATTAATAATAAACACAAATAATAATAATAATAATAATAATAATAATAATAATAATAATAATAATAACAATGAGCATCCTAAATTAAAAGAAGCACGATCACTTAAAATAACCTTTAAATTGAATCTAATTTGTATCTTAACCCTAAGTTCGAACAGAAACCCACGAGTAAGATATGTTCATACCTGCACAAGTACCTTTCAGCACTACACTCATTTCGCTGTCAACTCACTCACTGCACTGGAACTACGCCACATTTCACTGATTCTACCCTGATTTCACTAACACTTCAAAAACATTTCACTGTTCAAATACTTTGTACTATCACTATAAACTATAAAGCTTCACTGACAGAAACACACTTCACTGACACAACACACTTCGTCACTGATACAACACTTCAAATAACAAAATATCAATTACACCCTTTAAATAGTGTGTATAATATACTACCGTCTATTAGTAAAGTCCTTGAGCCTATTTTTAAATACATTTTTGCTTGTTGGTAAAGTCTATTATTTATTAATTTATTATTGAAAATTGCCTACAGGTATATTTTAATTTATTTCTATAACCGCTACAATGAAAGTGACTTCACCGAATGTATATTATTGTCTTTCAGTCAGTTCATATTCTCTTTGCAACATTGAGTGCAATAATGTATAACAGTAAGAGTTTTAAAAACATAAAATGTACTTAGTCTTGCGTTAAAAAGTGTTAAAAAAAGGTATATACCTTCGACAGACGGCCCGTTTCGACGCTATGTCACGTCATCCTCAGTGTCTCTTGTTTTTTTTTAACAATTTTAACACTTTTTAACGCAAGACTAAGTAAATTTTATGTTTTTAACAAAGTGTTAACGAGAACTTTAATCAATGAATAAGAGTTTTAATTATCGCTTGTGTTTATTTGACAAGGCAACAATGAGTGCGGGTCTAACGGTTATTTTTCTTTCAGTTTTCATTGCGACGTTGTTGTAGCAGCTAAATATTTCATATCGCAACATATCAGTACAACCAAACCCAAAAATGCACTTTCCAAAGGCTACTGGGAAGAAGATTTCTTTGCTTCCAACAGTAATTGCAACATCGAGTCGAAAATCTCAATTTGCATTTGACTTATGTAAAGATTTTCTTGTTGCCGAAATCCCTTTGAGGAAAGTACAAGGTTGTAGGTCTAGTGTAAGGTTTTTGTAATTGCCTTTTATTGTGTACTTTAGCTATTTATAATTCCTTTTTGCCTGTATATATTTAGGTATTTGTGATGCCTTTTTGTCTGCCTATTTTAATGATTCATAAATTATTTAAAAATAGCGTGTAAGAGGGCCTTAGACTAGAACTGTTTAGTTTAAATGTAGTTCTGTTTATAAGTATGCATAAGGGTGTAATTATTTGACTTATTTGAACTGTTGTATCAGTGAAGCGAGGTGAGTCAGTGAAGTTATGGTTTTACAGTGCAGTGAACAGTTTCGATCAGTGATAATTTATAGCGTCAATGAAATGTGTTCTATAGTGTCAGTGAAATGTGTTACAGAGTGTCAGTGAAATGTGTGCTAAAGTGTCAGTGAAATGCGTCATAGTGCCACTACAGGGAATGAGATGAGAGTAAAGTGAAAGACTATTGAAACTTATGTAGGACCTATACCTAATTATGTAGGTTGTATTGTAAAATGAGGTATTTTATTTTATGTTTTATTATTATTGTGTTAAATTGTATTGTGTATTATTATTGTATTGTGTGTAAAATTGTATATGTGTTGTAAAATTGTATTGTGTATTGTAAATTTTATTGTGTATTGATTATCATTTTATTGTGTATTGTTAATATTGTATATACCACTGCCACCGGGTGCTTGCCCACTTGCAGTGTAAATAAATACATACATACATACATACATAATGCCTAAACTTCCGGTCTCTGATCATCATCATCCATCCATCCATCCATACAAAAGCCCGGGTTAAGTTCACGGTGCGGCGTGCTGTACTTGTACAAGAACGCGGCCGTTTGGCTACCCAATCATTCACAGAATAGGAATGGTAAGCACAATAAGCCTCAGGCTGCAGTGCAAGCCTTCGGGTCCCTCCTCCGTACAAGAGAGAAAGGTTAAGATAAGTCCCAAGAGACTTTGCAAGGACACAATACACATACTGGGTGTTCAGTTCAAATTGTATCATGGCTCGCTGTATGCAGTCATGTGGCTAGTCGATGAGCCTAGAGAATTCAATCTTCCTACACTTCCGCAGAGGTGTATTACCTATGTGCCAGAGAAGTTGCCTAGAAAGTACGGCGTTCATTCTGAATAGTACTTACCGATACGTACGGTAACGCCGGTAGTGGCAGGAATGTGAACTGTTTCGAAACATGTACTGAGGTGAGTTTTTTCTTACTGTCGAGATATGGGGAGAGGGTTAAGATAATTACATACGTATTTGTTGACATTAATTTTGACGGTCAACATGGACACGGAGCATTTGATTTGTGTTGTGGAATGTTGCCGTACGCAACCGATGATGACAAAAATCCTGCGTAGGACTTGGCCGCGCAAAACACAGTTCAAAAGAGGTTGTGGTAGCACACAGACCGTACAGACCGCCATCTGTTGCTACAACGTTCAAGTTATACCGTACACGTTTTCAAGTTCAGATTGAACGCCTTGATTAATAGGCAACTTCTCTGACATAAAAGTTGAAACTCGCTTCAAATCGCTGACTCACAACAGTGACGTCATGACGCAATTTGAAATGAACGCCAAGTAGTGTATATTTTAACTTACCGGGGATTTTATCGCCATTTAAAATCCATCACATTCAGCCGGGTTTCAACCCGGATATTTTGAATACAACGACTAGCACATTAGCCATGCAACTACCAAAAACCACTCATTCAAAGGAAGTGTCAACCCTATTTTATGACTGTAGGAGAACTTTCGTTCGGTCCCTTTGTACTCACATAATTTTTGCAGCGTCGTTCTGATACACACTGTAGAAATTAGAGGTAAAAGTTGTTGACGACATTCATTTTATATATAAAAAAATACTATTGTATGTCATGCAGTAATGCTGTCACAGATTTAAAAAGTGGAAGGATATAGATGTTTGATTGTTTAGTGATTCGTTAGAAATGGAGGAAGGGGAATTCCCGAACTCACATGGTATGCCAACAGGCTGTAATGATGGCTTCATGGGTACGTACATGGAATTTCATTAGCGGAATTATGGCGGCGTTTGTTGTAAAACTGAAAGCAGGGTTCGGGTGCAGTGGAGCAAAACAACACACTACGGGCGAATCCACTTATTGTCACGGTTCAAAAATATTTAACAGCGCTTCCACATTTCATTCCGATGACATTCAAATGCTTTTATCAGGAATTCATATTTTACATTTCTGACATATTATAACATTTTTACTCTGGTGGCCATGTCATTTCCGCTTTTCAGTGAGCTATACAATAACCGGAACATTCTATTCATATCCGCTTTTGATTGTTCAAATGTGATTTTTATTAATAAGATTTTATCACAGACATTTCTGCTGTAAACTACAATGGACGGAGACATGCTGAAACACTTAGCTTCAGCCATTTAAAGCTTGCGTATGAATAATAATATAAAATATTTGAATATTCAATGAAGGATAATTATCAGACACCAATGAATACGTTACAGAGGAATGTCCAATATATCTTCCTTGTATAATGTAGATATAACAGATAATTTGGAAAGAATATTAACTTTCATGTTCTTATGAAATATACTAGCCATACCATTGCGGTACGCTGCACTTCTACTGTAAATATTCAGGTTATACTTTTATTAGTAGTAAAAGGATAAATCGTTTATGTTCCTTGGACAAAAATAAATTAAAATTTAGTATAAAATTATTATTTAATGTGGACCAAATAAAGCTTAAGTAACTAAGCCATTAGGAAAGTCCAGGATAACAGAGAGGGTTTGGAATTGAACGGTTTACATCAGCTGCTTGTCTATGCGGATGACGTGAATATGTTAGGAGAAAATCCACAAACTATTGGGGAAAACACGAGAATTTTACTTGACGCAAATAAAGGGTTGGGTTTCGAAGTAAATCTGAAAAAAAAAAAAAAAACAAAATATATTATTATGTCTCGTGACCAGAATATTGTACGAAATGGAAATATAAAACTGGAAATTGAAGAGGTAGAAAAATTCAAATATCTTGGAGCAACAGTAACAAATATAAATGACAGTCTTCATTGGTTAGTCTGATCGAGGCGGCACTGATATAAAAAGAACTGTTACTTTAAAACTCGTTATCTCGTTAAATATTAGTCTACCAAAATTTTGAATAGAATAAAACTTGTCGGAAATATTTTGTAAAGAAGCTTTTCTAATGTAATATTTTGTTTCTAAAAAATCAATAATAAGAGAGATATTTCGACTGACTTTAAGCCCCCTTATAGCCTCCCTTTTAAGAAGTGTCTTTTGAATGCTGTATAATCTAAATTTTAAGTAGGATTCAACGTAATTTATATACCAATTATCATAGAAAAATATAACAAACATACATACAGATAGACAGACAAAAATTTAAAAAATGCGATTTTTGGTCTCAGGAGAATAATTATATATATTTACTATTATTATTATTTAGTTTCCTATCTTAATCTCATAATGCCTATAGTTGAAAATCAAGGTCAAATTGACTCAATTTATTTTGATTTTAGCAAAGCATTTGATGTTGTTCCTCACAAAATTTTATTAAATAAATTAAGTAATTTTGGTCTCTCCACTAACTACGTTAATTGGTTTGAAAATTATTTAACAGATAGACAGTCTTGTGTTCCACTAGGTAATTCTCTCTCGGTTCCATTTAATAGTTTATGCGGTGTTCCTCAAGGGTCTACATTGGGACCTCTCTTATTTTTATTATTTATAAATGATATAAGTAAAAGAATAAGTTCTAGCTGCCTTTTATTTGCGGATGATCTCAAAATCTTTCGCAAAATTAATAGTTTGGTTGATTGTCAAATTCTTCAAAATGACATTATTTCAATTTCACAATGGTCTGTTGAAAATGGAATGAAAATTAATCAATCCAAAACTTTTGTTATTTCCTTTTCACGGAAAACTATCTCCCTAAAATTTAACTATTCTCTCAGTAATGTCGTAATTACTAGGAAAGATTGTATTAGAGATCTTGGTGTCCTACTTGATTCAAAATTATATTTCCAAAATCATGTGCAATATATTTATACCCATTCGTTAAGAATGCTTGGTCTAATTAGGTCTATAACTTATTCTTTTTCCACTCCTATGTGTTTATTAATTTTATACTATACGTTGGTTAGATCCAAGCTTGAATATGCATCTGTTGTATGGAACTCCATTACTTCCACTGACTCGGCTAAATTGGAGAATATTCAAAGAAAATTTATTTCCTTGTGTTCTTATAGATTTTTACCAAATTCCGATTATAACTATGAGATTAAATGCAATTATTTCAATTGCGGTAGTTTGTTCACCAGACGTCAGGATCTTGATTATTTATTTTTTTGTAAAGTCATTAAGGGTGATATTGACTGTGAATCTTTCATAAGCAATATCAGTCTTCGTATTCCTGCTAATGGTTTAAGATTTCATAAATTGTTTTATAATAAGAATCCTAAATCTCTCTCTCCGGTCTGCAGATGCATTAAATATGCTAATTTGCATGGATTCAACTTGGATCCATTTAATGTGTAGTATATCTGAGTTTTTTCTCACTGATCTAATTTTAATAATTATTTGTCCATTTTTTTTTTCTCTTGCATTTGGTCAATTGATTAAGGTAGACTATTCCATTATTTCAATTATCTTATTGTACTAATTTATGATTTTATAATTTTTATTTGATCTATGATTGATGTAGACTATTATATTGTTTGTATTTCATCTCATTGCCATTTTCTAACATTCATTCTCATCATCATTTGTTGTTTTGTTCTGTTTTGTATCGTGCTAAACTTTAATTGGCCTTGTGCTGTTGTTTTGCACGTTAATATTCTACATAAATAAATAAATTATTATTATTATTATTCTTATTATTATTCTTATTATTATTATTATTATTATTATTATTATTATTATTATTATTATTATTATTATTATTATTATTATTATTATTATAGAAGCGAAAATTACCAGAAAAATTTAGGTTACAGTTTTATTAGTAGTACAGATGAGAAATTACTATCTTTCCTAGAACAAAATTTCTTTCTCCTCCCTCCAGATGCACTGAAACTGCCAACTTTTAATGCATTGACTTAATTAATTTTTACAAATTATAATTTGCACAGTTGTAAAATACCGGTTATTACGTATCATTACAATTTTATTATTTTATTACTGTGATTATTTTTAGTATTAATATATTATCATTATTACCGTTATTGTTATTATTATTGCTATTATTGTTAATATTATTATCATTATCATTATTGCTATTATTATCATTGTTATTCTTATTATCATCATTATCATCATTACCATTATTATTATTATCATTATCATTATTACTATCATTATTATTACTATCATTATTATTATTATTCATTATTATTATCATCATTATTATTATTATTACTATTATTATTATTATCATTGTTATGAACATCATTATCATCATTACCATTATCATTATTATTAACATTATCATTATTACTATCATCATTATCATTATTATCATCATTATTATTGTTATTCTTATCATCATTACCATTATCATTATCATTATCATTATTACTATCATCGTTATCATTATTATTATCATTATTATTAATATTATTATTATATTATTATTATTACTATTATTATTATTGTTATTGTTATTATTATTATTATCATTGTTATTCATATCGTTATTATTATCATCATTACCATTATCATTATTATTATCATTATTAGTATCATCATTATCGTTATTACTATCATCATTATCATTATCACTATCGTCATTATAATTATTATTATTATCATTATTATTATCATCATTATTACTATTATTATTAGTGTTATTATTATCATTGTTATTCTTATCATCATTATTATCATCATTCATTATCATTATTATTATTAACATTATCATTATTATTATCATTATCATTATTACTATCATCATTATCATTATTATTATCATTATTATTATTACTATTATTGTTATTATCATTGTTATTCTTATCATCAATATTATTATCATCATTACCATTATCATTATTATTATCATTATCATTATTACTATCATTATTATCATTATTATTATCACCATTATCATTATCATCATTATTATCATCTCTATTACTATTGTTATTATTATTATCACTATTATTCTTATCGTTGTTATTACCATCATTACCATTATCATTATTACTACCATCATTATTATTATTATTATTATTATTATTATTATTATTATTATTATTATTATTATGGGCGTCGTTGTGCTGCCGATCGAAGAAATAATGATTCTTGCCTCGCATTCAGTTTCTGTTGACAAGCTCCTTGTGCCAGTCTTGCTGTGAAGGCAGACGCAAGTGGTAATGCATCGGAAAGCTGACAAGATGTTTCTGTGAAATCAGTGTTTACCCGGGGGATGGACTGATGGATGCCGAGGTCCCGGCATTATGAACCCCCGGAGATGCGCCGTCAGGTGGGATGATGCAGCCCGTCAGACGCACTCCATGAAACGGTGTTAAAGGATCACGATCTGATCTCTGTGACCTGCCTTCGAGTTTCAACGACTGCGAGCAGAATTCACATTCAGTAACGTTGGGACAGACTTCTCATCGCCTTCACTTGTTCTTATAATTTATCACTATGGATCGGATTAAAAAAAATACATTTAGGAAAATATTTAGGGCTAAGATGAAGTTACAGGAGAATGGAGAAAGTTACACAACACAGAACTGCACGCATTGTATTCTTCACCTGACATAATTAGGAACATTATATCCACACGTTTGAGATGGGCAGGGCATGTAGCACGTATGGGCGAATCCAGAAATGCATATAGAGTGTTAGTTGGGAGGCCGGAGGGAAAAAGACCTTTAGGGAGGCCGAGACGTAGATAGGAAGATAATACTAAAATGGATTTGAGGGAAGTGGTATATGATGATAGAGAATGGATTAATCTTGCTCAGGATAGGGACCAATAGCGGGCTTATGTGAGGGCGGCAATGAGCCTCCGGGTTCCTTAAAAGCCATTTGTAAGTAAGTATGCGCATTTGCAAATGCAGATTTCTGTCTTCAAGCACTGACGTGATCATCTCAATATTTGAGTCTTGGCGCTTGGATCACTATTGCTAATCGTCGTCCGATTGATTAAGTGAGGAAATTGATCTATTCTCCGGTACAGAGAGGTTATTCAGAAGCTGAATTTGAAAAAAAAAAAATGTCATTCATGTCACAGCACACTCAGTTCTATTTTTCCTCGAATAACATTTTTTGTTTTATTTTTTTATCCTGCTGAAAATTAAGTTCTCCTACAGCAATTTATTATTGATTTATTAAATTTGTGATAGTTTGTCAATACTGATTTATTATAAGCCACATATGTTACGTTTTCATTTACTTTTTTCCTATTTTAATGTGTTGTATTAATTTTACTTTATAATTGTCGCTCATGTAAATCACTACCAATAAATTATAAGTTAAATTGTTCATTTGTACTTATGTGAAAAATCTGCTCTGATGAGCATCTAGCCTGTGTAATTTCCAAAAAGTTGTATAGGGACATCATTTTATTTTTACTTCAATTTTTATTGTACCTGCGTTTTTGAATGTACTTCACTCCCACCCCTTCTACTAATGAAGTTCAACCGTCCTCCACACAGATCCAAGACCGCATATACAGTGATAGTAACCTTACGATCATAGTGAACAGTACGTTCCAAAGATATGTTCGCGTTTTCCAGTGACGAAAGAGCTTTCAATATTGAGTCATTTTCCATTTGCCTACGTCGCATCCCTGTTTCCCCCACCTGCTTCTATTCGCCTCTCTGTAAATGCTAGTGGCTGAGCTGTCTTAGCTCTTTTCTGAGAACATTAATTTCTGTTAGGAATTTGACGTCTACATATTATTATTATACCAATACGATTGTTGCAAATAACTTAAATAAAAGGGTCTCGTTAAGTAATCAACTGTCACGTGATTTCCTCCCTTTCTACGACGCTGCGACGTAACCACTTGGACGGACAGTACATAGCATGTCTGAGTAATTTTATTTTTTCAGATCGGGCAGAAGTGAAGATTGAATTTACAGTACGTAAGGTACTCTTTTATAGAGTAGGTACAGAATTATTTCAACATGAATTACTGATACGAAGTACGAACATGGTAATTGGAATTACGTACAATAGTCTATAGTGCGATAATATGCACATTAAAACTGAAGCCTGTATTGAAATGAACGGGCACCATTTTCAAAAACGTGTTTCAATATCCATATTATGATTATTTTCAATTTAATTTCATTCTCTATATTGTACGCTAATGTGTTCTATACAGTATAATATACACTGCATAATGAATACGTCCGCATGGACAGCTCAGTTCGTGAGAAAAAACAGTCATTGTTAATTCAGTACTGTATTTTGATTAAACAAAAACTTAATGAAAAGTATAAAACTCAAAATCGCGATGTTTTCTAGTTTACGTAAATGGATGAACTACTTTTCTTCCCTCCTATACTTAGTAAAGTGATTTGGTTGTATATTACGCCAGTATCATCGAATTCCAGTCGTGGAAGGAGGTAGCAAACGGTGATTCCGGTTCTTAATTGTTGATCCAAAGGTATAGCCAGGTTAACATTCAAAATGTTAGTAAAAATAAAATGATGTCCCTGTAATTAGGGGGCGTATGTTGGTGACCTAAAAATCTACTTAAATTGATCATTAAAATGCCCTTAAAATAATGGAAAAATGACATGAAATTAAAAGAAAATGACATTTAAATATTATTCACAGTACTCGCACCACAACGTCTTAAAAATTAGTCACCTTGTTTCAATGACTGCCCATCAAACTCGGAGAGAGTAGGCATCTTCCTGGAATTTGACTAAGATAAAGGAAAAGGGCATGCAACAAAATGAAGGTTTCAAGGGAAAACTATAGATTCTAATGAGGGTTTACAATGTGTTTCAATCAGTGGTGGTCCATGTCAGTGCCTTCATTCTCCGTCACCAGACCTTCCAGACGAGGGATTGTGAAAGACAAAAACTAATTGTGGGCGCATTGTGTATTTTTGCAATCTTTGTGTTAAAAATACTGTCTACTACAGTAGATCCCTTCCGAACATATTCGGGACACAATGTCCTATCGTCCAGGAAACGGGGAAACTTTCCTCCCCTTCCAAATGCAAATTCTAAAGACATCCTGGTACCGACAAAAGAACAGTAGCAGTCAAAGCCCTCACTTACACTAAGTTATTGTCAAGCATTTTATATTACTTCCGTTATGTGAGATGAAGCCTTCAGTGGAATGAGGGATGGACTTTACAGTCTGTTCCAAACTATAAAACTCAAACTTCACTGTATCAACTACTAGTTTATTTAGCGTCGATGAAATTGGTGATAGCGAGATGATATTTGGCGAGATGAGGCCGAGGATTCGCCATAGATTACCTGACATTCACCTTATGTTTGGTGAAAATCTCGGAAAAACTCAACCAGGTAATCAGCCCAAACCGTGATCGAACCTGCGCCTGAGCGCACCTTCAGACCGGCAGGCAAGCGCCTTAACCAACTGAGCCACGCTGGTGGCCAAAACTTCACTGTTATTCACCTATTCAGTAAGTAATTATTATTGATCTATTTGCTTAGAAGAAGATGTAACAGAGCTATATGCAAAGAAGAAAGTAGATCTTCAAAGTATTAAAAATGAACAAAAAATGACGAAAAATACAAAAATGACCTATTAGTTCAAAAACGTCAAAACAAATGCAAAAAATGCAACATAAGACATTTTTTACGTTGATATTTACATAGAACGGATTTCCATATTAATAGGCATCATCTTAAAGTGAAAAATAAGAAGATGACTTTTCATCAACATTCGTCCCCTAGTTATAATGGATAAAATAATTTTAAATCTGCCACGAGGGATCGACAAATCTTCATATTTTCATGTAAAGGCTATTAAATTTTAGATATCTCCTGGAATGCATACAGCACCTGTAGCCCTTTGACCTTTGCGGTCTGATTAATAATCCTTATACATCTTCATAAGAGTCGGGGACTCCATGGTGCGCCGTTGTAATGTTTGCAACATTGTCGGGGGTATTCACTGCCAACAGCTAATCTGTTGGCCTTCCTGCTGTCACAAAGACATAAAACATATGCTGTAAATGTCAAAATGTGATGACAAATCCAGTATCCATGGAAACACATTGCTACATTGTCATGAATTTGGCAGTGGGAACTAACAGTCCTGTATATATTCACGTAAATACGTTTTTATTTTATGTTAATTTAAGGATATATATTTTTTTTACCAAGAACGGCTATGATACTATTCCTATATAGAATGTTGCAACATTCAAGCTATTATTGTTGTTAAGAAGTTGCAAGCGCCTTTATTTGTTCAATGAAGCGTTCCCTGGAATAACAAATTATCGGTAACGTATTTTGTGCGAGATCGTGCGTATTTGCTTGTTTTTCGCACAGAACCAACACGCGGTAAGTGTGAAATACCACATTCAGTATTCCCAACGTAACACACATAACAATTTCCCTCTTCTTACCGCTTAAGCGCGACATTCATTTTACTGCTTTAGGCTTTTAACATATTATTTTTAGAGACGTTTAACATAGTAATAATTATAAATTGGAAACTTACCACTGCAATTGCACCTAAATTGCAATGTTAATTATTGTTTTTAAATATTTGCAAAAATTAAGTAAAGTCTACTACTCCACGAAACTTATTGCATTCCTGATACAAGCAACATTAAGGAAGCCGTTAAAAAATCAACGAGATTCCAGATGCCGATCTTATTACTGCAATATGTTATATAAATAATATTGTTAAAATATTAAAATGAAAAATAAATCATTACGTAACCTTACCGTTTGTTTTAAGTTCGCATTTATAGACTGGGGGAAAAAAGACAGACGTATATCACGGTCTGCTGGAGTATAGATATTTTTGTTTTCTAAAGTTGCCGTCATTAAACAGAAACCAAGATGGAGATTTCATTGCAACTAATTAGAAATTCGTCTTTCAGGTACGTAATAAACGATCTTCGCACAAAATAATGTACGATACACGAGCGGTATGTTTGTTTTCATGTTCTCGGAAATTAAAAAAGCTCAACTACGTTTCGCTTTTTCAATCTTTTCCTCGAACATGAAAACGTCAACATACCGCTCTTGTAACGTATATTACTATTACGTTGTTTTTCCGTTTACAGTATATAAATTGAAAACTTAATAACACATCTCTCACCCGATAAAATATAATTTCCCTACAACAAACACAAAGCCCCTTCTAGAAATAATTGAACTCGTTCTGCATAACGCTTTTATACCAGATCTAAAATCTTTGATGCTTCGTTTCTGAATATTGAAGATTTTATAGTTAAGTTCTTGTTGCACAGAACGCCTCAGATATATCTCTGAAATTCCCAAACTACTGGCACAATCTAGAATGTACAGTAATTACATATTTAAAAGAGCCGTGGTTTATAAATCATATATGTGCAAATTTCAAGTGATCCCCTCGGTATCCTATGATTTGTTGCAATCTCACCTGGAAATTGTTTACGACACGTTTCAATAAACCTGGAACTTCTGCCTATATCCTGGTCTTTAGATCCTGGATACAGTTTGGTCTGGTTTGAAACACCTTTTCTTTGTCGTATCCACTAAGAAAAGATCAGCAGCTGTAAGATCTGGGGATCGTGTAGGCCAGTTGATATCACCAAATCGAGAAATTAAGCGTTCAGGGAAAAGATTTCTCAATAACCACAGTGTGTCTCTGACAACATGAGTCGTAGTCCCACCTTACTGAAACCGAACGTTCAGTGCGTCTCTGAAAAATGTCTAACATTTGCCGGTAGCTTTCCCCATTCACAGTAATAACTGTCATTTTCATCTTGAAAAAGTAGGGATCAATGATGACTGTAACAGGAACAGAGCACCATATGGTCATCTAATCACTGTGTATTAGCTGTCCATGCTGTGCCTAGGCAACGTTTAATAATTGTTACAGCGATCATTTCATTTTACAGTTCTGCCAAACTCGTCAGAACCAACGTGTCGTAAGCAAGTTTCGGGTAATATTGCAACAAACTATAAGATACCGAGGAGTTCATATGAAGTGTGTAATTTTAAAGAAACAATGACATCCCAATAAATTACATTGTTTAAGCCATATTCTATGTTATTTTCATATTTATACATCTATAGTGACCATATCGTACCTATCTTTAAGAACGGGGACAAGACTAACTGTAGTAACTTTCGAGGAATATCACTTTTGTTTACGTCGTACAAAATTTTGTCCAATGTTCTTTTGAGAAGATTAATTCCATATGTAGATGAAATTATTGGGGATCATCAATGTGGTTTAAGGCGTAATAGATCACCTAAAGACCAGATATTTTGTATTCGACAGATAATGGAGAAAAAATGGGAGTATAAGGGTACAGTGCATCAGTTATTCATGGATTTAAAAAAGGCATATGACTCGGTTAAGAGAGAAGTTTTATATGATATTCTTATTGAATTTGGTATTCCCAGGAAACTAGTTCGATTAATTAAAATGTGTCTCAGTGAAACGTACAGCAGAGTTCGTATAGGTCAGTTTCTGTCAGATGCGTTTCCATTTCACTGTGGGCTAAAGCAAGGAGATGCACTATCACTTTTACTTTTTAACTTTGCTCTAGAGTATGTCATTAGGAATGTCCAGGACAACAGAGAGGGTTTGGAATTGAACGGGTTACATCAGCTCCTTGTCTATGCGGATGACGTGAATATGTTAGGAGAAAATCCACAAACGATTAGGGAAAACACGGGAATTTTACTGGAAGCAAGAAAAGAGAGAGGTTTGGAGGTAAATCTGAAAAAGACAAAATATATGATTATGTCTCGTGACCAGAATATTGTACGAAATGGAAATATAAAAATTGGAAATTGAAGAGGTGGAAAAATTCAAATATCTTAGAGCAACAATAACAAATATAAATGACACTCAGGAGGAAATTAAACGCAGAATAAATATGGGAAATGCCTGTTATTATTCGGTTGAGAATCTTTTATCATCCAGTCTGCTCTCAAAAAAGCTGAAATTTAGAATTTATAAAACAGTTTTATTACCGGTTGTTCTGTATGGTTGTGAAACTTAGACTCTCACTTTGAGAGAGGAATAGAGATTAAGGATGTTCGAGAATAAGGTTCTTAGAAAAATATTTGAGGCTAAGAGGGATGAAGTTACAGAAGAATGGAGAAAGTTACACAACACAGAACTGCACGCATTGCATTATTCACCTGACATAATTAGGAACATTAAATCCAGACGTTTGAGATGGGCAGTGCATGTAGCACGTATGGGCGAATACATAAATGCATATAGAGTGTTAGTTGGGAGGCCGGAGGGAAAAAGACCTTTAGGGAGGCCGAGACGTAGATGGGAAGATAATATTAAAATGGATTTGAGGGAGGTGGGACATGATAGAGAATGGATTAATTTTGCTCAGGATAGGGACCAATGGCGGGCTTATGTGAGGGCGGCAATGAACCTCCGGGTTCCTTAAGAGCCAGTAAGTAAGTATAGTGACTTCAGAACAGCATGTTGAAATTTGTCAGAGCCAAGTGTCAAGATTGCAAGAAACCATAACGTACCAAGATGATCACTTGAAATGTGTAATTTTCAAAACATTATAACATGTAAATAAATTGCAATGTTCAATCCACATCCATATCCATAATATGGATCACTTAAAAGAAATAATATTTCAATAAATTGCTTTGTGCAAGCCGTATTCTATATTATCTTGATATTTCTAAACCTTATAACGACTCTAGAACAGCATGCACAAATTCGTCGGAACAATTTTCGGTTAAGATTGCGACAAACCATAAGATACCCCAATTTATCACTTAACATGCGTCATTTAAAAGAAATGTCAATAAATTGCATTGTTCAAGCAATATTCTATGTTATTATAACACTTTTTAACCTTATAGTTACTTTACAACAGCATACTGAAATTCGTCAGAACCAAATTTCCATGAACAATTTCCAGGTAAGATTGCAACAAATTTCAAGATGTCCAGAGGATCACTTTACATGTGTCAGTTAAAAGAAACGATGTCAATAAATTGCATTGTTCAAGCAATATTCTATGTTATTATAACACTTTTTAACCTTATAGTTACTTTACAATAGCATACTGAAGTTCGTCAGAGCCAAATTTCCATGAACAATTTCCAGGTAAGATTGCAACAAACTTCAAGATGTCCAGAGGATCACTTTACATGTATCAGTTAAAAGAAACGATGTCAATAAATTGCATTGTTCAAGCCATATCCTGTGTCGTTTTGATATTTCTAAAACTTACAGTAACTTTAGAACAGCATTCTGAAATTCGTCAGAACCAACTGTCATGAACAATTTCCAGAATTTATTGCAAAAAACCTTAAGATACCCAGGGGATCACTTGACATGTATCAGTTAAAAGAAATAATGTCAATAAATTGCATTGTTCAAGCCATATCCTGTGTCGTTTTGATATTTCTAAAACTTACAGTAACTTTAGAACAGCATTCTGAAATTCGTCAGAACCAACTGTCATGAACAATTTCCAGAATTTATTGCAAAAAACCTTAAGATACCCAGGAGATTACTTGACATGTGTCAGTGAAGTAAATAATTTGTGAATAAATTTCATTATTCAAGCAATATCCTATGTCATATTGATATTTCTAAACCTTAGTCACTTTACAAGAGCATGCTGAAATTCGTCAGTACCAACTGTCGGACTCTATACATGACGAAAAGAATTGCTGTTTGCAGGGACAAGACTTGCATTGCACGAACTTGATCCTGGTCTCACATTAATTCCATTCTATTCGTCTGGCAAATTAAAGCGAAGGAATGAATAAGTTGAGAACGTCGGACACGCGCTCTCAGTTTATGAAGAGCCCTGCTATTCATTAGCAACGCGCCGCACTAATTCAATTCCCCTATCTTAATACCAGCGGCTTGTTATTATGCGCGCAGGCAGATGAAGTGAAATAAGCAAATAACCGTGTTACGAAAATCTGCACAGTGTCACCCCGCGCCACGAGGGGTCTCAAACGCAACCAGCTGCCAGCCTCACAGACCAGATGAACATTTCAGTTTATCCTTATTAAGAGAAATCACTGTAGTGCTTTACAGAAATTGTTACTTCATTCCAGTTTTCATTTTACAATATTAGTTTCATTTTGGAGATGCCGATAAGCTTAATGTTTTACGATGTCAATTTTTTTATTTTCCACCTTTGCTTATCTTAATGTATTTCGATTTATATTAACGTTTTCGATACTCGGTGTGTATCATCTTCAGATATGTATGTCATATGTGTTGTGATGACCTAGTCTCTTATTGTGTAGTGGGTTATTCATGTGCGTGTGACCTATCATGATTTCTTAATTTAGCTATAATTACTATAAATGTACATGATATAGTGTGTGGTTGCTTGTTATGATTCTGTTAAAATTCTATCTTTTGAAAAGCACACATAGGTAA